>NW_027186458.1:2341456-2406939 GCF_028583685.1 Petaurus breviceps papuanus | reverse complement strand
ACACACACACACACACACACACACACACACACACACACACACACACAAAATAGTCGTGTAACCTTGGGCAAGTTACTTAACCCCAATTGCCCTTCAAAAGGCAAAAAATAAGATAGAAGTAACCATAATAGGACCTCCCTTTTAGAGTTGTTGTAAGGATCCAATAGATTCACGTATGTAAAGTATTTTGCAGACCTCAAAACACCCTAGAGAAATACAAATTATCAGTAATAACAATAATAATCATTTCTTCTTTTTCAATGGAGTTCAGATGGAAATATATATATATATATGTATGTATTTACCAATTCCTTGTCCCATCTACATTTATCACTGACTCCAGATCAAGGATAATCTTCCTATAATTTCTGGTGGTGATGACTTGATCTTGCTTTCCATCATAACCCCCTCCATTGTGACAAATAAGTTTTCAATACTTCTATGTGTGTGTCTGTGTGTCCATGAATACATATACACACACATATACTCAGATGACACTGATAACAGTCATGGAGGGCCTTTTGATTTCACTCTTAGATATTACCTGTTTCATAGGGTCTACCAAGTGACATACCACTGTCAGTTGCCCTGGGCAAATTGAATGGTGTGTCCGTATTATCAGTCTTTACTATTGCTCAAGGAAGTAATGTCTGCCTGTTCCAAAAGTGTCTCTCGATTTTTGACTAGTTTAACATGTGATTGAAGAATATCTTCTTCCATTTTGGTAAAAAAGTATTCATCTTTCTATAGATGCCTTGGAGAGATGGAACTTGTGTATTACTAATATAGTACCGTTTTTGCTAGGGTGTTTTCTAAATCAGTTCTTATCTATTTTACAGTTTTGGTGTTGTATGTCAAGACTAGCATTGCATATTTATTCATTGCAACCTGTGCTATCCATTCAGCTTTGATTTTAGGGGCCAGTAAGACTCAGTATATATTTAGCCAGAGGCTCCTCCTTGAAGCATTTATGTTCATTGCTTCTTCCTGTGTGGAAATAAAGTATTTGTACATATCACCTTCATCTATTGGCTCAATGTGCCCTCCAGATCCTGTGTATATACATATATATATATATATATATATGTATGCATATATATATATGTATATATATACACACACATACATATTCTGTGTATATTGATAGATTTTGAGCTCTACCTTTCCTTGGTGTATGTTAAGAATTTTACACCTATTCATTCCAAATCACATTTTGATGTCATTGGAGAAAGATTCCTCATAATGAAGGAGCTGCTTAATTTGATATTTGAGTAAATTCACAGTTTGATAATATCCATGTAGGGATAAATAAGACATTTTGGTTCAACT
The DNA here is from genome assembly GCF_028583685.1 of Petaurus breviceps papuanus. Classification (NCBI taxonomy): domain Eukaryota; kingdom Metazoa; phylum Chordata; class Mammalia; order Diprotodontia; family Petauridae; genus Petaurus; species Petaurus breviceps. Next base: position 2,405,610 of record NW_027186458.1, on the reverse strand, counting down.
TCCTCTTCTCTTTGGAAATTTAGCTAATTTTAGTTATGAGAAAAATTTCTGGTAATCTATTCAGTCTCTAGAAGTCTGACATTATAAATAAATGCAAGTTAGAACAAACAAGAAATAGAAGATTTGATCATCATTAATATAATGTATAATAAAAGAGTTTTATCAATGAAGGTGACTGGATCTCTAATTCCTCTATGAAACTGGAAAGTTCATCTATGATAAGAGATTGGAGGTTAAGCAGAGTCTTCATTGACTTAAACTGTCTCCTTGAACAACATATTTCATAGGAAATTTTTCTCAACGTCCCATAATGTTGTATTTGAAACAGAGAAAGATGTTGAATATAGTTGCATAGGACTTTGAATTTTTTCATGTATGTGACTGAGATATTGAGGTAGAACTGAGTCAAATGTTTGCAATAATCCTTTTTCCCTAATCATCTTTGGAAATAGACTTAGTAGTGGTATTGCTGGATCCAAGATAATCCACAAAGACAATGGAAATGTTATGGCTCTTTCAGTCAGCTTGTTACTTGATACTTATTAAATTTCTTAAATTACTTTCTATCTTCTAAGATTTTCTGGTACACCTTTTCAGATAATTAATTGGTGTAGGGCTTTAAAATAAGTGTTTATAGCTTTAATGCTCTGCATCTTAAAATTCTAAGAAAAAGGGGCTAGCCCCAGGAGATGGAAGTCAGTGTAAAAAACACAGGTGACCCAGGGAAAGACCAAACAAGGTCAAACCATAGCAGGGGCAGAACTTGGTCCTACAAAGTTCCAATTCATGAACTAAAGACATAGATCTGAGTAAAGAAAACAATAAGTATAAAAATTATTATATATCTAGAAGTACCCAGATATATAACATAGAAGGATAAAATGATGCTTTAACAATTACAGAGACTTAATGAAAAGGAATTTCTCACAAGTGCTATATTAAGAGCTAGAAGAATTAAGCAAGTTACCAAATGAAATAAAAGTTCTGGAGGAAAGAATTGGAAGGAAAATATATAACTTAGAAGAGGAAGTGGTAAAAACTTATACAAGAAATGGGATTTCTGACAAAAATAGAAAAAAAGTAAACAGCAGGGAATATTAAAACACAATTGAAATATTAGAAGAAATATAAAAAGTAAGATATCTGATAGTACAAAAAAACCCTAACTTCCAAAATGAAAGGTCAGGGAAAAGTAATTTAAGAATTATTGGAATCTGAAAACCATGATAACAGCAAAAACAAGCAAAAATTTGAACACTATAGTTCAAGCAATCATAAATAAAAGCTTCCCAGTCGTGGACTAAATTGAGAGAACCCACATCAAAGAAAAGATAGTACAAACATCCAAAAAGAAAGAAAGAAAAAAAAAAACAGTCCAAATATCATGGGAATAGAGTTAGGGTCCCACAAACCTATAGCAAGCTTTTACAGCAAATTAAAGGAAATCATTGACTATAATATTACCAAAGGCAAGAGAGATTTGCTAACAACTAAGAATAACTTATCCTACAAATTTGAACATAAACCTATGGAAAAGGGGGAAAGTAATGGAATAGAGGGACTCTCTACAATTTTCTGAGAAGATCAGAACTGAGTATGAAATTTGAAAGGTAAATATAGGTCCCCAAAAACCTGGAAAAGTAAATTTATTTGAGCAACTGAAAGGAGTATGTGTGGTGACATAGTGCTAATATTACAATAAGTGGAGGAGAAATGTTTCTAAGTTTATAAGAAATAAGAACTTGAATTTCTTTAAAGTTTATTGAGGAAGCTAAGCAAAACAAAAGAGAAGTCTGGCTTGAGGGACGGGGGTTGTGATTGGTTTTGATCTGAAGGTTTTTGTAGGGGACAGAGAAGGCAAGATAAAAGGAATATACTAGTGTAGAAAAGAGGAAGAACATAATGGGGTGTACTATTTCTCATAATTGTGGAGCATGTAAAGAAAAGCATATAAACGTGGAAGAAGGGGTGGGATGAAGCAAGTACAAAATGAACTGCACAGGGAAGGGAAGGGAAGGGAAGGGAAGGGAAGGGAAGGGAAGGGAAGGGAAGGGAAGAAATTAGAACCCAAAGGAGTGCCCATGGATTTGGAAATGACTGAAAAAAATATAGTATATGAATGTAAGTGAAGTGAATGGGACTAGAAAATTTATTCTAACATACAAAGTTGCTGTAAGGCATTGAAGAGCAGAGTTATGTATATGGGGAAGAATGATTATTTAAACAGGAAAATATTAGGGACATTAGAAAAGAAAGGCTGGAGACAATGTGTCGAGAGAACAGAGGGTTTTTGTACTCCAGCTGTGAAATGACCAAGTCCTGGACCTGAAGTTTGGCACAAAAGACAAAAATAAAGGGAAGAATCTGAGTGAAATTTGCCAAAGAAGACATGTGAATTAGTGTCAATATAGGAATTGAGCCAAGGTCTTTTGACTTCCTATGAGCTACTCAGTTCTCTAATACACATTGTTCATTTGGGAAAGTGACCTTTTCTCCTTACTCAGAGTGATTCCCAATTATTTACTTCCTACTCTAATGTTACAATTTAATGGGAATCAAAGTGAGAATTCTCCTACCAACAGAAGTGTTGTATTTCCGACTGTGCAAAGCAGCAACTTCAATATAAGCAACAGTCTAGGTCTTCCTTCCATTTCTGTGCCATGGCCAAAATCCCAGGAAGGCAAACAGAAATGTCAACCAAGTACAGATTAATGAAAAAGGTTATTCTGTTGGACAAGTTCAGAAATATGAGGTCATTGGTAAAGGAGTCTGCTTGTTTTCCATGGCTTTTAAATCCTCATAAAAGCATCTGCTCCCCCTTCTTAGCTCCATGTTTTGGAATCCCCAGTTTGCTCAAAACGCAGCTTAGGGGGCGCCTCCTACACTTGGTCTTCCTTGAATCCCTCCCAACTTCCCTTCCCAGTTGTCATATTGTCTGCTCTGGACAATGTGTTTATTTTGTATAGTAGAACCATAGATTTGCAGCTGGCTGGGACCTTAGATTTCTACTCAAATACCCTTATTTTACAATTTATGCAATGTTATTCCAGAGACATTTTGTCATTTACTCAAAATCACCTAAGTCCCATGAATTGGAGCTTTTGCTACTACACCACGATTTTTAGCATATTCTTTCTTTCTTGTTTAAAAATTACATTATATTTTTAATTATGACTTTAATCATTAACAAACATTTGAAAAGTAGTAGAAATGCTATCTATAGCAATGAGAAGAATAAGATGTTGAAGGTATTAGAATACACAATAAGGAAAAACAGCTATCAATCTTTGCAGATGATATGATGGTGTTCTTGGAGAACCCTAGAGAATCAACTGAAAAAGTAGTTGAAAACTTATCTTCATCAAATCATCAGCATTTCTGTATATTGCCTACAAAGTCCAGTGGGAAGGTCTTAAAAGACATATTCTATTTAAAATAATTGCAGACAATATAAAATTGGGAATCTACCTGCCAGGACAAAACCAGGAACTATATATAAACACAATTACAAAACACTTCTCATACAAATAAAATCAGATGTAAACAACTGGAAAAATATTAACTAATCATTGGTAGACCACATCAATATAATAAAAAAAATAATTCTATATGAATTAATTTACTTACTTGATTCCATATCACACTAACAAAATTTATTTTATAGAGGTAGAAAAAAATCATAACATAATTCATATGAAAGAACAAAAGGTTAAGAATATCAATGGAATCAATGAAAAAATGTGAAGGAAGGTGGTTTAACAGAACTAGATTTTAAACTCCATTACAAAGCAGTAGTCATCAAAACAATTTTATACTTGCTAAGAAATAGAATGGTGGATGACTGAAATACATTAGGTACAGAAGACACATAGTAAGTGACCATAGTAATTTAGTCATTGACAAATACAAAGATTCAAGCTTTTAGGAAAATAATTCATTATTATATGACAAAAAAAATTGCTGGGAAACTAGAAAGAAATTCAGCAGAAACTGGGTCTAGACAAACATCTCACAGAGTATACAAATATGAAATTAAAATTGTCACATTATTTTGAAATAGAGGGTGATATAATAAGAAAATGAGGAGAGCATTAAACATTTTAGTTTTTGGATCTATGGATAAGGGAAGAATTTATGAGCAAAAAAGAGACAAAGAGCATTAAGGGATGTAAAATGGATATTTCGATTAAATTAAAATTTTGATAAATTAAAAAGGTTTTGCACTAGCAAAACCAATGCAGCCTGGATTAGAAGGAAAGCAGTGGACCTCGAATCAGGAAGTTGCTATTGTTCTATCATTTCAGTCATGTCTGACTCTCCGTGATCCTATTTTTGGGGTTTTCTTGGCAGAGATAATGAAGTGGTTTGCCATTTTCTTTGCCAGCTCATTTTTTATAGATGAAGAACTGAGGCAAACAGGGTTAAGTGACTTGTCCAGCATCACCCAGCTACCTTGTTTCCCCGATAATAAGACCTATCCCCAAAATAAGCCCTCCCCTTACTGTGTAAGATTCCTCTAAAATAAGCCCTCCCCCCAAAATAAGCCCTATTGAGATTGCTACTGTAGTGAAGGTGATCCCCTGTGCTACACGCTACATTACGGTACCCTCTGTATGCACCGTCTCCCCCTCACCCCCCGTGAAATGCACGCCACGCTCCAAGCTGCATCCAATCAGAGCTGCAGCAGTGAGTGCGTCATCCTGTTCTTTATTGAATTCATTATTGAATAAAGGTACATTTTTTTTGTTCACATTTACCTGTTTATTAAAATTGCTGTCAATGTTCATTAAAATAAGCCCTCCCCTGAAAATAAGCCCTCTGGTGTTTTTCTGTCCAAAAAAAAATAATAAGACAGTGTCTTATTATCGGGGAAACACGGTAGTAAGTATCTGAGGCTAATTTGAACTGAGGAAGATGAGTCTTCCTGATTCCAAGTCTAGTGCTCTATCCATTGTATCACCTAGCTGCTGCAATCAGTAGTTCCAAAGGAAGTGTTAGGCTGGAAGTGTGAAGCCTTTTGAATTTCACAAAGTAAATTTATATTTATATTTTACAGATGGGGAAACTGAGGACCACAGAGAAGTGACTTTCCTCAAGGTGCAGAGGGAACCATCTTATTGGAACAAGAATCCTGGTTCTTTCCCAATATGGCCCAGCCCTTCTCAGGAGCAGAACTAGCTCTGCGATGTAAACCTCTCCATTCCCTGGTCACTCCTCTGTGGCTATCTTTACTACACCTCAGATGGCTTTCAGCCATTTATTTAATTACCCCTTCCCCCCCCCCAAATCTAATGATCAGATTCCTGTTTTGGTTTGGGTAAAACACAAGAGTGGAAGAACAGTAAGTGGCTTTAGGGAAGCTTGCTGGCATTCAGGAAATATTTTATTATTTCCTGAGTAATTTTATAGCAGTTGCATCAAATATAAAATAGACTTGATTGTATAAGCAACATTCCTGTAGTCTATGTATCATATGTAATACAAGTAAGCTTAAAGAAGGAACAGCATGAATAATGCTTTTATTCCCAAGGCAGGTCACTGCTGTCCAAACCAAGGGGAACAGCAATTACTGACATTATCTCCATTATACTAGAAAGAACACACACACACAGGCATGCACATACATGTACAATATACGTACATCATATTGACTCTCCTATTTCAATAAGTGTGTAATTTATCTTGTTGGCCACAGCTAAGAACGCCACAATCTTTCCCTTTTCTATTTAATAGAACTAACAAACTTGGCATGTATATAACACAATGGGGCTGAAAATTACATACTTTAGCTCTCTGTGTTCCTGTTAGGTCAGATTATCTGTACTTTATAGATGACATACCTAGAACACAAAAAGATTAAATAATTTGCCCTGGGGTGTGCAGCTACTAAGTGCTGAATGCTGGCATAGGTCATCCTGATGCCATGTCCCCTACTTGGAACTCATCCTGGAACTTTGATTATGTCTGGGGCCTCCTTGCACTGGAGCAAACTACTATCCCCCACAGCCTACCCATTATGTTATATTACTACACAATTCCTGGCCCTCAGCTCCCACTGGTGAGTTCCTCCTGGTTCTGCTCACTTTGCTTTTCATCAGTTCATGTAACTGTTTCCTGGTTTTTCTGAAATCATCCTATTCATCATTTCTTCATATTTTTTTTGGAGGGAAGAAGGCAAGGCAATTGGGCTTAAGCATCTTGCCCAAGGTCACACAGCTAGTTAACTGTCAAGTCTCTGAGGCCAGATTTGAACTCAGGTCCTCCTGACTTCTGGACTGGTGCTCTACCCACTGCACTACCTAGCTTCCCCTACTCATCATTTCTTAAACAAAATAACATTCCATCACAATCATATACCACAACTTGTTCAGCCATTCTCCAATTGATAGAAATCCCCTCATTTTTGAATTCTTTGTCACCACAATAAAAAGCTGCTATCAATATTTTTGTTCATATAGGTCCTTTCCCTTTTCTCTTTGGGATACATACTTAGTTGAGGTGTTGCTGGGTCAAAGGACATGCACAGTTTTACAATCCTTTGGGCATAGTTCCAAATTGATTTCCAGAAGGGGTGGAACAGTTCACAACTCCACCAACAATGCATTAGTGACCCAATTTTTCGACATCTTATTCAGCATTTGTCATTTTTCTTCTTTATCATATTAGCCAGTCTAATAAATGTGAGGTGACACTTCAGAGTTGTTTTTAATTTGCAAATATGCATTTCTCTAATCAGTAGTGATTTAGAAGGTATGTAAGGTGTGTTCAGACTAGCACCTCTGATGCGAGGGCTGCTTTCTACCTTTGGTGTCTACCTGGCCCACCTATGTCTTACCTGTGGCTCCAAGAAACTGGAGTGCACATAGAAGTCACACCCTGGTAAATGATTTCAGCAAATGGGCTTGACCAGATGGAGGGTAACAGAGGGGTCTCAAGCCCATCAGTGAGATGTCTTTTTGGTTTTGAAATGTTGGTGGCCACAGCCCTTTTGTCAATTAAGGTTTGCCCACTTTACCAAGTCTTTCTCCTCTTCACTGAAGGAGTTCCTACATTTGGGGGTTTGGTTTTGTTTTGTTTGGCTTTCCTCTAGCAAACAAGCCAATGAAAGTATGCTTTTCATTCAGGAAGGAAAAGGAAGTTCATGCTTTTTTTTCCTCATGTAATTTATTCCTTGAACAGGCATTATTGGACAAGCGTACTATGTGTTAGACACTTTCTTAGGCCCTGGGGAAACAGATAAAAAGGCAAATATTTTCCCTTAAGGAGGTTAGTATTTATTTGGGGAAACAACACGTACCTTGATAAGTAAACATTACATATATGCACATTTAGTCAGTCAATAAACGTTCATTAAGCACCTACTGGAAGCCAGGGACTATACTAATTGCTGGGATATAGAGAGAGGTGAAAGGCAGTACGTACTCCCAAGGAGTTTACCATATAATAGAGGAGACTAAATACAAAGAAAGCTATACACAGGAGAAATCAGAAATACTCAATGAAGGGAGAATAGGAACATTAAGTGGATCAGGAAAGGTTTCCTGCAAAAGATTGGATTTTGGTTGGGGCTTGAAGGAAGTCAAGGGAAGCCAGGGTATCTAGGGAATATTTGTGGGGTGTGATGGTGAGAAAGTGCTCAGACTCCTTTTCCCCACTCAAAAGGCCTAGGACAGTAACTACAGAACACCATACTGTTGCCAGCTTCATTGTAAGCACACAGTTCATAAAATGCTCCTCTCCCACCAACCCCCTTGACCCACCCACTCCAGCTTAAAAATCTTCTTGGACTTAGCCTGGGAGAAATCATAGAGGAAACTAAATTAATAATCTCTATTAGAAAATTACCTAGAGAATGTTTTGTCACCAGCAACAACAAGCATTTATTAAGAGATCAAGAAAAGTGCTGAGCAATGGAGATAGAAATGCAAGCAAAAAGAGAGTAGTCCCTTCTCTGAGATCACATGATTTTAAATTTATTTTTCAAATAAGCTTTTATTTTTTAAAATAATTATGTATTTGTTTTTAGTTTTCAATATTCTTTCCCATAAAATTTTGAGTTACAGATTTTTCTCCCTGTCTTTCTCCTACTCACCACCCAAAATAGCAAGCTGACTGAATACCCCTCCCCCCAATCTGTTCTCTCCTATATCTCTCCCCCCCCCCCAACTTGCTAGTAGGACAAGATGGATTTCTATTTCTGATGGATTTCTGCCTGTATATCTTATTTCCCAGTTACATGTAAAAAAAGAATTTTTTTTAAAAGTTTGATTTTCAGATTTTTTCCTTTCTCCCCTTCTCTCCCATCCCCACTGGAAAGATAAGCAGTTCAATCTAGATTGTACATGTGTAGTTACCCAAATCATTTCCATAGTTTTATTGTGAAAGACTAATGATATTTCCCTCCATCCTCTCCTGCCCCCCACTTATTCTAATTTTCTCCTTTGGCCCTGTCCCTTTTCAAAAGTGTGTGCTTCTAACGATCCTCTCCCCCAATCTGCCTTCCTTTCTATCATCCCCCTTGTTATCCCCTATCCTTCTATTTTCCTGTAGGGTAAGATAGCCAACTGAATATGTGTGTTATTTCCTGCTTAGGCCAAATTCAATAAGAATCAGGTTGACCCACTCCCTTTCACCTTTCTGCTCTTCCCCTCCATTGTAAGTTTTCTCTTGCCTCTTTTGTGAGAGACAATTTACCCTATTCCCTCTCTACCCTTCTCCTCTCATTATTTTCCTCTCTCACCTCTTAATTCTGTTTTTTAGATGTCACCCCTTCATATTTAACTCATCCTGTGCCCTCTGTCTATGTATACATGAACATATGCCCACACTCACATATATATTTGTATATACATATAGACCCTCCTATACACATATATATGTATGTATACATACATATTCATTTATATATATATATATATATATCTTATCTATCTCATATGAGAAAAGTCTCATGAGTTACAATCATTGTTTTTCCACATAGGAATGTAAATAGTTCAACTTTACTGGGCTCCTTATGACTTCTTTTTCCTGTTTACCTTCTCATGCTTCTCTTGCTTCTTGTATTTGAAAGTCAAATTCTTGGTTCAATTCAATTCAATTCTGTTCAGCTCTGGTTTTTTCATCAAGAATGCTTAAAAATCCTCTATTTGATTGAATGACATATTTTCCTCTTTAACATTACACTCAGTTTTGCTGGGTAGGTGATTCTGGGTTTTAGTCCTAGCTCCTTTGACGTCTGGAATATCATATTCCAAGCCCTTTGATCCCTTAATGTAGAAGCTTCTAGGTCTTGTGTTATTCTGAAAGTATTTCCACAATACTCAAATTGTTTCTTCCTGACACTTGCAGTATTTCTCCTTGACCTGCGAATTCTGGAATTTGGCTGGAATATTCCTAGGAGTTTTCTTTTGGGGATTTTTTTTTTAGCAATTGGGGTTAAGTAACTTGCTCAAGGTTACATGGCCAGTTATTATTTCTGGGTGTGGTGTTGAGTATCTGAGCCCGGATTTGATCCAGGTCATCCCGACACTGGAGCCAGTGCTCTTACTCGCTGAGCCACCTGGCCGCCCCAAAGCAATTGGGGTTAAGTAACTTGCTCAAGATTACACGGCCAGGTGTTTCTGGTTGGGTGCTAAGTGTCTGAGCCCGGGATTCGATCTCCAGGTCTTCTCAACACTGGAGCCGGTGCTCCCACTCGCTGTGCTACCTGGGCACCCCCTTGGGGATCTTTTTCAAGAGGCAATCAGTAAATTGTTTCAATTTCTATTTTACTCTCTGGTTCTAGAATATCAGGGCAAATTTGCTTGACAGTTTCTTGAAAGATGGTGTCTGGGCTGTTTTTCTGATTGTGGCTTTTAGGTAGTCCAGTAATTTTAAAATTATCTTTCCTGGATCTATTTTTCAGGTTAGTGGTTTTTCCAATGAGATATTTCACATTGCCTTCTATTTTTTCATTTGTTTGGATCTGTTTTATAGCATCTTGGTTTCTCTTAAAGTCATTAGCTTCCAATTGCTCCAATCTAATTTTGAAGGAGTTATTCTCTTCAGTAAGTTTTTAAAATTCCTTTTCCATCTGGGAAATTTGGCTTTTTAAGGTTTTCTTCTCCTCATTGGCTTTTTGGGCCTCTTTTGACATTTGAGTTAGCCTATTTTTTAAGGTGTTACTTTCTTCAGTGTATTTTCGGGTCTCCTTTAGCAGGCTGTTGACTCACTTTTCATGATTTTCCTGCATCATTTCATTTCTCTTCCCAGTTTTTCCCCCACTTCTCTTACTTGATTTTCAAAATCCTTCTTGAGCACCTCCATGGCCTGTAATCAGTTCATATTTTTCATGGAGGCTTTTGATGCAGGAGTTCTGACTTCACTGTCTTCCTCCTGCTCTATGACTTGATCCTTTTTGTCTCCCATAAAGGATTCTATGGTCTGTTTGTGCTTCCTCTTCTTGCTTATATTGCCAGCCTATTACATATTTGAACTCTTTGCCACAGAAGAAATCTGCTTCCAGAATGGAGATAGCTTTGTCCCAAATCACTGGGGTTTTGGGAGCTAATAGGGCTATTAGGAGGGTGCCCCCTCTATAGCCCCCACAAGCTCTGGCTCACTGGCCACAAACCCCAAGAATACCACCCAAGACCATGATCCAGATCCAGGTAGGTCAAAGCAAGACTGTTTGCCCTCTGAAAGATCATTTGGTCCCCCTACCATCTGCAGGTCATGAGCTCCTGAGGCAGCCATATGGTGCCACTGCATTGCCATCACACCTTTGCCACTTCTTGCCCTGGTGGCAGTGGCTAGACCTGGCTCTTACACCTCCCCCCCACCCCGTTCCAACACAGTTGCACCCTGACCTTTTGCTTTGTCTTTGGTGTTTATGGGTTGGGAAGTCTGGAAACTGCCACAGCTGCTGGTGATTCACTCTCCAGAAGTCTTCTCTGGCCAGTCTGGGCCACCCTGTGGCTGGAACTGTGTGGATCCTGTGGGACTGTGCTTGGTTCCCAGTGCGCTGTGATGAACCCTTCCTGCCAGCCAGCTGTGCTTCTTTCAGAGGGAGATTTGCTTCTCTCTGTCGCTTTGTGGGTACTGTAGCTCTAAAGTTAGTTTAGAGTCATTTAAAAATATGTATTAGAAGTGATTGTAGTGGGAGTTCACTCCAAGTTTGTGCTTCTACTCTGCCATCTTGGCTCTGCCCAAATAAGCTTTTGTTGATGTCTTCTGTTTCTCATAGGGTCATATTTATCCCAAGCATCCCTCCCGCTTCTTCTCCCATAGACTTACTCATGTAACAAATAGTAATTTTTAGAAGAAAATATTCAGTAGAACTGATGAATACATTGGAAAAGTCCAAAAACATGTGCAATGAATAACAACTGTGGATGTCCCACATCCACCAACACTTTAATATTGTATTAATCTCTAATATTGGGCCTTCTCAAATATCTAATCAGTTTAGCTCCACTTGATCTTTGTAATTTTGTTATGTTCATAATTAATATTGTAGTGTGACATTCTTTCCCGTCACACTGTTGTGATTGCTGCCATGTGTATCATTTCCTTGGCTCTGCTTACTTCACTCTGCATTAGTTCATAAAGATCTTTCCATGCTCTGCATTTATCACATATCATATCTTATAGCACAGTAATATTCCATTACCTTTATGTACCACAATCTGTTTAGCCATTTCCACTTTGCTTCCAATTCATTCTAATAAAGAATATGCTGCTATAAATATTTTGCCATATCTGGAAATATTTTTATTAGTGGCTTCTTTGATGTACCATAAGCCCAGTCATAGTTTCTGTTACAAAGGGTATGGACATTTTAATACTTTATATGCATGTTTCCAAATTGCTTAGCAAAATTTCACAGATTCACCAACAATGTACTAGTGCATCTATCATTTTCAATTCTATCATTTTCATTTCTCCAACATTAATTATTGCTATTCTTGATCATTTTTGTAATTTTTAGGGTGTGAAAGTATAGCCCCAGTACAATATTCACAGCACCAAACAGTCATTATAAATATGCTTCATAATGCTTGATTGCAAAATATAAAAAGACTTTCCATACATAAGACAGAAGCAAAACATTTCCTCAGGCACCAGAAAACCAAATTCCAAAACCAGTAAGCTGATTCCATCATAACATCAAAGAAGTTAATAAGCCACAACAGCATAGAGAGCCATAGCATCCTTTAGCCTTCCCACAAATCAACATTTACCCAGAAGCCTAACTGTCTCCCTTGTATGCCTCCTCTCTTCCCTCCAATCTAGCTGCTCTGAGTTCCAGCATCCTGTGGGCTCTGCTCCACCCTTCAGCAAACTCCTCCCACCTCCATGTGATTACATTCAGCCTGTTAGAGGGCAGGGTATATCTTCAAAGCAGGAAAGGTCTTCAAATTGCCTTAGGCTTATTAAAGGACAGGGAAGATCTTCAAATTCCCATTACCATTACAGAAAGGCAAAACCTCAAAGTTGTTTTGACTTGTGTTTTCCTTATTATTAATTGTTTGGATAATTCTTTCATGTGGTTGTGAATATTTCAAAATTCTTCTGAGAACAATTTATTCATGTCCTTTGATCATTTACCTGTTGGGTAATGGGAATTAATAATATTATATACATGTGTATAATACATACATATACACATATATAATATTAATCAATTATACCTTTGTTCATATGTGTGCATATAAGTGTATATACACACATATGATATACACATATGTGTATACACATACATATACACATTATCAAAGAAATTTGTTACACACTTTTTCCCCATTAGGACACTTCCCTTCTTATCCTATTAATGTTGTCTATGCAAAAGTTTTTCAGCTTCAAGTAATCAAAGTTATCTCTTTTATCTTTTGCAATTGCTTCTATCTCTCATGTGATTAAGAATATATACTTTTCCTGTCTATGAGAAATACATTATCTATTTGTCTTCTAACCTACAAGAATTGTATGATCTTTTACTATCAGTGTTTTTTCCTGGGTAATTTATGTTTTCCACTTTAGCAAACACTAGCTTATTGAGTTCTGTTCTTTCTAATTCTTCCTCGTCTAGCCTGTTACTTTTGCCTATCCCTGTATTCTCTAACCAAAGTCAAATGGTTTTGATGACTGCTGCTTCATAATATAATTTGAGATCTGAAAATTCTATTCCCCCTTCATTGTTACTTTATTTTTTTATCATTTCCTTTGATATGCTGTATCTTTTTTTCTAGATGAATTTTGTTATTTTATCAAGTTCTATAAAGAGTCCCCTTGGGAATTTGATTGGCCTGTCATTAAAAGTGTAAATTAATTTTGACCATATTGTCTTTTTGGGTATTATTGTCAATGACCTCATCATGAGTACTAAATAGCTCTCCATCTATTATACGTTTATTGAATCCATTTATGTACTCGGAATGTTTGGTAAGTTCATTCCCAGATATTTGTATGCATTTAGTAGCTATTTGGGAGGGGATCAACCTTTCTATTCTTCCTGCTTGTGTTTCATTGTTACTATACAGAAATAGTGTTGATTTTTCTGATTTTATTTTGTAGTTGTTTACAAAAAGCTTACTTTCAAATGATGGTTGTCACACAAAAAAAGCAGCTGATAAGGGAGGGTTACTACTATATGGGGGATATGTTGGAATAACTCAGAGAATGAAGGATGGCTGTTCGTGTTCTGTACAAAATGGGGTTTTGGGGAAGAAATCACCATTGGGAGAATGACCTCACAGGAGTAGAATATGAAGGAAACTAAGGCTGTATAATAATCAAAAGAATGATGAGTAGCTGGTTTGGGTGAGGCCCCCCTTTCCCTGTAGTCACCACAGAGAAGGGGTCTTACAGAGGCAGAGTGGCAATGAAAACTTAGGACTGATTTACCATTTTACCCTTGACACTCTTACATTTCAGTATTGGCCAATGTTCTCAGCAACATGGTTACTCACTAGACAAAGCTCATACCTCGTCCATGCCCTCTTTTCTCTAGGCTTTTGACTTTTCAGATTTTGCCACCATGCCTCAGCTACCTAAAACTTCCCTCAACACCTAGGGACTCTTTACCCTAGAATATCAATCTGCCCGTGGGGTCTTCTAACCTGGAACATCTCTCTATCATGGCAGCCCCCTTCCTGCATTGGTGAGTTCTTCTGGGGGTTCCATTTTATGGAGAGTCATATGCTGACCAAACTTTATTTCCCTCCTGGCTCTGTTTCTGACTTTTTCTAGATGTTGACATCACATACCTTTTGAAAATAAGCTTGCTTTCTTTCCCTCTCCCCTTTATGTTCTGTGTTTCTCCACCAGAGTATAATCTCCTTGGGAGTAGAGGTTGTCTTTTTGTATCCTAAGCACTTAGCATAATGCCTATCACATAAAAATAGTTATTGTGGCCTTGCCTTGTTGCCTATATTGGAGAACTTTCTCTGGTTTCTTTAACATTTTTTTGTTGTACTTTGTCTATTTCTTATTCCTCTCTCTCTCTCTCTCTCTCTCTCTCTCTCTCTCTCTCTCTCTCTCTCTCTCTCTGTCCCTCTCTCTCTCTCTGTCTCTCTCTCTCTGTCTCTGTCTCTGTCTCTCTGTCTCTGTCTCTATCTCTCTCTGTCTCTGTCTCTGTCTCTCTCTGTCTCTCTCTCTGTCTCTCTCTCTGTCTCTCTTTCTGTCTCTGTCTCTCTCTGTCTCTCTGTCTCTCTCTGTCTCTCTCTCTCTCCCTCTCCCTCCCTCCCTCTTTCCCTCCCTCCCTTTCCTGGCCAATGTCTCTTATCTAGTTTACTGCATTTTTGTTCTCCACTCTACCTAGGGGAGCACATTTTTCTTTTATTTTTTTTACTCTTACAATTATTTTGATTTGCTATTTCAAAACCAAGAAAGTACTAGCAACTCCTGAGACAAGGCAAAGGCTTTGATTTTACCCTTGTATTATCATACCAATCTCATGGTGGAAGAAACAGATATTCAGAAAGCTTAGTGGTCAGCTCAAAGGCATGCCATTTGTTTGCAAGCAGGAGAGCCAGAAATGGCAGGTTTTCAGACTTCAGAGTTGAAAGGCTTCACATAGTGTCCCATCCTTAGCATTGTTCTCAGTTCTCTAGGATGGAAACCCTATGAGATCTCCTGAGTCTCAGCTCCTTACTCCCTAGCACAGTTTCTGGCACAGAGGAGGTGCTTAATGGATGTTTATTACAGCAAATTAAATTGAATTGGGTCAAAATCACTTCTGTCCTGAAATGTCCCACTGAAATATACTGGAATACAGAGTAAATTATGACTCCAATATCATGGGGACCTCATGTACCTAATTTGCTTTTCTCATACTTTATTTATTCTTACTCAGCAATTGCTTCACTTGCAGGATATTTACTCAGTTTCATGTACTTCTGTGGACTGTAAAACAGAAACTCAGACTGCTCCCATTAACTCTATTGCTTACTAGGTCCCCCAAGACCCATTCTATGAAGGCAGCAGAGAACAGGACGGATTTATTTTGAAAGCAGTGGAAGCTCTGGTGGTCTACTTCTCAGGACAGGAGTAGTATGCAAAATGTTCTTGGGGTCCCTGGAGTTTGTAAATTGTAAATGGAAGCAAGGAATGCTGGTTTACAGACAATAAAGCAGTTGCATATATTTTCTCTATTATGAAAGGTCTAGAATTTCACAATCAATCCAAGTCAATTAATGAGCTCTCCTAGAATGGTAGAAAAGCAATAATCAGCTCCAGGGTAGACAATGTTGAAAACAAAATATTGTGTTAACACCTAATAAACACTCAAATAACCTGCTGCCATCCCTGAGGCCCTTCCAATAGCACATGACATCATGGAAACACAGGTTTAATAATAATAGCTAGTATTAATACAATACTTTAAAGTTTGAAAAGCATTTTATATCTCATTTGATCTTCACAACAATCCTGTAAGGCAGGTACTATCACTAATCACATTTTACAGATAAGGAAACTGAGTCTATAAGAGATTAAGTGATTTGCCTAGGGCCTTTTAACTAATAAACATATGATACACAATTTTACCTCAAGTCTTTCTGACTTCAAGTTTAACACTCCATCTACTGGGCCACCTTGCTGCCTAGGTTCCTTTTGCTGTTGATTAAACAGCCTTCATTCTTGGGAGGAGAGCTTGAGTTTCTGATGTTTATTCTTTAAACAGTTTTGCATCTTTTATTGGCCCAATTAAGTATTTGGGAATCCAAAATCTATTTCTTGAAAAACAAAAGAAAAATTGATTGCACCTTTAGTAAAAATCTAGATTTCAACATAAACTAAAGATTGGTCATTTCTTTTTGTTGCACAGAGACTTGTAAAATTTCACTCCAGAATTCAGAACTATGTCTTGGAATTGACTTTATTTTGGGACTGTGATAGTCATATACATCCTCCATGTGACTTTTCTGGGAATGGGATACGCAAAACTAATGCTATTCTCTTCAATAGAAAGAATATCTTAAAAATGTGGTCCATATGTTATTAGCTAGTAGGAAGGTAGATAGAGATTGCTCAGTTTTTGTACCTGAGTCTGGAGTCCAAAGGGAGGCTGAGGAACTGGAGGAAGAGTGACATTCAGTGGCCACTGTGGGTAATCACAATGGCATCACCTTTGGTTCTCATGGGGGATGGATGGACAGCTTCCAATGGTGGGCAATACTTTTTACTAAAGAGGTAGGAGAAGAGGGCTGTCTAACTGTGAACATTTCATGGTCTCACTATATCAAACCATTTTGTAAGGCATAAAAACCAGAAACAATGCACTTTTAATTAATTAATATATACTTATTCATATTTATCATTCCTAAGAACTTTGAAAATTTACCATTTAATAAGTGCAAACAAGTCTCACTCCCCATAGATTACTAAAAACTAACTCGTCTTTCAAAGGTTAGAGCTTGACAACAGGATCAATGGTATCCATGAGCACCATCGTGTGCATGTGTGTGTGTGTGTGTGTGTATAAAACAAAAGAAAGCAAATGTTCAAAAAGTCCCTACAGTTCATAGTTAGCTCAAAACAACCACTCATTGATGGTAATGCGTAGTGTTCAAAAAATACTTTTGGTTAGTGATTATGGAAAGTTAATAGGAGTTCCCATTTGTCTACTGAAACATGAAAAAACCCCACAGGGATGGCTATACTCCCCAAACATACGGCACAGGGTAGTAACTAGACAGTACATGCTCTTTGTCTAAGAAGTACTTCTGGGCAAAAGCATTACAAATCAATACAATAAGCATTTTCAACATTTAAATGATAGTATTTCATTATCATCATTTTTATTTTTCAAAACAAGTAATACCTAGGTTAAAATAAAGCATGTGTCTGAATATGTGCTTGTGTTTGTATACGCATATACATATATATTGTGTATTATTACAAGCATAGTATATAATATATACATAATAACTAGCATTTATATAATCCTTTAAGGTTTACAAAGCACTTTATACATGCTATCCCATCTGATGCCCACAATAAACCTGCAAAGGACTTTTTATCATTGTTCTCATTTTACTTAGTTGATGAAACTAAGTCTGTAATAGTTTAAGTGACTTGCCCAAGATCACCTAGTTAAGTTAGCAAGTGAGTAAAGTGGGATTTGATCTCAGATACTCCTGATTCCATGTCTAGCAATATATTTTTTGTAATACTTAGTTATCTTCATAATATACACATATTATTATATTATATGTATTATTATATTATATGTAAATATATAGATGTATGTGCAATATACATTCACCATCATAGGCATATATGTATGTATATTTTATAATATATGCATGTGTATAAATACTATGTATGAGTGTGATGAATGCATTGATGAAAATGTTCTTTCATATGCAAAGATCTTCTTTTATTATACTCAAATGTTATTTATAAAATCTTAAAGGTAATTTTCTTTCCAGAAACACCCAGAAATTGTTATGACTGCATTTAGCTTGTATAGACCCTCAGGAAAAATTTAACTTTTCCAGAATTGAAAGGGAGAAGAGGGGATTGGATGGTCTTTTGGGAATTGCTCAATATGATGTCAATAAGCCCAAACCCAATATTCTTCTGATTATCCAAATCTCTAAAGCCTTTAGTCTCTGAAGATTTAAAGTTCAGTATCAACCAAAGAACAGTCAGAGTAGCACATAGAGGCAGAACCAGGCTATGATGCATTACAAAGAAAGAAGAATTCCAAAGAAGCAAGTTGTCAGATTCCATCCTAGGGTTACTTTAAAAAAATCATTATTAAGGATATTACTAAACTTCAATATTAAATAGACCAGTGATTTCATCAGAGGGGACAGTTTTCCACTCATATAGATCACTGATCTATATGATAGTATAGCCTTAGTAAATGATACATGAGGGGCGGCCAGGTAGCACAGCGAGTAAGACAACTGGCTCCAGAGTCGGGATGACCTGGGATCGAATCCGGGCTCAGACACTCACCACCCACCCAGAAACACCTGGCCGTGTAACCTTGAGCAAGTTACTTAACCCCTATTGCTTTAAAAAAAAAAAGTGAGCTCCAAAAATATATATATATATATATACATATATAGTAAATGATACATGAGTGGCAGTGACTGAGAGTATCATCACTCTGTAGGCAAGTTGATAAGAATCTAACAAGGCTGGTTCTTAGAAGACACACATTCTGTCACCCCACTTTTCCTTGGAAACTTTCTCCTTTGATAGAATCTTTTGGCCTAGATCTTTGTAGTGCCAATGAAATATTCACAGTGCTGACAGTGACTGTAAATATGCAGGCATAGTTCTCAATCCCAAAATATAACAGACTCTTTATATAAAAGGTAGAAGCAAAACATTTATTCAGACACCAGAAAACCAAATTCCAACACCAGACAGTCGAATCCATCATAGTAGTGAAGAAGTTGATACATCATAACATAGCAGGAAGCCACACCATCCTTTAGCCTTCCCACAAACATTTACTCACAAGCCTAGTTGTCTCCCTGAGTTCATCCTCTCCTCCCTCCAGCTCTAACTTCTCTGACTCACAACTTTCTGTGGGCTCTGCTCCACCTTTTGGCAAACCCCTCCCACCACAGACTCCATGTGATTACATTCGCCCTCTTAGAGGTCACCAAAAATCTTCAAATCAGGGAAATTCTTCAAATTCCCTTAGGCTTATTAAGGGGCAGGGAAGATCTTCAAATTCCCATTACCATTACAAACTTTATTGTCCAAACATCCCAGAATATGGAATGACTTCCACAGTCTCAGGAGATATTATAGGATGATTTCACTGGAGGATCCCAGATCATCATATCAGACAAGTAGCCTCATGTTAGTGGGTAGAGTGCTGGTCCTGAAGTCAGGGAGACTTTTGTTCATATCTGTCTTTTCCTAGCTATGGAAGTCTGAGAAAGTCACTCTGTATGTGCCTCAGGATTTATCTAGGAGGATGGATGGTCATTTTTTAAAAGTAAATTGGCAAGTAGGTGGGATACTGGACAGAGTGCTGGGCTTAGATTCAGAAAGATGTGATTTTGAATCCTGCTTCAGTTAATTAGCAGCTGTGTGACTGAGTAACTTACTTAACTTTTTTTACATTCAGACTCTGCATTTGTAAAATGGGCATAAAAATAGAATTATTACCAAAGCTTCTGACTCAAAGTGTCCCTAGAGGAACAGATGAAGAAACGATTATATAAGTTATCTTGCAAGTATTAAAGTAGTATAAATGTTATTTACTACTGCTACTACTACTACCACCACAACCACCACCGTCACTGCTACCACTATTACTACTAGAGGGAGATTACTTGATACAGTGGGTAGAGTGTTGGAGTGCTGGGCCTGGAGTCAGGAAGACTCATCTTCCCGAGTTCAAATTTGACATCAGATGTTTCCTTGCTGTGTGACCCTGGGCAAGTCATTTAATCCATTTGCCCCAGGTTTCTCATCTGTTGTAAAAATGAGTGGGGCAAGGAAATGGCAAACCACTCCAGTGTCTTTGCAAAGAAAACCCCAAAAGTAGTCCCAAAGACTTGACTCTAGAATAACTACTACTACTACATCTACTACTACTACTGTTATCACCCCATTATCAGAATTTGTGGAAGGAGTTCCCATGCTAAGAATTCTCCCATACTGATGATATCATTGCTCCTCTTTCAATAGTCCACCAATCCTGAGTCAGTTGCTGAACCATGTTTTTGTTTTGCTTTCTTAGTTTGTACTTTTAAATACATAGCAATTAATTAACCAAACCTCTGAAATCTTAAATTATAGCTGGCCAATCTAAAGTTGACTTTTCATGGAGTACAGCCAATTGTGAATATAAGATGTAATGCGGTACACATTACTGTATGTACAAGGAGGCTGAATCTAACCAAAATGGAATACAGTAGAAAGAACACTGGTTCTAGATTTCAAGGAACCAGATTTAAGTCAAGTCAAGAAGTATTTGTTAAATGCTTAATAGGGACCAGTTACTGTTCTAAATTCTGGGGATACACAAAAGGGGAGCAAAGCAGTCTGTGCTCTCAAGGAGCTCACAGTCCACTAGAGGAGACACGTGCAAGTACTATGCACAAACTAAATATTGGGAATACCAAGAAAGGAAAGGCATGATCACTGAAAGAGAATGGGAAAGGCTTCTTACAGAAGGTAGGACTCAAGGTGAGAACTGAAGCAAGGCAGAGAAATCAGGAGGCAAAGTTGGGAGGTGAGAGAGTTCCAAGGATGGGAAACTGCCAATGAAGATGCCTGCAACAAAGGGTGGACCTCCTGGGATGCTCACTGTCTGTGAGACTTTGGGCAAATCGCTTAACCTTCTGGATCTCAGTTTACTCACAGCTGGATGTCACTTAGATATTCCTTCTCAATACCTCCTTAAGTTAGGTTAGAATTTCTTATGTCTTTACATGTTTATCCTTCTATAGAATATAAGGTTCTTACTCAGGAACAACTGTTACTTCCTCTTGGTATGCCTAACAGTCCCTAGCACATAGTAGGAGCTTAAGAAAAACTTACTGAGCAAAACAACATGATAATAGGATACAATAATAATTCCCTCTAAGAGATTTGCTCAGAGAGTAATACATGATTTTGCATACTTTTTCATAAGATTTTGATGTCAGGAACTTATCGTCAAATATAAAAAAAATCACTTGTCTGTACTTGTCTGAAGGACTGACCATTCCTTAGTTTCACATTTCCAACATGTGCCCAACAACATGCCTTGAAAATGGAATGTTTGTAGCTTGTTCTACCTGAATTCTTCACATTTTTGCTTTAGGCTGCCAGAGAAAGAAGTGGGAGGAAAGGAGGGACCATGAAACATAGCACTCTTCAAAAAGTCAGTCCTTTGATGCAACCACACCTGAACTCATTTCCCTTGATATGAAGTCTCCAATCTAAGTAAGTTATGTGGTCTTGAAAACATGAGCACTGTGTGTTCTTTACTTAGTTTCAGTAGCAACTTGTCATTTCTTTGTACTGTTTCCAAGTTATTCAAGTGCTTCTTTGGGTTTTTTCACCCTTTCATAATTAGATTATTTCCCAGATAATGTTCAATGCCTGTGGACCATGCAACATGCAAAGAGTTAGTACTAAAAGGATTCCTCAAACACAAGGTTGTGCCTCTCAATCCACTTTTGGTACAATGAACCAAAAGCACGTGTATTTTTAGAACTACATTGTTGAGGCTGGCCTTCTATTGAAAAATATTGTCCATGATAAAATGCTCATTCAGATTCTGTATAGTTTATAAACTATACTCTTGGAAAAGCTGTAATTAGCATTCTTCTATCATCTAGGAAAAGATTCATAAAATGTCTTGGGTAAAGCAGCATGGAAGGGGCCACCTGAGATTCAACCTCTTAAGTCAATTCAGAAGAAGTGGAAAGATGGAAACCCTCTAAGATAAGTCCCCTTGGGTATAGTCCCTGGGGCAGAGGAAAAGTGCTCAAATATAGGGTGGAAATAAAGGAAAGACACTCACTTGGTATAGCAGCTAAATCAAGAAAACCAACCATTGGGTAGGTTTCTATTTTGACTCAGTCAAAACCAATCATTGATTAAGGACTTACTCTCTCCCTCTCTCTCTCTGTCTCTCTTTCTCTCTCTCTCCTTCTCTCTCCCTCTCTTTCTCTCTCTCCCTCTCTCTCTCCCTCTCCTCTCTTTCTCTCCCTCACTCTCTCCCTCTCCCTCTCTCTGTCTCTCTGTCTCTCTCTTCTATCAATGAATATTAGAAACAACTTTGCTACTTGTGTTCTTAAAAGAATTCATTGTGATGCTGAGATACTAAATGATAACTAATTTACCAGAGGTAGAGTTGACCCAAAGTCTTTCTGGTTCCATTATCACCAGCTGCTGAACTTAAATCTTCCCAAATGAAACCTTTATAAACTCTAAAGATCCTTATTCCAAGTGATGAATTGGATCCCCCAGTAGCAGCCTGGATACTTCTATGCCCCAGGCCTCTATGGGTACCCCTGAGTAGTTATGAGGAATGTGTTTATCTAATGGCAGCATCTTAAGCCTGTATACCTCTGCATTGTCTGTTTCAATTCCATGCATTAGTTCTCCATAATGACGGTCTGCTGGCATCTCTTGCCACCTAGGTCATCCTTCATTCAACTGCCAGAGTGATCTCCCTACTGCCCAGATCTACCCATGTTAACTCCTAGCCAATAATTTCCAGTGAAGGGGGAAAAGAAAGAAATGGATGTCTATTAGTACCTGCTATGTACCAGGTGCTATGCTACAAACTTTTCAAATGTTATTTCCTTTGATCCTAACAAGGACTCTTAGAGGTAGGGGCTATTATCACCATTTTTACACTTGAGGAACCTGGAGTAGACAGAGGTTAAGTGACTTGCATCTATGGCTGGACTTGAATTTAGGTCTCCTTGACTCCAAGCCCAGCTTCCAACATCCAATATAAAAATCCTCTGTTTGGCTTTTAAAAACCTTCATATCTTGACCCATTGTGACCTTGCCAATCTTCTTACTCTTTATACCCTACTGCATATGCTAAAATCTAGTGATACTCCACTCCTTGATGGTCCTAGCAAAAGATGGTTTATCTGTCATTGATTTTTTTTCTCTGGCTGGCCCCCATGCTCAGAATGCTCTCACTCCTTCTTGGCCTCCTGCTGTCACTGGCTTCTGTCAAATCTTAGCTCAATCCCACTTTCTCTAGGAAGGCTTTTCCATTCCCTCTCAATGCTAATGCCTTCCTTCTGAGATTAGCACCAATTAATATTTTGCTATATTATATTACATTGAATTTTGTTATTATATAGCATATTTATCTACACATATACTGAATCAACTTTAAATATCAACATCATATACTTATATGTATGTATGTATGTGTGTGTATATGTTTAGTTTTGTGCATGTTATTTTTCCCATTAGAATGTGAGCTTTGTAAGGGTAGGGATGTCTTTTTACTTTCGGTCCTTAGTGCAGCATCTAGCATATCATAGGTGGTAATAAATATTTAATTTATTAAATATTAATAATGTAATAAATTTTAATATTTTGAATTTAATAAATATTTATTAGTTGATATTTAGCAAATTAACACAAATAAGGGGTTTTTCACTTAACCCTGTTTGCCTCAGTTTCCTCATCTATAAAATGAGCTGGAGAAGGAAATGGCAAACCACTTAGTATCTTCACCAAGAAAACCCCAAATGGGATCATGAAAAGTTGAATACAGTGCAAATAGCTGAACAACAAAATCAACAAAAATTCATTGTAGAGCTATAGTAAGAAAAAAAGATGTAAAGCATGTTCTCCATTTAAGAGTGGGTGGGGCAGGGCTTGAGCAGCCAGGAATCACACTTACAGCTTCTACTGCGAAAGCAAGTGCCCTCCCAAATGCATTTCTAGATTTGCTGTAGTTGATGGAGAAACCAGTCTCGGTTGCTCCTGCTTTGGGCCACTCTGAAGGGCCACATTTACGATGCCCCCTTTCTCATTCTTCAGTAAATACTTGCATGGATTTTAGATTCTAAATGTGGGGTACCAATTTTCCCAACCTTCTAAGCTCACTCATTTGATATCTTCAAATACTATTTTACCTAAAAACAGGAAAGAACAAATGCAAAAAAGCAATGAACAGGGCACCTGATTTATAAGCCCAGGTGGGAAGGTTTCAAATCCCCTCGCTACCCAGAAGCTTACAGTATTGCTACTTCACTCAAATCAGCTAACCATAAAATATGAAATGGCTTAGACAGTTAGGGCCTTTTGATGTATATATATGTGTGTATACATACATACACACATATGTTATGTGTATATGTGTGTATACACATGAACATATGGATGTATTATATATGTATATACTTAGTGATTTGCATATTGTCTCCTCCATTAGAATGTGAATCTGTGAGGGTGACTGCAGAAAAAGCTTTAAGTGTGATCTCAGTTCCAACTCAATAGCCGATCAAAAAGGTCCTCTTTAGCATATGGTAAACAGATCAGACATAACACCTGCACAGGCTAAAGTACGATTTGAACATCACAAATGCTCAAAAGAAGTGGGCTCATTGGCCAGTCCCCTCAGTATATCGAAGCCCATCCTCAGCCCATTACACCGCACGGTCTCTCATTTTGCACATGTTTTTAAGTTCTCTTTATGAATTACTCCTTTAGCGCTCCCCTCTTCTAGCAATCTCTAAACTTCCTGAGGGCCGAGATGATGAAAACTTTGAGTCTCTGAATCCCTTTTGTCTAGTCCAATTAAGAACACGTGACAAATTCTTATCAAATTGAACTAAAGAAATTAAATAGAGATAAAGACTGTCCTTCTTTAAAGGGTTTGTGCAGCAGAGATTATATAGAGACAGTATCTTATTTTCTCAGGGAGATGATTTAACAAACCCATACATCATCATTTTTACACATGGAGACCTTCCATGATAAAAGATGCTCAAGCTTTCATATATATATATATATATACACACATGAATGAACCCCTCTTTACAATCAGCACAGAATACCAACCATTTTTTTTCATAGGAGACATGGAAAATTGGCAAGCAGTGCCAGCAAGCATCTACATGACATACCAATTAGGCTCCTACAGTAGGACAGGAAGTGAAGAAGGATGTTGGAGCAAGTTGAAAGTGTCAGGGGGAATTGAAGCAATCAGAATGCAATTATCTAATCTGAGCCCTTGCCCAGGCCCTGGGGTGAAATCCTTCTTTGTTCCAAAAGTATTGGAGGGTCTGGAATGACAATAGATTTGGCCCTTTATTCTCACATCTTGTATGAAATGTAGCAAATCCTGTAGCCTGAAGCCCTAAATGCCATCTGTGGGCAATAGGCCTGTTTAAATCCAAGCAAAGAATGCCACTGGGTAATTATTGATGCCAGTGACAATGTTGGCTTGCTGAGGATTTTTAATTAAGTGTTGAACTCATACTTCAATGACTGCATGCATCCAAGGACTTATTGATGTGCTTCCATATGCAGATCTCAACCCATCCAAAGATCACTAAACCATGTACTATACCTTTTGACCTCACAAAATCACTCATTAGTGGGTATTCCTTGACTTAAAGATGTAAAAGAGAGAGAGAAATTAATCATATTTGCAAAAAAATACTTATATTTACATTTACAACTATGCATTTTCTAATTAACTGGGTCCTTGCTATAGCAAGGCAATCATTTTATTCTTTTCCAATTTATTTACTATCCCATTTACAAAGTGACTGTTTCAAAATCTCTCATCTCTTCTTCTTTTTGTTCATTATTTCTTCTTGAAGAGGACCAATGGCACCAGGAGGGTGATGTCTTGACTTGCAAATAAATTGGATTTGAGTGATCAGGGCTGCTGCAGAGTCACCAGCCTCACTCTCTCCTCCAGTCATCTGAATCCAGCCGCAAGACATAGATCAGGTAAGTGGTGATGACCCCATGCAGTGGGAGACCTCAGTCTTTTTAAGCTCAGTTCTTTCCTTAAGATTTCCATGATATTGCTGTCACATATCTTCTTGCTTGAGGACCTTGATTCATATTTTACTGAAAAAAAAAATGAGACCATTTGAAAAGAACTCTTTCTTCTCCTTTAATCCACATCACATATCTTTTCTAACTATCTCTTCTTTAATTCTTCTATCAGATAAAAAGGTAGCCCTTCTCCTTGCCAAGCCAACCCCTTGGCATGAACCCCCAATATCATCCCCTTCTGCCTTCTCAGCAGATTGACTTTACACTCTGCATTTTATTCTCAGTATCTCCTTATCTCGTGGTTTCAACCCTGACAGAGTCCAAAACCAAAAGCCTTCATGTCTCTACCTTCTTGCCTGTTACTCTCTTATAAATCTCCTATAATCTGTTTTTTTTTTCATCATTCAACTGAAAATGTTCTCTCAGTTTACTAAGGAACTCAATGTTCTCAATCCCTGTTTCTTGACTTCTCCAAAGCTTTGGCACCATTCATAACTCTCTTCCCCTGGATGCCCTTTCCTCTTTATTCATTCTATTATAACCCATCTGAAAACTCCTTTAGTCTTCTTTGCTGGATCTTCATCCATGTCATTCAACATGTAACTCCCTCAAGGCTTTGTCCTGGTCCCTCTTCTCTCTTTTTATTCTATATCCAAGGTTGTTAAAGAGTGTGTGATGACCCTTTTGGTAGTGCAAAGAAGTTTGTGGACCTATTTTTAGGATAATGTTTTAAATGATGAAATAAGTTCGATACAATTGCAAAAGAAAGAGTTTATTGAAATGTTGTCATTTTTCAAAATTTCATACATTCCAGCTTGAGAACTTCTGCTCTAGTCTATCTCATTTGGTGATCCCATCAGCTTCTCCCGAGTTTAATTACAATCTCTATGCAGATGATTCTCAGATACATATGTACCGCTACAGTCTCTCTCCTGAACTGCAGTTTGTCATTAGCCAATGAGTCAATAAACATTTATTAAATGCCTGCTTGGTGCCAAGCATCAAAGACATAGAGAAAAGCAAAAAAATCCTGCTCTCAAGGAGCTTACAGTTTAGTGGAAACACCATGCAAACCATTATTACTGGTAATGTCAGAGAGAAGGCATAAAGATTGGGGACCAGGAAAACTTTAATGCAGAATCTAGGAAGCTGAATATGAGAAGAAAGAACAATCTCAGGAATGGGGAATACCCAGACAAAATGCTCAGAGTCTAAAGATGGAGTGTCTTATGTAAGAGGCAGTGAAGAGGGTAGTGTCACTGGATCAGAGTGTAGGAAGACTGAGAAGGCTGAAAGGGGACATTTTAAAAAAGGATTTGAAAGGCAGATAGAGGATTTTATATTTGATCCTGAAAGTAGTGGAAAACCACTGAAATTCATTGAATAGGGGAGGGGGTAACATGGTTAGAGTTTCATTTTAGGAAGATCAACTTTATAACTAACTGGTGGATAGATTTGAATGTAGAGAGACTTGGATCAGCTAAAACAACCAGCAGACTATTGTAATAATCTAGGTATGACATGATGAGGACCCAGAGTGTCATGGGAGAGAAGGGCATGCATGAGGGAGATTATTAAAGGTTGAAACAATAAGACTTGTTTAGTGACTGGATATAGAGGGGGTAAGAAAGTGAGGAGGCAAGGATGATACCTAGGTTTTGAGCCTGGTTGACTGATAGGATAGTGGTAACTGCAATACTAAAAGAGAAGTTAAGAAAATGAGAGGGTTTTTTTGGGGAAAACATTGAATTCAGTTTGGATATGGTTGAGTTTATGATGTGTATGGGACATCCAATTTGAAATGTCTAAGAGGAAGTTGGATATAAGAGACTGGCGGTCAGGAGAAATGTTAGGATTAAACCAGTAGATCTGAGAGTTTTCTGCATAGAGATGATGATTGAAACAACAGGAGTTGATGAAATCATCTTGCAAAGTACTACAGAGAGAGAAGCAGTGAGAGTCTGGGACAGATCCTTGGAGGGAATCCCACTAGGAAACAGCATGATGTGGATGGAGGTCCATGAAAGGAGGAGGAGCCCTACAATGGGACAGCATCCTCTATGAAACCTGTAATAACTGTCATTGTTCTGGAAACAAAGCATAATGGAAAAGTAGAAACCAAGGGGTAAGTCACACTAGGCAGTAGTAGAAAGTACCTAAAGAGGAGATCCTAGAATGGATACCTTGGAAGCTTTGATTTCATGAAGAAAACAGAAGGACCAGGTACTTATAGAGATCAGGAGTCAGAGAGGTCTAGAGGTCTACACTAGGAAGAAAAAGAAGAGGAGTAATAAAGAGAGAGAAGAAATCCTTTTTGGAAAGGGGAACAAAAATGAAATATAAAAACTAAGGAGTGACACTAGCTAAAGGAGAGGAGAGGAGGGTGGAATATCAGATGAAAAGAGGGGATAAGGAGGGAAGGGAAGAGGGTCAGAAAGAACAGATTTGACTTATAAAAGAATAAAGAAAAATAATTGAAGGAGCATAATACTGTGATTATAGCAAAAGCAGGAACTTGCAAATGCAGAGACAGAATTAAACATCGAGGATGAAAAGGGAACTATTCAGATGGGGAAAATCTTTGTATCATATTCCTCTAAAAAAAATCTAGTATCCAAAATATATAAATAATTATTAAATGTATATAAGACTAATAGCCATGCCCCAACAGACAAATGGTCAAAGGGTATGAGCAAGCAGTTTTCAAATGAAGAACCACAAAGTATTCAGAAACACAGAGAAAAATGATCCAAATAACTAATTATATGAAAAATAAAAATGAAAAAAATGGAGGTTTTTACCTTACATCCTGAAAATTGACAAAAACAAATGACAAACAATGACAGTCAATATTGGAGGGAGTCAGGCAAAGGTAGACATGCTAAAACATTGTTGGTGGACTTGTTAAGTGCCACAATAATTTTAGAAAATAATTTGGAATTATTCAAATATAGTGACAAAAATGTATATATATATATATATATATATATACCCTTTGAAACAGAAACTCTCTTACTACCGTGTTTCCCCAATAATAAGACCTATCCCGAAAATAAGCCCTCCCCTTACTGTGTAAGATTCCTCTAAAATAAGCCCTCCCCCCAAAATAAGCCCTATTGAGATTGCTACTGTAGTGAAGGTGATCCCCTGCGCTACATGCTACATTACGGTACTCTCTGTATGCACCGTCCCCCCCCAGGTGAAACGCATGCCGCGCTCTGAGCTGCATCCAATCAGAGCTGCAGCAGTGAGCACGTCATCCTGTTCTTCCCCAGTGATTTGATTATTGAATAAAGGTACATTTTTTTGTTCACATTTACCTGTTTATTAAAATTGCTGTCAATGTTCATTAAAATAAGCCCTCCCCTGAAAATAAGCCCTCTGGTGTTTTTCTGTCCAAAAAAATAATAAGACACTGTCTTATTATCAGGGAAACATGGTAGGCTTACAACCCAAGGAAGGAAAAAAAAAAGTCCCCAAATATATACCAAAATATTTGTAACAGCACTTTTTTGTGAGAACTAAAAACTGGAAACAAAGTAGATACCTGTCAATTGGGGAATGTCTATACAAATTGTAGGACATGTAAGTAATGGAATAGTGCTGTCTACACCTTCTTCTAGTCAACCACCCTCCGAAGCCAGGAGCTTCTCTGACCTCTTGAACTAACAAGCTAGTTACCAAGGCTAGAAACCTTCTTGGGTTTTTGCCACCTGTGCTCAGCAAAGAAATACAAAGCAGATGAATCATCTAGGGATTTGAGATCCAATCTGGGCCTCATATAGGAAAATCTATGTTCTTACTGTCATGTTTTTTGTAGTCACCTTGACTGTGGGGGTGAAAATGGGAGCAGGGAAGAAATTCTGACTTTGCTGGATGGGCTATGTGAGAAAGAAGTTGCTTGAATACCAACTGGCATGATACAGAAATAAGAAGTCAGAAAACGGGAGAGGATAAATCCAATTCTATTAAAAACACTGAATGCATGTCTCCTATAGGTTCAGTGGCCTATTTTCTTAGGCATGACTCCCCTTACCATCATGGGGACCAAGGGGAACCAAAAAGGGATTGTTGAAATCCCCCAAACAAAAGTTCTTTATTATTGAGCCAGAACAAATGTCTCCTTGGAAGTGGTCCAGGCAAAACACCAAGTCTAGCAGATTAGGAGCTGGATTGATTATTCTATTTCCACATGCATACTGATGGATGAGATTTATTGGTTACATAACAGTTCTCTACTATGTAGATATCCTATTAGTAATTGAAATAATATTAGAGTGATTTATTATTTACCACTTTCTTCTCAAGCACTGTGCTTATGCTGAGGATCATAGATTTATATATTTAGAACAGGAAAAGATATTTTAAAAATTAGTGCAACTCCTTCCATTTAAAAATGAGGAAAATGAGGCCCAGAGAAGTTAAGTGATTTGTCTAAGGTCACAAAAACTATAAAGAGAAAAGAAACACTTGATTTGAATTGGACTTACTTGAATTTGTTTGAACTAACAATGAGTGTTGTGGTCTATGGAGAGGACAAATAAGATACCTGAGTAGATATGCAATGCAAGAATCTCTCTTCTTCATTTTCTAAAGGAATTATGCACCACTTATAGAATAACCAAAGGAAAACCCATAATCCATAAAATAAGAATACCAAAACACCATATGAGGTTAAAAAATTCATGAAACAACACTGAAGAACCTACATACTTTGAACACAAGTAATTTCGTGTTTGTGATTCTAGTTCAGCTGTCAGGATCCAAGTTCTTGTCATGCTTGGCAGTAACTCTGATGACTTGATAAGAGGGGTCAGGCACTAATTCTGCCAACACATATAAGGAGAAGCCTGAGGGGGTGGGAGGTGCAGTACTAAGTGAAAGACTGGCTGTAAGGGAAAGGGCTTTGGGTCTAGGAAAAAGGAGAGTGAAAAATTAACTAAGGGCCAACTCTTTAACCCTGTTCCAAGTTTACTTGTCAGGGACCCAGAGTTAGTTCCTCTAAAGTTCCAAATATGAGAGACCAAGGATTCGGTCTTTGGGTAAATGGAGGAGAGAGATGTTTGCATTGATGGAATAGTAGACAGAGGAGAGATGAAAGATGTTTTTTTTTGGGGGGGGGGGATGAGATAAGGGACCAGAGAAAGTATGAAAGACAAAAACAACAGCAAGAACAACAACCCAATGGAGAGAGCCTCAAAAACCAATCACAAAATACTAACTCATAAACAAACGAATTCATAAAGTTTATAAAGAAGAACATATTGTAAAGGATTAAAAAAGATCAGAGATATCAGAACATAACAAATTGGTATTATACTACCAAGGAATCAACATTTCCTAATTAAAAAGACAATTTTTTAGACACCTGAAGAGCATGGAATGATAGCAGGAAATCCCAGAAGACTTTGAAAAATAAATGAAACTATTAGAAAAGATATTGAAAGTTACTTGATTTTGGTCAAGATGGCAGAGGAGAAACAGGACTTCCATGGGGCTCTAGCTCCCACCTCCTCCAATTCATGTAAAAGGTGACTCTGAACAAAGCTTGGAGCTACAGAACCCACAAAATGACACAGAGTAGCTAACCTCCCACTGTGGACAGTTCAGCAGGCTGGCAGGGAATGGCCAGCACAGCTGGGAACCAACAAGCCCTGGGGGAGGCAGAGGTTATAGCTCCAGAGCAAGCTGACCAGCCCCTGGCTGGAGTGACTTCCAAACACCAGCAGCTGTGGCATTTTCCAGAATTATCAACCCATAGTTGCTGAGGACAAAGTGAGAGGTCAGTGTAGTGAGGCCTTTGGAATCCAGTTGTTTGGGAGTGAAGTCAGAATTTATCCCCTGGGGGGAGAAGCCACTGAGGCTCTGTGGCTAGGCAGCCACCACCAAGTGGCAGCTTCAGCTCTTGGTGTGTAGACTGTAGGGGGACCAAGCAACCAGTCTGAGGGGTAATTACTTTATCTTTAACATGCTTGGATCTGGATTGCAGTCTAGGGTGGAGGTCTTGGGGTATGTGACTAGCTTGCCAGAGCATTTGGAGGTTTCAGAGAGGGCACCCAACTAATAGCTTTGGCTACTGAGAAAACCCCAGTGTTTGAGATGAAGTTCCCCTGTCTTGTAGCAGAGTCCTACTGTGGCAAAAAGCCCAAAAGTCAAGTAATTGAGTGGCAACATGAGTAAATGAGGGAAGCAAAGTAAACAGAGGAATCCAACATTAGACTCCTATTTTGGGGACAAAAAAGATCAAAGCTTGGAATGGGAGGAATACTATGAAGTCAGAACTCCTGCACCAAAAGCTTCCAAGAAAAATATGAGCTGGTTACAGGCTATAGAGGAGCTTAAAAAAAGGATTTTCAAAACCAAATGAGAGAAGTAGAGGAAAAATTGGGAAGAGAAATGAGAACAATGCAAGAAAATTATGAAATGAGAGTCAACAACCTGACTGAAGAAAATAATATCTTAAAAAATAGACCAACTCAAATGGCAAAAGATGATCAAAAAGGCCATGAGGAGAAGAATGACTTAAAAAGCCAAATTTACCAGATGGAAAAAGAATCTCAAAATCTCACTGAAGAGAATCATTCCTTCAGAATTAGATTGGAGTAAATGGAGGCTAGTGAGTATATGAGAAATTAAGATGCTATTAAACAGATGCAAAAAATTAAAAAAATAGAAGGCAATGTGAAATACCTCATTGGGAAAACCACTGATCTGGAAAATAGGTCCAGGAGAGATAATTTAAAAATTATTGAACTACCTGAAATCCATGATCAAAAAAGGAACCTAGAAATCATCCATCAAGAAATTCTTAAGGAAAATTGCTCTGATATTTTAAAACCAGAGGACAAAATAGAGGTTGAAAGAATCCACCAATCACCCCCTGACAAAGATCCCAAAAAGAAAACTCCTAGGAATATTATAGTCTGGTTCTGGAATTCCCGGATCAAGGAGAAAATATTAAAAGCAACCAGAAAGAAAATGTGAATAGTGT
Organism: Petaurus breviceps papuanus; assembly: GCF_028583685.1. Lineage (NCBI taxonomy): Eukaryota > Metazoa > Chordata > Mammalia > Diprotodontia > Petauridae > Petaurus > Petaurus breviceps. The sequence continues at coordinate 2,372,678 of NW_027186458.1, read as the reverse complement.
GGAAACACAATCCGGATAACACAGGATCTGGCAGCCTCTTCACTGAGGGATTGAAGGGCTTGGAATATAATATTCCAGAGGTCAAAGGAGCTGGAAATAATATCAAGAATCACCTACCTAGAAAAACTGAGTATCATATTTCAGGGGAAAATATGGTCATTCAGTGGAATAGATGACTTTCAAGCATTCTTGATGAAAAAACAAGAATTGAATAGAAAATTTGACATTCAGATACAAGAAGCAAGAGAAGCATGAGAAGGTAAACAGGGAAAATAAGTCATCATAAGGAACTCATAAAAGTTGACCTATTTATGTTCCTACATGGAAAAATGATAATTGTAACTCATCAAACTTTTCTCAGTATGAGAATAATTGAAGGGAATAGTAGTGTGTGTGTATACATACATACATACATATATGTCTATATTGGAGGGTATATGGGCTTATGAATACATATGTGAATGTGTGCATATATGTGTACAGGTATACATAGGTAGAGGGCACAGGACCAGTTTAATGGGAAAGAATGATACTTAAAAGGTGAAATTAAGAGTTGAGGGAGGAATATAATGAGAGGAGATGGGGAAAGACAGATTGTGGTAAACTATCTCATATAGAAGAGGTAAGGGAAAATGATTTCAATGGAGGGGAAGAACAGGAAGTCAAAAGGGAATGATCAACGTTATTCTCATTGAATTTGGCTTACAGAGGGAATGACATACACACTAAATATGATATCTTACCCTACAGGAGAGTAGGGGGCAAGGGGATGAGAGGGGGCATGATGGAAGGGAGGGCAGGCTGGGGAAAAGGGAAGTTGGAAGCACCCACTTTTGAAAAGGGACAGGGTCAAAGTAGAGAATAGAACCAGTGGGAGGCGGGATAGGAGGGAAGGAAATATAGCCTGTCTTTTACAATATATCTACTATGGAAATGTTTTGCGTAGCTATACATTTACAACCTATACTGAATTGTTTATCTTCCCAGTAAGGGTGGGTGACAAGGGAGAAAGGGAATGAATCAGGAATTCAAAGCTTTAAAATCAAATGTTTAAATATATATATAAAATCAATATTATTTTACATGTAACTGGGAAATAAGATATACAGGCACTAGGGCATAGAGATCCACCATGCCCTACTGAAACTCAAAGGGGTTTGGGAGAAGTTATGGGAGAGAGCAGATTGGAGGAGGGGCTATCCAGTGGGATCACTGTTTTGGGGTGGTGGGTAGGGGAAAAATGGGGAGAAAATTTGTAATTCAATATCTTGTGGAAATGAACAATGTAAACTAGAATAAAGCATTTCTATAAAAAAAAGAAAGTTACTTGATTTGAAATCTGACTTCTCAACACAGGTTGAATTTTTCTTTAGTGTTGAACCTCCTATTGAGGCATAGTGCTGCTGCTGCTAGCTTTGTTAGGTGTTGTGCTCCCTTAAGTCTGCAGATACATGTGTGCATGCATGTGTACACACACACACAGACACACATTATATTGTTCCATTTTTTTGTGGGCTCCATTTCATTCAACACATACTCTGGCAACATGGTGGATGGTTGAGATTAGGCAAACATCCCATGAAATCAAGCCTCTTGTTGCCTTTGGGCATACCAAGAAACCAACTCTACCAACTCCTTTCTTTTCCTCTCCAAGAAAAATTTTTGATCTATCCTTTCATTTAACTATAACTTTATTCTCCTAGTTTCCTTTACAGTGGAAATGTGAAGACTGGTAGGATTCAGCTCTTCCCACTTAAGTCTGGTCATTTGTCAACTGCTAAAGGTATCTGTATGTATGTATGTATGTGTGTGTATGTATGTATGTATATGTGTATGCATATCACAGAGTACAAAATACTTTGTAGATAATATAAAAACCTTATGTCCCTCCCCCCTTTCCCCATTTCTGCCATTCTCCCAGCTTTTTTGCAGAAATGGAAGTACCTAGGAGTGAGGGAGTGAGAGCCATTCTCCATTTTTTTTTGTTTCATGGATTGCCATGGTCAAAGAATCCATCACCAAAAAGCTTAGTCTACTGAACTTAACTTCAACATTTAGCTAGGCTGGTCTTCAAAAATCAGATTTAGTGTGTTGCTAGGACCATACTTAAAACCTCTGAATCATGGCAAAGCCATTCAGAGCTCATGTAAGGCAAACCTACTGAGATTCCAGAGTCACATTCACACCACAATCAGACATCAGAATAGGACTTTGTGAATGAAACAAAAAGATCAAAAACTAAACTTTTATACAGAATGATAAGAAACAAGGAGAAGTATTGGCTAGGTGGTGCAGTGAATAGATTACTGTCCCTGGAATCAGGAGGGCCTGAGTTCAAATCCAGCCTCAGACACTTAACACAACTACCTGTGTGGCCTTGGGCAAGTCACTTAAGCCCAATTGCCTTGCTTTCTCCCTCCAAAGAAAAAAGAAGAAAATTATCTATTTATGAAATGATTCCCCAAAGTAGGAGGTGTGATCTCTATGAGTTAAAGCAAAAAAAAAATTAAATACAAAACCAAAACTATATCACTAATGAAAATCAATATAAATAGTTTAAATTAATCCCAGCAAAGAGGCTGTTGAATAGTTCTTTGCACTGAGACAGAGCTGGAACTAAAGCAGGGCAGCAGAGGTTTCATCTGCAAGTGTTAATATCTGGGTCACATCTTCTAAAGGGAGCATCCTTCCTCCTCACTGTCACACAGATGCCTTTCTCTCTGTACTTTAGATTGTTTTCTAATGCCCTGAGTTCCCACAGGAAAGAGAGAGAATTGCATCACTCGTGATGGAGTCAAGGGGTAAAGGAGAAAGGGATAATAAATTCTTTCACCACTACTGCCCCTGCTGCATCCCTGTGAGGGTTGGGGAAGAAGAGGCCCTTGGAGAGGAAGGGTAATGAGTTTTAAATGGAATATGTTGGGGGAAAAGTGAAAATGGGCTACTTAAAAAATGCAGGTCTTAGTCTCCTGTTCTTCTACTCTTACCATTGCATTGGATCAAACTTCTCATAAAGGGACATTTGTGCTCATTTTCCTAGACCCTGGAATCCCTACTTTTGGGTCTAATGGGATATGCCCAGGCATGTATCTATATTACTTGTGCAAATAAATCTGTTGTTTATGGAGAATGATTAGTTGTGTTAGTGTATCTCTTCAAATCTGAGCTGGAGAAGTTTATTGAGACCTGAAATATCTTTGTGGAGAAAATGCAACTTCAGTTGCTTCCATTAAATGTATTCTTTCAGTTGTTTTAGTGATAGCTACCATAGTTTATTTCAATTATATGATTATCTACATAGTTCCTTTTTATACACCTGGATACTTAGCTCTGAAATCTGTAAATATCTATAGCCATAGCATAGCTATAGAGAGTTCAAAAGTTTACATTTTAAAAATAATGTCTGGAAGGATTTTCTTCCTATTCATTTTCATTTTTTTATTCCAAAACAAATACCAAATATGTTGTGTGTTTCCATATATTCATAGAATATTAGAAAAATAGGATTTTATATGTAATTATAAATTTGTGCATTATATGCAATACTTCTCCCTCTAAGTATGGAGCAAAGTCTCATGTTATTTCCAAGCTCAACGGCTTCACTATGTTTCCTTCCGATCATTTTATTTTTGTTTCCTTCTGAGAACTGAACAATAAAAACTTTAATGATTCTTTTTTTTAACTTTTCATTTTGGTAACTTTATAGTAAGTTCCATTCTCCCTTTATCACTTGTTCTTCTAAATCAAAGAAATAAAACCAAAACCCCTTTGTCATATATTTATAGGAAAAAAAAAACATCCCATTGTGGTTATATCCAAAAATGTGTCTCATGCTGTACCTTTATTTCATCAGTACTCTTTCAGGAGGAGTGTTTCATCATACTAATCTTTGGAAATCATAGTTGGTCACAGAATCAATCATAGTTCTTAAGACTTTTTAACAGTTTTTCTTCACAACACTGTTGTTATTGTCTAAATTGTTCCCCAGGTTTTGCCCACTTTACTCTGCATCAATTTATGCAACTTTTCCCAAGCTTCTCTCTTTTATTTTGCCTTTTGGAGGGCAATTGAGGTTAAGTAACTTGCCCAAGGTTCCATGGCTAGTTATGTGCATATGTGTGTGTGTGTGTGTGTGTGTGTGTGTGTGTGTGTGTGTGTGTGTGTGTGTGTAAAGTGTCTGAGGCCAGATCCGAACTCAGGTCCTCCTGACTCTGGGGCCAGTGCTTTACTCACTGCACCACTGAACCTCCCCCAAGCTTCTCTGTTCTTTTCTCCATTACTTATAATAAATACAATAAAATTTCCTTACTTATAATAAATACAATAAAATTTCACTACTTTTATATACCATTTCCCCAAATAATTCAGTTGCTTTCTCATTTATGGGTATCCCTTTAATTTGCCATTTTTATCATATTCATATTCAGAAAAGGTGCTTTATACAGCAGGGAAGCAGCTGATTATTAAAAATATGAAAATAGACCTTGTGCACATGTATTTGTATTTTTCTCCTATTTCTCTTATCCTATGGTGGTATGGCTCTGCTAAGAGGATCACTGCATGTAAGTGTAATGCTTTGGACAGGAGGAAACACTTCCAAACTATTTTCTAAAATGCCTGGACCCTTCATTGCTCCATTTACAGTGTAGTGGTTGGGGTAGCTAGGCTGGTCTTCAGAAATCAGATTTAGTGTTTTCTTAGGACCATACTTAAAACCTTTGCATCTGGGGCAGCTTGGTGGTGCAGTGAACAGAGAACTGTCCCTGGAGTCAAGAAGACCTGAGGAGTTCAAATCCAGCCTCAGACAATTAACACTTACTAGCCATGTGACCTTGGGCAAGTCACTTAACCCCAATTGCCCTCCAAAAAGCAAAAAAAAAGGGGTAGTGGTGCACATATTTTACCACAGCCTCTCCAACAATTGACATTTTTGACAATCGCTTCAATCTTTTCTTCTATTTGAAGGAGGGAATAGCAAAATGATAGAGTAAAAGCAGGAACTTGCTGAGCTCCCATACCAACCACTTCCAATACCTATAAAATATGACTCTAAACAAATTTTAGAGCTAAAGAACCCACAAAGTGACAAAAAGAAACAAATCTCCTGCTGAAGGCAGCCAGGCAGGCCAGAAGGAAGGGTCTATCACACCAGGCTGAGAACCGAGCACAGTCCCACATGAGCAATGTTGAGCCAGGGGTGGCTCAAACCAGCAGCCAAGAGAGGCAAAGCAGACTTCAGAAGAGTGAATCACTAGTAGTTGTAGTGGCTTCCAGACTTCTCAACACATAAATGCCAAAGAGAAACTAAAAGGTCAGTGGGGAATTCTGTTGGAACTGTTGATGGAAGAGCATGGTCTGGCCCCTGCCCCCAGACCAATAGGTGGAAAAGACCCAGCAGCTGCAGCTGCTGCTGCTGTGTGACTGCCTCAGAAGCTCCTGACCTGCAGATGGTAGGGGGTAAAAGAGAGCAATCACTTTTGCTTTAACCTGCTTGGATCTCCATCGTGGTCTTGGAGAGTGGTCCTGGGGTGTATGACCAGTGAGCCAGAGCTTGTGGGGGCTATAGAGGACACCCTCCTAATAGCTCCAGAAGCTGTGAAAACCCCAGCAATTTGGGACAAAGCTCTCTCCATTCTGGAAGCAGAGTTCTACTGTGGCAAAGAGCTCGAATATCAAGGAATGGGCAGGCAATATGAGCAAGCAGAGGAAGTACTAACAGACCATAGAATACTTTTTGGGGGACAAAAAGGATCAAGGCATGGAGTGGGAGGAAGACAGAAAAGTCAGAACTCCTGCATTAAAAGCCCCCAAGAAAAATATGAATTGAGTACAGGCCATGAAGGAGCTCAAGAAGGATTTTAGTGTTTTTTTATGTTTTTGTTTTTGTTTTGCCTTTTGGAGGGCCATTGGGGTTAAGTAACTTGCCCAAGGTTACACAGCTAGTTTTTTGTGTGTGGGTGTTAAGTGTCTGAGGCCAGAACCGAACTCATGTCCTCCTGACTCCAGGGCCTGTGCTTTACTCACTGTGCCACCTAGCCGCCCCTCAAGAAGGATTTTGAAATTTGAGTAAGAGAAGTACAGGAACAATTGGGAATAGAAATGATAATGATGCAAGAAAAGCAAGTCAACAGCCTGTTAAAGGAGACCCAAAAATACACTGAAGAAAATAATACCTTAAAAAATAGACTAACTCAAATAGCAAAAGAAGCCCAAAAAGCCAATGGGGAGAATAATGCCTTAAGAAGCCAAATTTGTCAGATGGAAAAGGAATTTCAAAAATTCACAGAAGAAAATAACTCCTTCAAAATTAGATTGGAGGAACTGCAAGCTAATGACATTATGAGAAATCAAGATAGTATAAAACAGATCCAAACAAATGAAAAAATAGAAGGCAAAGTAATATCTCATTGGAAAAACCACTGACGTGAAAATAGATGCAGGAGGAATCATTTAAAAATTAATGGCTTACCTGAAAGCCATGTTCAAAAAAAGATCCTAGACACCGTCTTTCAAGAAATTATCAAGCAAAATTGTCCTGATATTGTAGAACCAAAAGACAAAATAGAAATTGAAAGAATTTATCAATTGCCTCTTGACAAAGATTCCCAAAAGGAAACTCTTAGCAATATTATAGCCAAATTTCAGAGTTCTCAGGTCAAGGAGAAAATACTGGGGCATCCAGGTGGCACAGTGAGTAAGAGTGCTGGCCCTGGAGTCAGGAGACCTGGGATTGATTTCAGCCTCAGATACTTAACACCCACACAGAATAACTGGCCGTGTAACCTTGAGAAAGTTACTTAACCCCAATTGCTTAAAAAATAAAAGAAAGAAAATACTGCAACAGTCAGGAAGGAAAAATTTGAGTATTGTGGAAACACGATCAGGATAATACAAGACCTAGCACCTTCTACATTAAGGGATAGAAGGGCTTGGAATATGATCTTCCAGAGGTCAAAGGAGCTAGAACTAAAACCAAAAATCACCTACCCAGCAAAACTGAGTGTAATGCCAAAGAGAAAAATATGGTCATTCAATGAAATATAGGATTTTCAAGCACTCGATGAAAAAAACAGAGCTGAACAGAAAATTTGACTTTCAAATACAAGAAGCAAGAGAAGCATGAGAAGGTAAACAGGGAAAAGAAATCATAAGGAACTTATTAAAGTTGAACTATTTACATTCCTACATGGAAAAATGATACTTGTAACTCATAAGAATTTTTCAGTATGAGGATAGTTGAAGGGAATATATATGTATAAATATATATATGTATATATGAATATATGTATATATATATATATCTAAACAGGAAAAAGAAAACATAAAGAACTTATTAAAGTTGAACTATTTACATTCCTACATGGAAAAATGATAATTGTAACTCATAAGAATTTTTCAGTATGAGCATAGTTGAAGGGAATATATATGTATATATATAGTGAATTGTATACATATATGTCTATATAGGAGGGTATATGTGTATACAGATATATATTTTAGTGTGGGTATATTTATAGTTATGTATACGTAGACAGAGGGCACAGCATGAGTTGAATATGAAGGGATGGTATCTAAACAATAAAATTAAGAGGTGAGAGAGGAATTTATTGGGAGGAGAAAGGGAAAGATAAATTAGGGTAAATTATCATATAAAAGAAGCAAGAGAAAACTGTTACAGTGGAGGGGAAGAGCAAGAAGGTGAAAGGGAATAGCACAACCTTATTCTCATTGAATTTGGCTTAAGGAGAGAATAGCTCACACACTCAATTGGGTATCTTACCCTACAGTAAAATAAGGGGTTAGGATATAAAAGGGTGGGTGGGGGGGTGATAGAAGGAAGGTCAGATTGAGGGAGAGGGTAATTAGAAGCAAACACTTTCAAAAAGAGACAAGGTCAAAATTGAAAATAGAATAAATGGGAGCTGGGATAGAATGGAGAGAAAACGAGTTAGTCTTTCACAATATAACTACTATGGAAACATTTTGTGTAACTACACATGTACAACCTATATTGAATTGCTTGTCTTCCCAGGGGGGGTGGTTGAGGAATGAAGAACGAGAAGAATCTGGAAATCAAAGTTTTAAGAACAAATGTTTTAAAAATTGTTTTTTACATGTAACTAGGAAACATGATATACAAACACTGGGGTATGGAAATCCATCTTGCCTTACTAGAAAGTTGGTGGGGGAGGAATGAGGGAGGATATAAGAGAGAGTAGATTGGGGGAAGGGACATTCAGTAGGCTTGCTATCTGGGGGTGGGGAGAAAATCTGAAACTCATTGTGGAAATGAATGTTTAAAACTAAAAATAAATTTTAAAAAATTATCAGAAAAAAATTGACAGTGCTGAATAGTAGATATAATTGGAATCTGATATGTGTTAGCGGTGGTAATGAGATAAAACCTTTCTAGGACCAAAATAATTAAATTCAAATATCATAAATGAAGGCAAAGCTAATCAGATTGTAGTACATATAGAATGTAATTCAAACTCAAATTATTTCATGATGATTAAATGTAATCAAATTACAGTTAAAATTATTCAAATCCAAGGTTAAAAAAAAGTATGTAGGGTTCGATGGTTTACTTTACAAGTGTCATACTCATCACTAGCAGGCCATACGCAACTATAAAACTCACCAGTGCACTCCAAACTAGATTAAAATTTAATTGTGAAGGGGTGGCTAGGTGGCACAATGAGTAAAGTGCCGGCCCAGAGTCAGGAGGACCTGAGTTCGGTTCCAGCCTCAGACACAACACCCACACAAAAATCTAGCCGTGTAACCTCGGGCAAGTTACTTAACCCCAATTGCCCTCCAACAGGCAAAAAAAAAAAATAATTGTGAAATCTTTAACAAAATAAATCAAAGTATAATGCAATATAGATAATCTTACTCTATAATTTTCTAAATCAATATGAATCTGCAGGGATCCATTTCTATTTTAATTGGATAGTTGTGTCTGCCTCTTTGTGACCTCATTTAGGGCATTCTCGGCAGAGATGCTGGAGTGATTTGGCATTTCCTTCTCCAGCTCATTTTAAAGTTGAGGAAGTGGAGGTAAACAGGGATAAATGACTTGCCCAGAGTCATACAATTAGTATGTGTCTGATACAGGTTTTGAACTCACAAAGATGAGCATTCATGACTCTAGGCTTGGCATTCTATTCCCTCTACCACTTAGCTGCCCAAGCACTACTATTAATATTTGTTGTTGTTTTGTTTTTACAGCACTTGAAGATTCTCAAAGTGGTTTATATATTCCCTTATTTGATCTTCTCAACAACCCTGTGCTATAATTATGCCCATATTAGAGCTGAGGAAACTGAGACACAGAGAGGTCAAATAGTTTTGCCTATAGGGATGTAACTATTAGATGTGTGAGGCAGGATCTGGGCCTGTGTCTTCCTCACTTCAAGTCCAGATCTTGAACCACTAGGAAACCTGGCTGTCTTTATAGCAATTCAGCTTGAAAGGGCAACCACAGCAAGTCCCATAACTCCAATGAACTGAAAGTAAATGGTGGATTTCATTTTCTTACATATACTGTCAATTCAATGGATTGGGTATTTATGAATACCTGCTCTATGTTCACTTGTATTCCCATTTTCTTCCCTTATATCCTTAATTTAAAGGAGACTCAATGTATTTCCCAGCAAAACCTCTAGGTTACAGACAATACTTCCCAATCACAACACAATGGTTCCCACCCCCCATTAGCATCATTCTCTTTACCTGTGATGTTACCAAGTCTGTAAACTGCCCCTTTGCTTTCCAGATATGATCATTTTTTTAAAAGCCTTCCTTCCTTCCTTCCTTCCTTCCTTCCTTCCTTCCTTCCTTCCTTCCTTCCTTCCTTTCCCCTCCTTCCCTCTTTCTGTCTTTCTCTCTCTCTCTCTCTCTCTCTCTCTCTCTCTCTCTCTCTCTCTCTCTCTCTCTCTCTCTCTCTCTCTCTCTCTCTGTGCACCCATTGGTGTAATCCTGCAAGGTCAGTGGATGCCCTTTTTTATCCCATTCATTCAGAGGACTCAACATATGTAGCTAGAGATACTGTAGCCACAGAATGCTAGACTCTTCTCTCCTCTATTATCTGGTCATCCAAACACCAAAAGCTCCCCTTCTTCCACATCAATCCCCACTTCAATCACACTATCAATTATGAGGTCATTATAATCCACCATAATCCTGCCAACTATGCCAAACATTTTGGGCCAGGCCTAGCTCAGCCCACTCCAATAATTAAGCAAAGGATTTGGAATGCAATGAAAAACTTACAAGCCATACAATTCAATAAAAATAAATTTATTCATAATAAAAGATTAAAAGAATATACTTTCTAATTATTCATCTGAATAGATCATCTTCCCTTTGCCTCTGCATTCATCTTGGCAACTGTGGTTCAGATATGTCTAATAGCAGTAGGATTTCCACTAAACTTCAAATCTAACATAAGCTGGGCTTTTTATGACCCCCACCCCCCAAATAATGAAACATCAGTGCTTGTCCCTCATGTGGGTCAAAACTCAACGACAGCTTCTTTGCCTGTTCAAAGAGAATCAAGTAAAAAGATGGTAATCTTATCATGTGCTGTATAAAAATATCACTTGCCTTTATTACCTTTAATATCAGGGTTGGGATGCAGAAATAGGGGTCACTACTTCTGTGATCATTTTAGCAGGTTGAGAAAAAAATCCAAAGACACATCACCCCCCCCCCCACACACACACACACCCTCGAAATGATTTTGGTATTGCGGATTTGAACTCACTAAGCTTGTCTTTGAAAACTAAATAAAATGTTAATGCCATCTGTAACCCAACAAGGTGGGTTTTTTTTTTCCTTTCTTTTTTCCCCTTGGCTCTTTTGAATTTTCTGCTCATTTGGGAAGTTCTGTGGTTTTATCACAGAACCACAAAAAATCAGAATTAAGAAATATGGGGCCTTAACAAAGACAGTTGCAAAGCTTTCACATTAATTATGAAAAAGGAGTTCTAAGCAGCCAAGAAGAGGCTCAGTTGAAGTTTGGCAGAGTTTTTGGTACTTTCCATGAAACAAGTTAAGTTTCCAGAGGAACCTCCCATCTCCCTCCCAATTAATTGCATTTCAGCACCGATTGCAATATCAAGATTATGGTAATTTAATACTGATTTATTGGAATAGAAAAAAAAAATAAAAGTCTAATAGACAATAGCTTGTTGGTTTCCTTTGTGAAGCCTCTCTTCATCTTCATGCTATGGCTTAAAAAATGGAGTATTTCCACCCTTGGCATCCTGGACTTGATGTCACCTCTGTCAGCCTCTCAACACCTTATGGTGATGTAGCTTGCTCTTATGGAAACACTGCTGTTGCTACATCGCCACTGAGACTTCAAAGGTAGATTTGACTTTTTAATGAGGGTTTCGTTCTGTTTGTTTTAAAATATCAAGGAGGTGGGTGATCATCTTCAAGGAGCATTTTTCAAGCATCAGCTGTGCACTAGGCTGGTGATAGGAAGAAACAAAAATGGTGACTTCCCTCGAAGAACTCACAGTCTAATAGAAAAGACAACATGCAAACGACTATGAACACACAAGATACATACAGTGTGAATGAAAGGTCATCTCAGAAGAAGGGACTTAGAGTGGGACGGGATGAGAACTGAGAAAATTCATTTTTTGAAGGCGAGATTTGGACTGAATGTTTTTTTAAGTCAAGATGGCAAAAAAAAATTGTTACACTTTTCAGTGGGCAAGAGTTCTTAAGGAACCTGCAACCTAGCAGGAATGATGGTAAAACTTATATAGGAAAAGTACTGAATTATCAGGCAAGTATACTAATTAGGTAACAACATACAACCATGGTCACTGGCATCATTCATTACTGGAAACCAAAGGAACGGCTTGCTCGGGATGTATTTCTGGATCTGTTACATCCGTAGCAAGACAGCTTTGAGAGTTGATGTTTATAACTTGACCTCTGGTTTGAATATGATAACTTTGAGAATCAATATATGATAATTCTGTGGTTACAAGATAGTCCTGTTTTAACAAGAGAATTTCTTCCGAGGTCAGCTTGTTCTTGTGATGAGGAAAGATAATTTGTCTTACTGGGACCCACTCATGTGTTATTGCTAGGCATAGTATCCTTGGGTTGGGGGGAAAAATGTCAGGGATAGTGTTTTGAGGCTAGGGAGAAATGTGATCTTGGAATTGGGGTTCAAGCACGAGCACACAAGCACCCCAACCTAGCAATCCAAGACAATTCTTAACAACTTATGGAAAATGCTATCTTCATACAGAGAAAGAACTATGAAATGATGATTCCATGGATTTGAGCTGAATCTTTAGGGAAGTCAGGGAAGCCAGGAGATAGAAGAGGGGGGTGAGAAAATACAGTTATAAGGGGCAGCCAGCACAAAGGCATGGAGGTGGGATATGGAGGGTTGTGTGTGAGAAGCAGCAAGTAAGACATTTATGACTGGACCATAGAATCTGTGCAGGGGAGTAAAGTATAAGATACTGCAAAAGTAAGAAAGGATCAAGTTGTAAAGGGAGCATTTGGTCTTCTAACAACACTAGAAAATATTCAGATGAACTGCTTTCTAACCATGTCTCCCCATTCTGCCATCATGTACATATAAGGACCCAAGAGTAAACCTTTACATCCACCCCTACAAAATTCACATAAGATTCAGGATAATGCTTTAGTTTGGGGGTTTCTGATTGTTATACAGTGTGTTATTTAACTCTCCAGGCTCCTGTAATCTCTAACTTCTTTTTTTTTAAGAATATAAAACATTATAGGGTCAAACACAAAAGCCTAGACTATTCCATAGGAAACATCCTACCCTGTTGTCTAGGAACCATTAACAACTACTCTTTGGTATCACCTTTTTTTTTTTTTTTAAGCAATTGGGGTTAACTAACTTGCTCAACGTTACACGGCCAGTTATTTTGTGTGGGTGTTAAGTATCTGAGGCCGGAACCAATCCTGGGTCCTCCCAACGCCAGGGCCGGCACTCTTACTCACTGTGCTACCTAGCTGCCCCTAGTATCACTTTATTATCATCGCCATTTCCTACTTTCTTGTCAGCCATCTCCAGTCAGTTTCCCTATGACTTAATGTCTAACAATCCATTCTCAGTCAGCTGAGATAGTGTTGGTGAATAGAGTGTTGGACTTAAATCAGGAAGATCTGAGTTCAAAGCCAGCCTCAGTCATTTACTAACTGTGTGACTGTGGACAAGTCACTTAACCTCATTTTGTCTTGGTTTCCTCATCTGTAAATTGTGAGCAGTCATGCCTGCCCCTTCCCCCCCCCCTCCAAGTTATTGTGAGGATGAAATGTAAATTGTAAAGCTCTTTTCAAGCCTTAAAGTACCATGTAAATGATAGTGATTATTATGATAATTAGTCAGCAAGCCTGTCCCTATCCATTAGCTTCCAGTGTAACCTTGAGTTGTCCTATCCAGCATTAATATTTCAGTCCTCTTCATCAAGGCCTTTAAAAACAACACAATAATTCTGAACATTGGAGGATCATGAAAAGGACACTGGATTTGGAATTGGTGGATTGGTTCAGATCCTATATATGTAAATGACAACATATGGCACTAAGGCACTGGGCCTGAGATTTCTCTTCAATGAAAGGTTAGAATTCTGGAATAAAATTTCGTGCTCCTAAACTGGAACCCCTCAGAGCACATGTCTGCCCAAACTTGTCTGATTATGTGTTATACACCCCAATCGAGGTAAATTTCTTGAGGTCACAGTCAGTGTTATTTTTGCCTTGGTATCCCCAGCAATGAACATAGCACTTGGCATATACTAAGAATTTAATGAATGTCTTTTTGGCTTATTGATTATCCCCTCAGCCTACTATAACCACCCCTATATCAAAGTGCCTCCTCTTGAAGAAGACACTACTGTCCTTCTAATCATCCAGCTCTACAACCTGACATCCCTATCTTAGATTATGAATTGCCAAATCTTGTTACTTTTCCACATCTCTTGCATCCTTCTCATTCTCTCTCCTCATTATATCTTGCTTTGATGTTTGAAAGAATTTTCTCTCTCATAAGACTCTTTCTACTTCAATTTATTTGGAACACAGCTCTTGAAATTATTTTCTTATAGAACAAATCTGACCATCCCATGCCCCTAATCAAGGAATCCCAGTGCCTTCCTATTGCTTTTAGAATAAAACACACCTCCACTATTTGGCATTTAAATCCCTTCACAATCTAGATCAACCTGATTTTTCAACCTTTTTGAGTTTGCTCCCCAAGGGTTGTATGGGTGTTCAAGTAGTAGCATCTTGGGTGTGAGGACTTCCAGGTTCTTTTCCAGGCTGCTCATCCACCTTTCATGTCCACCTTCACTCAGATCTCACCTGTGGCTACACCATAATAAAACCATCTTGGCAGATGGGCCAAAGCCCAAGTGGAGCATAACTGACAGGCCTCAAATCCATCAGACAGTTAGCGGGATGACTGCCCCAAGCATGTGAAGACTTCTCCAAGAAGAATTGGTAAATGAGAGTAATTTGTTCCAGCAGTCACAAAGGAGGCTGAAGTAGGAGCCATGGTCACACACAAAGAGACCATATCACCGGCTGCATCTTGGGCCATCACTAGTCATCTTGACTTTTGTCCTGCCACTGAACTTTAAGGACTCTGGAAGAGAGAGTAACGATGCAACTCTGTTTCCTTAAATCCAATTCACACATGAGTCAAGGCATCACCCTGTGATGTCAGGGGTCCTCTTTGAAAGCTCCTCTTCCATTTCCCTACAGTCTTCTCATACTGGTCTTCTGGCTGTTCCTTACCTACGACAATGAATCTCCCAACTCTGCTTCCTGGCTATGCCCATGTCTGAAATGGCTCTATCTTCATTTCTTCTTAAAACCTCTAGTTTCCTTTCAACACTTAACACAAATGTTATGTTTTATATGAAGTCTTTCGATATCCCCAACCTTCTAATATCTCTATCAAAATGATGACCTATCTGGAATAATGTAATCTTAGCGACAGCAAGAATTACTTATTTTCATCTTTCTATCTCCAGGCCTCTTGTAGTGACATATAGCAGGCACTTGAATGCTTGTTGATTTATAGATTGGATTGAATGGAATAGCTCTTTGGAGATTATTCTGACAATGATTGCAGAAGTTAAGGCTTTTTTGGAGAAATAAGAAGGAATAGATTTTGAGATGGTTGGCTCACAAATGTGTCTATTATTGGAATATAGCTAAGCAAGAAAAAAAAAGACTCAAGGAAACAGAAAAAAAAACGAAGAGGTTTTCATCATTCTTATAAAACAATGTTTTCTTGAGTTAAGGGGAAAAGGGTCTTGATCATGTATACTGAATTTCTCTTGAAATGCACATGGGCTTTTAAAACTATTTCATTTTGGTAGGGGCAGTATTTAGAAAGGCATATTTGAGGTTTTGATAAGTGCTATACAACCAGTTGAGAACTCAGAAAAAATAAAAGTGATTAAGAATGGACAATTTGGGGGTGGCTAGGTGGTGCAGTGAGTAAAGCGCTGGCCCCAGAGTCAGGAGGACCCTAGTTCGGTTCCAGCTTCGAACACTTAACATACACACAAAAACAACTAGCTGTGTAACCTTGGGCAAGTTACTCAACCCCAATTGCCCTCCAAAAGGCAACAAAAAAATGGACAATTTTGATTACAAATTTTAAAATATCACTCCAATAAATCCAATATAGATAAAAATTAGAAAGGAAGCAATTAGGTTTTTTGTCATTCTGATAAATGTTTAGTATATACATAAAATAGATGAAATATAATATAAAATTCAATAAAATATAAACATATATGAATTCATAAACTGTTATGATATTGGTCTAGATTCTGTTACAGTTAAAATTAAGGTAGACTAAGCATGACTATGATACTCAACTTTTTTTTCAAAATTATGCAAATAGTGTTTTATTTTTCCAATTACATGTAAAGACAATTTTAAATATTAATTTTTATAAGATTTTAAGTTTCAAATTTTTCTCCCTCCTTCCCCTCCTTTCTCCCCAAAATGGCAAGGAAACTGATAGAGGTTATGCATGTGCAATGTGATCAATTTGTTAGTAAAGCATGAATTTACCAGTGAATAGGATCTCAGCCTCCTCAGCAAAGCTAAAACCCCAAATGAGGAGTACAGCTCTCTTATAATTTGGGGGAATAGAGATTAAAGGTGGGCAAGTGTTATGATTGTTTAAAAGAACTTGATATCATAAATAACAAAATTAATATGATTGGTTACAGAGCTGAGACGTGGTGGAGGGAGAATGTGATTTGTTAGAAATTGGGAATGAGGGACTAGCAAGAACCCACTTTTCCCTCCTGTGACTAACAAAATAAGAGCTAAGAACTGTTCATCATTGGAGTCTAGAAAATCAGACTTCTTTGGCTAGAAAATTAGATGTCCTTGAAGGATAGTTTGATAGTGTGAAGATATTAGACCAGGCTTCCTAGTGTGCATCTGCAGCTTTCAAGGATGAGATTCCCTTGAGGCAAGAAGAGAACAATGAATAGCAGAACTGAACTTCTAAACTTAACTCATCGCAGGCAGCTGAATTTCTTAATGTAGTTCAAATACAAAGGACTATGACTTGGGCCATTACAGGACAAAAATCAGTTAACTGTAAATAGGATCAGCAAAAAAAGATACAGAATCAATCTTTTAATTATTATATAGATTATTTCAGTTCTCTTAAGTGAGCAATATTAATCTATTCATTTTTCCTACTTGTGCCTCTTCTAAAGGTATATTTTATCATATATTAACATACTGCAATTGATAATATTCTAAATGTATCTTTAACAGAGCCAGTGTTTGTATCTACCCTGTTATCATTCAGCACAGACACACACATACACACACACACACACACACACACACACTATAATAATAATTTGGCTGTTTTCACCCTGTTAGCAGTGAGTCAGACAATAGTTTGCATTTGCTAAAGAGAAAAAAAAAATCAAATACAGTAGCCCTAGAGATAAGTAGTGATTCTTTATTTTTTTAGACTGAACTATTTATTTTTCCATTCAGTTTTTGTTTTGTGTTAATTTTCCAATTCTCTCACAATCTCTACCCTTTTTCTCACCCTTTGAGAAGGCAAGAAATACAAAAATCAATTACACATATGAAGTCAAGCAGAACAAAATTCTACATAAGTCATCTTCTAGGGGGAAAAAAGAAAAATAATAAAAGAGAAAAAAAGTATATTTAATTCTGTAATCTGCATCAATCAATTCTTTCCCTGGAAGTAAATAGCATTTTCTATCATTAGGCTTTTGGAATTGCAGTGGGTCATTGTGTTGATCAGTGCTGCCAAGTCTTTTGCCGTTGATTATCTTATAGTATTGTTGTTACTTTGTAAATTGTTCACTTGGTTCTTCTCACTTCTTTTGCATCAGTTCATATGAGTCTTCCCACTGTCCAGAATGAATTTCCATTGAGAAGAAAAGGGGAACTGATTGAAAGAGACAGTTGTCGATACACAGGGAGCTGAAGGGCCACATTAGCTGTACAAATGATATACTTAAGATGTGAGCAGGGAGCTGGTGAAATCCTGTTTGCTCTTTTTTCGTTCCAGCTTGCCAACGATGTTTTTTCTTGTGGTTTTGGGAGGAAAAACACTGATCCTTCTGTGTTTTGACAACATAACCTCATACAATTTCTTCCCTCAGAAAGGAAATAACACATGGTCAGGCTAAGTCCATACTGGAAAAGACAAATACAGATTCCAACTGTGACTAAATGAAAATATTTCTTCAATAATCCCTTCTGTTCAGTTTAGGACAGAGAAATCAGCCCAGGAAACCATTTGGCTTGAGAAGTTCACATATAGCCAAGGAAAGGAGAAAGGGAAGAGAAAACAGACATGGGGGCATTCTGGGGTCTCTCCTGGGAGAGATACATGACTGGTTTGTGAAGAAGTACAAAAGAACCTCGGATTTTAGTAAAATTACATTGCATTCCTAACATTTAATCACTATATACTGGAGATAAGTGATGCTATCCTGAATTGATTCATTCAATTCTATTCATATTTCACCCCAAATAATTTACATTATTCTTGGAAATAATCAGAGACAATAGGAAATGCCAATATTTTACTGTAAGTTCTCAAACAAATTGGATGCATTTGTCTTATTTTATTTTTATTTTAAATTTCTATTAGTTCTGTCCTCTTGCTACCTGAATGTCCTTGGGCAAGTGACTCAACCCTTCTGAAATTCAAATTTCCTCATTTGAAAAAAGGCAGAGGTTTGGGTTAAATGGCTTTTGGGATCCCTTCCAGAATCAACTAGGTGGCTCAGTGGATAGATCATGGGTCCTAGAGTCAAGATCTGTGCATATATCAGTATTTAGACACTTACTGTCTGTGGACAAATTACTTCTGTCTGCCTCAGTTTTTCCAAATGTAAAATGGAGATCATAATAATGGAGAATTATAATAACAATAATCTCAGGATTGCTAAAGATTAAATGATACACTATTTGTAGCATCTTGCACAGTACTTGGCACATAGTAGGTATTTAATAAATGCTTATTCACTTCTAACTCTGAATTTATGTCCCTCTACTAGACCTTATCCCTTCTATAGTCAACACCACACTGAATACTAGGGAAGAAGAAAACACATCTCCTTTTCCCATTTCATGCTGTGCAAGACCAGACCTGCTGCCTTTGGAAAGATTTCAATCTTGCTTCAATTCATTAAAAAATGTGAAACAAAATCACTGTTTCCCTCTGTGACAGCTGGCAGGTTTTATGCCTTTTTACAGCCACTGCCAAGTGGAAAAATTTTCATTCAACTCTGTCACGGCTCCTAGGAGAACTTTAAGTGTCAACCCTGTCAGAATGCACTTGTAACAAAGACATGGAAGGCCAGCAGGCATAAGGGTGTTATGCTGAGGCACCAATGGAAAGGAAATTAAGGCTTTTGTTTAACTTCCAGAAGAAAGCATGATTAAAAAGCAAAGGAAAAAAAATCTCCTGTGACGAGAAAAGGGAATTCTGGCTTTAAAAAAAATGGAGGAGAAGAATGCAAAGATGTTTTGTTTTGCCTTTTTTCTGTGATTTCTCTGGAACTATAAGTCATAAAAAGAAAGTGGCCCTTATAAAGGAGATCTTAACAATTTAATCCCTCCTTTTTAAAAATGTAGAATAAAATTTTCTTGGGTTACTCATATGTATTTCCTGTAGTTATTCAATTATACTAAGATTGTCAACAGGGTCATGGAGCCACAGAAATGAAAAAGATGCAAGAAGAATTAGTTCAATACATGCCCTACCCCCCCCCCCCCATATCCCTCTCCAATATGAATCACAAATGGTCATTCATTCTTTTCTTGAAAATGTCCAGTGATGAAAAGTCTGCTACGTTACAGGGAAACCCATCGCACATTCAGATTATTCATTGTTAGAATTTGTCTTTTTCCTTGAATCAGGTTAAAATCTCCCACCCACTGATCTGTCCATTTTTGCTAGCTATACTCCCATATCTCTTCTCCTATTAATGGGTAAACTCCTTGAGAAGGGCATCTAAAATTGCTGCCTCCACTTTCTTCTGAATTCTCTATAGTTTGGTTTCTGACTTCATCTGCTTTATCCAACATTACCAAAGATCCTGGCAATTAACCAAACATTAAGACCTTTTACTTAATCTTCAATCTTCTTGATCTCTCTGCCATCTTTGAAGCTATTGACATCTTACTTTGCCATATACTGCTTCTTTCTAGGTTTTCATGAGCCTGATTCTCTCCCAGTTTTACCTCCTGCCTCTGATTGCTCTCAGTTTTCTTTGCTCTTATCTTCATGCAGGCCACACCTAATAACCATGGCTGTGTTTCAAGGCTATGTCATTGACCCTCTTTTCTTAGCCTTCTGTATTATTTCTCCTAGTGATCTCATCAGCTCTCATTAATCCAATCATCATCTCAATGCAAATGATTGCCAAACCAATTTGCAGGCCTTAACCTCACTGCTGACCTCTATTCTTGTATCTCCAATTGCTTTTTGAACATCTCAAACTGATGTCCCATAGATATCATAAACTCAATTTTTTCAAAACCAAACTCATTATCTCCTCCTACCCTATGAACCCTCTCCCCTTCCAAACTTCTCCAGAAGTACCTAGGATAACATCATCTTCCCAGTCACTCAGTCACTACTAAAGTGTTATCCATAAACCTTCATTCTCTCACAGGACCATTCTCCCTCTCCTTACTCAATCAATTGCCAAGGTGTATTGTTTCTAGTTTCATGACATCTGTTGCGTATACCCTCCTCTTGCTTCTGACACTGCAATCACCCCAGTACAAGCTTGCATTAGTTAATGACTGGCCTATTTCCCCAGTCTTTTGGTTGGTTTTTCTGCCTCAAGCCTTTCCACACTGAAGTCCATTTCCCACTGTGTTCTTTCCAAATTACAGGTATTACCATGATACCCTCTCATTCAATAAACTCTGATGTCTCCTTATTGCCTCCAGGATCAAATATAAAGTCATCTATTCAGCTTTTAGAGCCCTTCTACCCTGCATCTTTCCATCTCTCTGTACCTTATTTGCTACCGAATACTCTACAATCTGGCAACACTGGTTCCTTGAGATTCTGTGTTCCTGGCACAAGGCATTCTTCTCAACTATAGGCATCTGTACCGTCACCCATGTCTAAAATGTCCAGTCTTCTCATTTCTGCCTCCTGGTTTTCATTTTTGTTATTGTTGCTTAGTCATTTTCACTCATGTCCAACATGTCATGACCCCTTTTGGGGTTTTCTTGACAAAGATACTGGAGTGGTTTGACATTTCCTTCTCTAACTCATTTTACAGATGAAGAAACAGACAAATAGAGTTAAGTGACTTGCCCAGAATCACACAGTTGGTAAGTGTCCAAGACCAGCTTTGAACTCAAGAAGACTCATCTTCCTGATTCCAGGTCTGTTGCCCTATCCACTGCACCACCGAGTTGCCCTAAAATGTTGTACCTAGACCTTAAAACAATATATCAAAGAAAGGACAACCAGAGTGGCATACAATCTGATTACCGCTGAACATAAGGTCCCTTCTAATAGAGTTTAAGGTTCCTTTAGTTTTTTATGCTGCTAAATGACACTGTTGATTGATATTAAGTTAGCTATCTACTAAGATCTTAAATTCCTTTGTAGACTAAAAGAAATCTTGGCATCTCTCTCCTATCTTGCATTTGTGAAGTTGATTTTAAGCCCAAATATTCAGTTTTATATTTATTCCTTTAACATTTTATCTTATTAGATTCTGTCAAGTTCACCAATTGGCTAAAAGATTCTTGGATCCTGACTGTCATTCAATGTGTTAGATATCATTTGTGACTTCTCAAAAGTATATGCCTTTATTCAAGTCATTGATTGTCAAGGAAGACTTGAACCACTTCTTATGGAAATAGGCACACATTCTCTCCTCTTTCTGTGGGACATATTGTTTATCCTCTCTTGGACTTTAGATAAAACGTCCTCCATGATGCAAAAATCTTTGATAAGCATGAATCTTTTCTGTGTCTAATGATGAAACCCAGAAATAACTGAATAAAGTAATTCCTTTGCTTATGTTGGTCATAGAATCTAATATGAATTTAAAATTTGCATGGAATAGACCTCTAGAATGGAGTAGATCAGACTGTATTCTGTTCTATCAGATCCAAAATGCTTTTTTATCTTTTTTAAATTTAATTTCAATTAACAAGTATACTTATCCCCCTCCCACCATCTCTAAATTAAAACTAAAGAGAAAGAAAAAAATTGTAACAAATATGAAGTCAAGTAAAACAACAACAAAAATTTCCTATTGTGTGTTTTTGAAAATGCCTCTTGAGTCTATCGTGTCTCTGTCAATCGGTAGGCAGTATCCTTCATTGCAAATGTTATTCAATTGTAGTTGGTTATTGCATTTATCAGTGTTTTCAATTCCTTTAAATTTTTTTTGTTATTATTAATGTGATGTTAATATAGATTGCTTCTGCTCACTTTGTATCAGTTCACAAAATTATCCTGGGATTCTCTGAAATTATCTGCTTTGTTATTTCTTGCAGCATGATTTCCCATTATTTTCATATACCACAATATGTTTATCTATTCCTCAGTTTTTTTTTTTTTTGGTAAATCTTTAGTTTCCAGTTGATTGCCATTACAAAAAGAGTGGCTACAAATATTTTTTGTATGAATTGGTTCTTTCTCTTTTTCTTAATATGTTTGGTATATAAATTCCTTAATGTTATGATTAGGTCAAAGAATATACAAAGTTTAGATACTATCATACCATTTGTAAATAATCAAAGAATAGACACAGCAGGATCTCAATGAAAAAAAATAAAAGCAATTGTGAAGAGCTATTTCACAAAATTATATATTAGCAAAATGGATATTCTAAAAGAAATTGAAGATTATTGACAAAAATATAAATTGTTCAAATGAACAGGACAGAAAATAGAACACCCAAGTAACTATATTAGAAAAAGAAATGAAGCAAGTCACAAATGAACTCCCAAAGGAAACCCAGACACACACACACACACACACACACAAAGATTTACAAGTTAACTGTACCAAATATTTAAGGAACAATTAATTCTAATACTACCTAAAGTAAATGAAAAAAAAAATAGGTAAAGGAGTCTAACAAATTCTGACTATGACACAAATATGGTCTTGATACCTAAATAAGGGAGAGTGAAAACAGAGAAAGAAAACAATAGATCAATTTCACTAATGGATACTGATACAGAAATCCATAATAAGATAATGCCAAGGAAATTATAGCAATAGATCATGAAGATCATATACTATATTGGGGATTTGTTCACTATTAGGAAAACTATATAACCATCATTGACAATATTAATAACAAAAATGAAACAAATAATACCTTAATTTTAAAAGGCCCACTGTATCTTGGGCCATCAGCAGTCATCTTATCTCATCTTGCCACTGGACTCTGATGTTTCTGGAGGAGAGACTGAGGCTGATGACCTTGCACAGCTCTGCCTCACTGAAACCCAGTTTTCTCACAAGTCAAGACCTCACCCTCATGGTTTCATGGGTGTTCTTTGAGAAGTAAGGAGAAACAAGAGTGCAAAACAGAATGCCAGTATTCTTTGGGGCTCTTAAGTGGAAACTAGACAGAAAAAGTGCAAAGGGCACCACCAGAGTGAACAGCCAGAATGGCAGAGTCAGTGAAAGTGGAGTAAGCTAGCTCTCTTCGCATCCATCCCAACAACAATTGAAGAAGAAAGCCAGGTGACATAGTGAGGGAGAAATTGAAGGATGAACTATAGTTCATCTAACTAAAGTCATCTTTCCAAAATAATTTTCCAAATAAAACATTTCTGGAAAATGACCAGGGCAGAGACTGGAATAGGAATGAGCCAGCCAGTGACTAAGTGTTCAGACCTCCAAGGTGGGCCAGTGGGGTGATCAGAGCTGATTACAGACTCAGCCCCTGACTCAGTCTGGCAGCATGGAGCATCCTAGAAGACCTGGCAATGGAGCTCAGAACCCAGAGCTCCCAGGCAGGTCAAAAGTGTTTGCACAGAGTGGATCACAGATTCAACCTTGGCCCCAGAGCAAGTCTGTACAAGTTACACTATCACTTTACATAATCAACTGAATCCAGAGTTTGAGGGCCTAGAACAGCATTAAACAGCACCCCCCCACCCCCAAAGGGAAGCAGGTTCTTAACCCTGGACCCTGAACTGGCCAAGGTTAGGACATTTACTGTCAAACTGCTGAGCCTTCCAGCTGACAGGCTCTAGGGCCAAGAGCTGTTATCCCTTCCACTGCGTCAGGGACACAGTGTGCTTGCAATCTGGAAAATCCACAGAAAATATTTTGGCCCTTCTTTCACACAAGAAAAGAAGTTTGAATTTTTGTCTTTTTCTTTTATGGGGTGTTTACAGTAGATTATTGTAAAATTTGGGAATATTTATGGTATTAAACGATAAAATATGTTGATATTACACAACACTATACATATATATTATACATTTCTGAGTTTCTAAACCTTTCCTGTGTAGTCTGCTGGCCTTTGCATGTCATCTGTGGTTTCTGCAAAACTCTGACAAAATTCTCATTTAATTTTTTATGCCAACCCAAGACATATTGAAACCATGATGGGAAAAATCAGAATTAGAAGGGATAACTGTACAATCTACTGGAATGTTATCTATGGACAAGGCTTCAGTTATGGTACCTAAAACCAAATAAGAATAGTGAGTTGGACTCCCCCCACCCCCATTTTGAGGATGGACCTAGGCTGGCCATGCCTCAAACCCACTTTCTCCCCAACCATCTTTCAAGTCTCACCTTTTCCGATGTTTCTGTTACCTTCTTACCACTTTTTCTTTTGCCTTTTTGGAGGGCAATTCTGGTTAAGTAACTTGCCCAAGGTTACACAGCTAGTTTGTGTGTGTGTGTGTGTGTGTGTGTGTGTGTGTGTGTGTGTGTGTTAAGTGCCTGAGGTTGGAACCGAACAACCGAACTGGGGTCCTTCTGACTCAGGGGCTGGCACTTTACTCGCTGTGCCACCTAGCTGCCCTAGATTTCCACTTCTCTAAAGAAGGAGAGATTCTAGATTTCCTGTCAATGGGATGTGAGCAGGTTTTCCTATTTGTAATCCTATTCCTTCTTTCCCCTAATGATCTCCAGATAAGATGGGCCATCCAGATCCTGTGCTAAATTCACTGTAGCTTAACTTCCCCTCAATTGCTATTTGCTGTTTTGTGAGATGACATTACACAGTCTCATGGTATCCTTCTCTGGAGCCCTTTGCAAATGATCTACTTTAAACAACGACGTTGGCTTCTATTATTTGTCTTCTTGGTACCTTGGCTTCAATTATTCCTTTACTTGGGAAGACATCCAGATTTTGTTGAATGAGGCAGTTTCTGGGCTCTTTTTGCCTCCTTGTTATTTTATCTAAGAAACACTGAAGGAACGAAAGCTTTTGTTTATGTCCATTTCCTATTTTTCCAAGGTAGATAGGCAGAAACAACTGTATCTTGCACCTCTTGTCTCCTCATCTTCACCCTTCTTTCTAACATAATGGTCACTGTGACCATCGGTCTAACTGAGCAATGATACAACACGAAGATCATTGATTCTTGGATCACTCCCGTACCAATATCAAATGCCATGCTGTCTGGATCGAGTCAATTTCCTATTTTGTGTTGTCTTTTGGTGCCTCCATTCCAAGCACTCTTCTCTTCTTCTGCTACTTCATACCTGAGTGATCTTGGGCAAGATTCTAAGTTCCCTGAACCTCTGTTTCCTCAACTGTAAAGTCAGTGAGTTTGATTGGCTGAAATCTAAGATCTCTTTGGTTTCCATTTCTAGTAGAAGTATAAGGCTTCTGTACTGGTCTGATGATTCCTCTGAATATATCTATAAATCAGTACCTAAATGATGAATTTTCGGACAGTTTCAAAATAACTTTATGAACATTTGTCCACTTCCTTTTTAATACAACTTTCTTTTCTTTTCTTTTTTGGAGGGGGGAAGGCAAGGCAATTTAATATAACTTTCATGAGAATGTGTTTAAACAAGAGAGGAAATTGCTACATTTCGGCAGCAGTCACTTAACCACACTTGGCAGCACGTTACAAAGTACCTTCTAATAAATATCAAAGAGAGTGGGTAGCTGGACTAAGTTTCAATAGACCTGTGTTCAAGCCCCTGACCAACACTTCCGAGCTGTGTGACCATGAGCAAGGCCTTTAAACCCTGAGCCTCAGTTTTCTTATCTGTAAAATGGGGACAATAATATTTTCAGACCCTATGGCACTAAGTTGGCGTGAGTAAAGTGCTTTACAAACCTTAAAGTGCAAGAGAAATGTGACATTATTGCTAAGATAAGTATGAGAACTTCATGCTTTGAGGAATACCAAAGCAATTGCAATCTACATATAACTTACAGAGAATTTCACATGCCTTTTCTCAGTTGATCCTCACATGTGGTGAGTTACAGAGGATTTGTAAGCTCACGAAGTTAAAGCAGGAAAAGACATTGGAAATCCTCTTACAGAGGAGGAAGCTGAAACCCAGAGAAGAGAAGAATCCCCACAGTGCTAAGAGTCCAGCCAGGATTCTGTTTCCAAGCCCAATATTCTTCCTACTACACTAGAATTTGTACTCAAACCTACATGAGGGGATTCAATTTAAAGTCACTTGTATGCAGTGGCATACACAGGACAGACGCTAGCACAGCTTCTTAGATCTATTCTACTAGGGAAGACAGGTGTTTAAAGGGTAAACAGTCTTTTTAAATTATATTCACTAGTTCAGGGGAAAAATCAGCACCTGAAATTCAGAGAAAATACAAGGAGAGAATTAAAGACGGAAAGAAAGGGCTCTGACTGCCTGAATCAGCTATACACCTTCCATACATCCTTGGATCAAGAGAACCTTTACATCTGAGCCACTGGGGAGCTCTGAACATACCTCAAAATATCCACTAGGAAATCACAACATCCTTCTCATAAGTGAGTGCCCAAAGCAAAATGCCAATTCACAGTATTCATACACTTCTCAGAGTCAGAAGGCATCACAACCCTTCTGACTCAGTGTCTAATTAGAAATTAGCCAAAGGTGTGAAAGCCTTCCTGGGAGCAAGCCTCCCCTAAGCAAACTTCCTTTCCTGGGCTCCAGGTGAGGCCTATCAATGGGTGGGGATGATCTTAAATCCAATTAACATTACATTTGTATAAAATGAAAAGGCAGAGTACACAAACTAAGGAGTAGATATATAAAAGATAATTTCCCTTAGTTTTTAGATGTTCATTTTTTTTTTTTTGGTTTTTGGAGGAGGGAAGGCAGGACAATTGGGGTTAAGTGACTTACCCAAAGTCACACAACTAGTAAGTGTTGTGTCTGAGGCCAAATTTGAATTCAGGTCCTCCTGACTCCAGGGCTGGGGCTCTATTCACTGCACCACATAGCTGCTCCATCTTTTTTTTTTTAATAATAGAAAGAAATTGTGGTGGCCAGGTAGCACAGCGAGTGAGAGCACTGGCCCCAGAGTCCAGATGACCTGGGATCGAATCCGGGCTCAGATACTCAGCACCACACCCAGAAATAACTGGCTGTGTAACCTTGAGCAAGTTACTTAATCCCAATTGCTTAAAAAAAAAATAGAGAGAAATTGTTTTGTGTTGATTAATCCATCGGTTGATGTCACCTCCCCCTTCCAAAAAAATGTGTATATTCCCTTGTGAGGCTAATGTCATTCCCATGAGCAGAAGTATCAAGAAGTCAGCCATGTTGACTTTTAGAGTCAAGGGCTCAGTCTAATCAGGGAATGATGCCAGTTCTAAGTTTTCTGGAGTTAAGAAATAGCCTTGAGGCATGAGCTGTCAGTAGTAACATTCTGTGAAGTAGAAGGACTCTCTATCTTGTCCATCATTGGTTGTTTGTATTATTTGACTGGGTCAGTTTCATATTGTTGGGGGTTAGTTATTTTTAATTTGCTGTTCCTCCTTATCTCCGGTAGCAGGAATTGCTCAGGGCTGCAGTCACAGCCCACAGCTATAATGAGCCTTGGCTCTGCAACTCCCAAAGCCCTTGGCAGTAACCTCCCTTGGAAAATGTAATCATCATGGCATGTGGATGGCCTTGGGCTATTATCCCTAATGGAGCCAGCAGCTGCTGAACATGATGGCAGGCCCCCAGAAAACCAATGCTCTGTTTTCTGCCTATAAGACCCTGTTTGTTGCATCAACATATAGTAGACATTCTCAGCCTAGGGCAACTGTCTCCTGATGAAATAGATTTGCAAGAGAATAATCAGTAGATCTCTAGTTATTACTATTTTTATGATCCTCTTCAACCTAGAACAGAGGGAATAGACAGATTTTATTCACCTAGCATCCATCACACTCTGATGTGGAAACTTTGGGTTTGAGGTACATTTTTACTTACTTGGAAAGATCAGGAAAGCACTTGAGGTGGAAAAGTATAGGGATGTAACTGAGGATGCACCCAAGTCCCTGGGTGGCTATAAAATCCATAAGTCAGTGAACAATAACATCTTAAGTGTCTATCCTTTTGCCAAGTGATGAGGGGGATGTGGATAAAAAAATCAATTCCCAATTTGAGTTTACATTCTATCTGAGGAGACAACATACCTAGATAAAATATGTAGAAAGCTATGAGATACAGAATAAATAAAAGGTGAGTCAGTGTAAAGTGGTAGATGAGGGAAGATATTGGCTGTTGAGGGGAATCAAGAAAGATATGAAATTGAAAGGAGGTGCTGCTTCAGCTGCATTTTGAAGGAAGGAAATAATTCTATGGAGCAAAAGTGAGGCAGGTTATTCTAGGCATGGGGTATGTCCAGCTCAAAGACAGGGAGGTAGAAGATGGAACATCATGTGTGAGGAATGGGATGCTCAGTTTGGCTAGATCACAATGTCTGTGGAGGGAATAATGTATAAGACTTAGTCAGGTTGGGAAGTCTTTAATAACCAAACAGGGGAGCTTATATTTGATTGTAGAATAGAGTTTATCAAGGAAGAGGGTGGCGATGTAAGATCTGAGCTTACAAAAAATCATTCAGGATATTTTGTAGAAAGGAGATTTGAGTGGAGAGACACTTCAGGCAGGGAGACACAAAAATGAAAATAGTCCTGAAAGCTAGTGAAAGTCTCAACTAAGGTCAAGGCTATGTAAGTAAAGATACAGTGTGATCCAAGACATGTTGTGGAGGTAGAAAGGATAAAATTTGTCTCATAATTGCGTGGATGAGTTGAGGGAGAGTGAGGAAGCCAGAAAAAAAGCTGAGGCTACAAACCTGAGAGACTGAAATAGGAAGAGTGTTAAGATGTCTACAGAGCATTTAGATTGAAATGTCCAATAATTGGTGATAAAGGATTAGAGTTGTAGAGGTGAGGGCTAGATATACAGATAGGTGTGGCATCTCCATAGAGATTATAATTAAGTCTTTGGGACCTATGTAATGAGTACAAACCAAAACAAGCATTGTAGACAGAAAAGAGAAGGTGCAGCACAGAAACACATGAAAGGTAATTTACATGTCCTACCTAGGCATGTCTAGGTAGATCTCAAAGATTTACTTGTCTCTTCTCACCTCAAGATAGATGTGCACTCTTGAAGATTAGCCTATGACTTCCAGAGTTCAGGCGGTCTTGATGCCATCAGCTGAAACTGGCCAGTAGCAGGGAAATTTTCTTCATTAGAAATGACCACCAACTTGAAGAGGAGTCCAAGTCTTTGCCTGGATAGCTAGTCAACATGGATTTGGGGGGACTAGGGTAGAATTGAGGGAAAATGTAACAATCAAAGTAAAATGTTAAAAAGTCCACTCAATAATTCCATAAACTTCTTGATGTTTTGATGAGGGTTAAGACAGCCTCTGAGGAGAGTACAATAGGAATTTCAAGTTGTTATTCTATTTGCCATTGTGTGCTTATGATTATTTTGTGATTATGTGTGACCTCTTTAGTGTATAAAGAAATAAATAACTGTCCCATACCCGAATCATATTGTATATTGGATAACTTTCTACACTTGCCTTTGGTGAAGATCTAGACATGAACCAAAGCCTAAGTTTTAAGTAGTTTTCCCAAAGGCTTCAGGATGTGGGGTGTGAACTAGAGCCAAAAGAGGGAAGGAATATTGTTTTGGCCCTCTCATCAGAGAAGTGACCTTAGTCTAGAAAATCTGAGTTTCTTAGCAAATAGGTATTCTGCCCGAGCTTCTTTGGTCCTAGCAAAGTGTTTTGGTAGCTGCCTCTATTTCCCATGCCCACTTCTCTTCATCTACCATTATCCATATTGCCCAGTCTATCTCTTGCTTCCTCAACTCACATCAAGCCAAAAGTGAAATTTGAACCAGAATTGCTTATGCTTCTGGGTCAGTTTTCAGTAAAAAAACAAAACAAAACAAAAACACAAAATAACCTTAGGCATGGAAGAGCTTTTAGCCTTCTATATCTGTTTATTCTTTTCCTTTCTCCTTCCCTCTCTCCTTTCACTCTTCTTCTCCCTTCTTTTTCCTTCTCCCTCTCCTTTGCTCCCTCCCCCACTCTGTCTTTATGTCTATCTTAGTAAAGAAAAAGACATGGTCCTCATCTCAGAGACAGGAAAGAGACTTGTATGGGAGGCTTGAGAGAGGAAAAGGTTTGGGGTCACTCCCATAAGCAATGGAATTAGGCAGAAACATAAATGTGATTACATAACATAAGTCAAATTTATCACAGAAATACAGAATGCCAAATAGTAAGAGACCTGGGGGTGCTAACTCATTCAGCCCACATTGGAAGAGGAAGCACCTGTACAGCAAACTCAAGAAGGCGCCACTCTCTCTTTATTTGAGGGCCCCTATAAAGGGGACCCCACTACTTCTTGAAATGACTCTTTCAATCATCAGAGAATTTTACTTGACATCAAACATGTATCTGCATCTTTGCAATTTCTAGCCTTGGGATCTCAAGCCCTGAGACCAAGCTGAGCAAGGTTAGACCCTCTTATACATGCTGCTTCTTTCAATATTTGAAAAAAAGCAATTATATCTTTATTGAGCTTATCCAGTATAAACAGCCTTACTTCTTTCTAGTCACATTCAGCACAATGTCCAGGGCCCTTAATTAATCTAGTTGCCTTCCCCTGAGGCCCTCTCAAGCCCTTCTCAAAATGTGATGCCAGAATAGAATAATATGGCACATGTGCTCAACCGTTCCGTTGAGCACGCTCCTTTAACATAAGGACTATCTAATTTTTCATTTGTATTTCTGATGCCTGGTCAAGAGTAGGTCATGCACATGTACATATGTAGTTATATGTGTATATATATATATATATGTAGTTTTATATAGTATATACATATATGTATAAACACAGAGTGAATGGAACACTGGAATTGGAGTAAGGAAGCCTCATCTTCCTAAATGCAAATCCAACCTCAGATATTTACTAGATGTGCAATCCATAAACCCTGTTTGCCTCGGTTTCTTCATCTGTAAAATGAGCTGAAGAAGGAATGGCAAACTACTCTGGTATCTTCACCAAGAAAATCTCAGATGGGGTCACAGAACTGAGTGCAACTGAAATGACTCAACAACAACAAAAGCAACGATATTTATATACACATTTACATATCTGATATATATGCTATATCAACATATCTGTAGCTATGTGTCTATATCTTTACATCCATATTCATAGT
>NW_027186458.1:2333403-2341446 GCF_028583685.1 Petaurus breviceps papuanus | reverse complement strand
ACATATCTGTAGCTATGTGTCTATATCTTTACATCCATATTCATAGTCATCTCTCTCTCCTCCCTCCGTCCCTCCCTCCCTCTCTCTCTCTCTCCCTCTCTTTCTCTCTCTCCCTCCCTGGGTCATCTCAGTAGGTGGGGTCTGGGAGAAAGTAAGGTGTCTTGTGCTCAGGTTCACCAAGTGTCAAAAGTTTAGGCCTCTATAGCAGAAGACCAAATGTGACATTATGATTAGTAAGTGATTTTTATTGGAATTCCTTCTTATTTAAAAGACCACAAAGGAAAAATTCCAGAGCAGTTTTCACTTTATTTTCATGGAATTGATGCCTGTCAAATATAAAAAAAGAATAAACAAGATGCATAAAAAATATTCTCTCTTCTTTGGCCAAGACCTCAGAGCTGAACATCATTGGTACAATGTCAGTTCTAAAATCAGGGACCCTTTGTTTGTGAGATGCAACCCTGAGAATAGTCTGCTTTTCCGCCCTTTTAGGAAAGTAAAGGCTTTTTTTTCCTTGAAAATGATTTCTTTCTCTTTCTCCCAGATTTGCTTGAAGTGGGGATTTACTCTCCCTAACACTCTCCAAAAGTAGCTCTATCCTTGAAAAAAGAGACCAGACCAAATTGTGCAAGATGTATGAAGAATTTGGCTCCCCTGCCTTGAAAAATAGTAGAGTCACCTGATGAGGCCCCCGCCAGCCCGAGGAAAAGTTGCTTAAGGTTTAGATTTGGTCCTTTTCTGCAGTCTCTCCAAAAAAAGAGGAGGCATAGACCAACTATTTATTTCCTCTACACTAAAGAAACACTAAACACACACAACTCATGAGTACGCATTGAGTAAGTTGCCTTGCCTTTCTGGGCTTCAGTTTCCTCATTTGTAAAATGTGGGGGTTAGACTAGATGGGCTCAGATATCCTCATCTGCTTTAAATATATGGCTCCATGATTAATATCTAAATCTTTGTATTCATAAAATGACAATTCAAGGTAAGAAGGAAGAAGCATCCATTCCTCTTTTTGATATACTTTTTATTAGTTGTAAGATTTTATTTCTCCAATGTCTTACATGCATTTCTACATCTGGAAAATAATTCATGTTTTCTAAGATTTCAAAATTTGGTCATATTTCACTTGAATATATTATAGGATGGCTTTTAAAACCCAACCTTTTGGAGGAACGTTAAATGCTAGAACTAGCTGGGAAAAATGATCTTTTCCATATTTTATGATGTTCAAAGTATGTCAAGAACCATGTTTTTCCTTCCTACTTCATTATCTTCTAAAAAATTCTTGGTTCTGTGGACTTCAAAAGCATCTCACCCTCAGCCACACATGGCATAATAGAGATGATTCACTCTCACATATACACTGTCTGCCTCCGGTAATAACTATTTGCTTTGTAGCTCATATATATTTATTGGGAAGATATTTGCTCCCTTCCATTTTTAAGCAGAGGAATGCAGGCCACTGATACATAAGATTTGATCTTTTCCCCCAGAATGCTCAACTCTTTAATTGGCTACAGGAGATCATTAAGTAACATGTGGATGCCCACTTATCAGTGGTGTGGGAGATAGGATTCGTGTTCAGATATGGGTTGACCGCATCGGCCTCTGAGATCCCTTTCCAAACCCTGTTTCTGTGGTTTGTGAGTCTTTGAGGTATATTCATTTAATCTGAGCAACTGCTTATCGTCCGTAGACCCCTATACACCAGATAGAGATGAAAAGCCATGCTTTTTGGCTCTGCGTGAATTAAGTGGAAGTCACTGCTTGAACTCTTTTGTAGAAACAAATAACAGCTAAAAGTAACCTGAGACACCACCTCCACCACCTAGTCCAAGATCCATTTATAAATTTAAGAACAAGTCATTTTTATATGTGTGGGGCAGTCAGGTGGCACAATGGATAGAGAGTTGGGCTGGGGGTCTGGAAGACTCATCTTCCTGAGTTAAAATGCAGCTTCAGACACTTACTAGCTCTGTGACCTTGGGCAAGTCACTGAACCTGCTTTGCCTCTGTTCCTCATCTGTAAAATAAGCTGAAGGAAGGAAATGGCAAACTACTCCATTGTCTTTGCCAAGAAAACACCAAATGAGGGTCATGAAAAGTCAGACATTTCTAAAACAGCTGAACAATAACAACAACCGCCACACATGATGATAACAATGATGGATCAAAACTATCTATAGTCATAGAAAATGCTGTAAATCACTATTGATTAAAGAAATGCAAATTAAAAGCAATCTGAGGCATTGCCTCATATCTATTCTGTCATATCCAATATGACAGAAAAGGGAAAGGACAAATGTTGGAGGGGGTGTGGGATAATTAGGATACTGATGCCCTGTTGGTGGAGTTGTGAACTGTTCTAACCATTCTGAAAAGTAATTTGTCTCTAGGCCCAAAGGACTGAAAAGTCACGCATATTTTGACCCAGTTATACTATACTAGTTCTGTATCCCAAAGGGATAAAAACAAAGAAACAAACAAAAAATGGGAAAGGTTCTATATGCACAAAAATATTTAGAGTAGTTCTTTTTTTGTGGTGGCAAAGAGTTGGAAATGAAGGGGATGCCCATCAACTGGGGAATGCCTATGTGGTATATGATTGTGAAAGAATACTATTGTATTATAAGAAGTGATGAGCAGGATGGTTTCAGAAAAACCTGCAAAGACTTGTGTGAACTGATACAAAGTGAAGTGGGCAGAACCTGGAGAATGTTGTACAGAGTAACAACAATATTGTAAGATAATCAACTGTGAAGGACTTAGCTATTCTCAACAAACAATGATCCAAGACAATTCCAAAGGACTTATGATTAAAAAAAAATGCTTTCTACCTTCAGAGAAAGAACTCAAGTAGTCTGAATGCAGATTTGAAACATATATTTTTTTAAACTTTATTTTTATTTTTTTTTCATTTTTGTCTGTTTCCTTTTGTAACATGACTTAATATGGAAATGCTTTGCATGATTGCACATGTATAATCTATGTCAAATAGCTTATCTTCTCAAGGAGGGAGGATGAAAGGGAAAAAGGGAAGGAGAGAAAAAAAAACTTAAGAGTGCTGAGATTGTTTTTATATGTAATTGTTAAAAAAAGAAATATATTTTTAAAAATAAAATATAAAAATAAGACTGGCTGGCCACAGCAACACTGTAGCATGCTTTATTTCCCTCTCTACTAAGAGGTTCTTTCAAATCTGGAACCTCTCATATGGACTGATTAGGGCAAATTTTTCTAAAATTCTCTGACTCTTTATGCCCCCATTTGCCCTATAACTTCCATTAGCCCTGGGGGTGGGGGGAATCAGTTGAGGTTTAAGTGTGCCCCTGTGGCAGCAAGCACCTGAAGCATCCTCAGGGTTTGCTGCCAACATAGGTTCTTGGATCTGCTTTGATAAAGGAAAGCAACTTAAAATGGGTTAACAAGCTTACTTTAATCAGTCAGACATATATCGTTTACCTGTTCAGGGGAAAAAGGTCAGCACCCCGAACTTCAAAGTATACAGGCAGAATTATCAAGACAGAAACATATCAAGTAGACAGCTTTCCAAACTGTCCAGCCATTACATCCATACCAAATCAACATCTGGGTTTTTCAAAGCTGGGGGGCTCTGGACAATGGCTTCCCATAGTTTCATCAAATCACAGAACACTTCTCAAAGTGAGACCCAAAACAAAGCTACACATCAGGGCTTATATAGCCTTCTCCCGGCTCAGAGAATGTAACAACCTTTTTGACCCACTGGCCAATCAAAAAGTATCTACTGAAAAACAAGCCTCCCACCCCAGGCTTCAGGTGCACTTTAGCCTAGGGGCAGGGAAGATCTTCCAAATTTACGTTCCCATTACAGCCCCCTTTCCACAATCTTTCCAAAAGAGAGGAGTAAAAAGTGACTAAGTATAGAATATAGATGAGACACAGGGCAGCTATATGTTTCCTCTACACTAAAGAAATGATAAACATAAAAGAATCACAAGTATGCGTTGACAAAGACTTTTAAACATGAGGCAGCAATTAAATAGAACTTCAGTACTAATATATATTGCTCTATAATATACTCATATGTATATATACTCACATTACTACTAACATATATGATAATATATTTACTATTACTAATAATACTAATATATACTATAAATTAATATTTGTTATATACCATATAATTACTTTTATAACAGTATTATTATATTGTCTAAGATTGAAATTTAAAATGAGAGTTGTACTAAATCATTTTTTAAGTAACTTCTAACACTAAATCCTGTAACATGATAGATACCCAAAAAGATTTCCTTCATCTTCTAGTGGATGCTTCTCTGTCCTTTCTACACCACCATTTCTTAATTCCTTAGGGTCATTGCCACTTTAAAGGCACCCTTGGACTTTATTTTAGGTCAATGAAGATAGCATGGGAGAAGGAGCATGAGCAGTCTGTATACATATAATGTATACATACAAATATATACATATATTAGTATCTAAGATAAAAGCTATAATGTATCTATATATACACATGCATATTTATATGTTACATATGTGTATATATGTGTGTGTGTGCGCGTGTGTGTATGTGTGTGTGCGTGTGTGTGTGTATATAATGCATTGTGGGGATTAAAATTGTCCAACTTACAATAAAAGAGACTGAAGCAGAGCTCTAAGGCTTTAAAAGAGGGTCAATGGTCTCCACTAATGAAATAGACCTCAGATCTTCCTCATGATGTGAAATGCCCCCTTCTTCCAGGACTCATATTCATAGTGTTATATAGGGTTATATATATATATACACACACACACACACACATATACACATAGATACACGTGTATCTTAGATATTAAATTCTTATCAGGAAAATTTAATAAAAATACAAAAAAATTAATACAAAGATTTTTCCCCATCTGATCCCTTTTCTTTTTATTCTACGCATTAATTATTCATTAATACTAAATGGAAGTTATTCAGTTTCAAGTAATCAAATTTATCTGTTATATATTTTGTAATTGCCTCTTTGGCACATAACTTCTGTTTTGGAAAGGTTTCAGAGGATACAGGGATGAGATAAAATATTATCCTCTGTTTTGTTGCTCACATGACCAGAAGCTCCCAATTCTGTCCCTTTCATTGCCTGACCTTCCCATGCCTGTGACTCTCTTCAGCTCTGTCTCCTTGCTTCCCCACTTCAGGCAAGATTTGGTTTAAATCCCACTTTCTAAAAGATGTGCACCACCTGCAGCCATTGCCTTCCTTTGGCTATTAGCCCCATTTCATCTTGTGTGTACACAGACATTGTCATACTTTCTCTCCCATTATAATGTGAGCTCCTTGAGGGCAGGAACTGTTTATGTCATTCTTTGTGTTCTCAGTGCTTAATACAAGCAATGCCTGTTATCAGTAGGTACTTAATAAATGTTTATTAACTGATTGACTTGATGATGCCACACTGCTTTGATATAATTGGATATGGGCATATGATCATTGTAGTGAACTCCTGGTATGGGAGCTCCTTCCATTTATGCAAGTCAGCAGCCCACGTGAATTTTAGGGAATTATCTGGGTTAGTGTGAAATTAAATGACTTGACCATTATCACACACAGCTTGAACCTAGATCTTCCTGGCTTAAAGGTAAGTCCTCTATCTACTACACCAAGTTTTCTCTGAGGAAGAGGTTAAAAAAATGGGCAGCAATATTTACTCAGTTATGTAACCAGAAGCTCAGGACTAGCAAGGCTACATTCACAAAAGCTTTAAGGACAGGAAAATGAGTTCCACCATCCTTACAAGAAAGTGCTTGCTGGGACAAAACTTGTACAAAATATATTCCACAGATGTATAGAAAAATTAGCCCAGCACCACTGCTGAGTTTGGGAATCCCAAAGCCCAATAAAGCCCTTGGGCCAGGCCTGGGATTACATTACCAAGCTTTACAGGCTCAGTGAAAACCATCCAGCTTTCCCTTCTTGTTCCTTTTGGTCTGTTTTGCTTTGGCAAATCCTTGCTCTCTGACATTTTCTACTTCCTTTAAAAGGAGGTTATTTACCATTCTATCTGTGACTCATTTGTTCTGAGCAACCATTTCTCCTCTAAGCCCATTTAGACCTTCTGATGATGAGCCAATTGAATTGACCCATCTTCTCGGTGTCTTCCAATCCTTTTTGGGATGGACAGCACATTATCCTCTGCAGTCTTCAATACAGGGCTGTAAAAGCTCTGGAAATGAATAGTTTCCTCATATAAGAAAGACACTGCGGCTAAAAAATCATTTCATAAGCTCCAACAATCTAAAGTGGCATTTTGGGATTGAACCTAGACCTTGGTGTTGATGTTAATTCCCTCCAGCTTTTATAGCTCATGCTTGACTCTCACAGCTCCTTGTGTCAGCTGTGTGCTGATGACATTCCAGCAAAGCAATTCTGGGAAAGGCCAGGATATCTCTCGTGAGTCTGTTATAGTTATTAAGTCAGGATGGCTAGAATGGAAACAAAGGGAACAAAAAAAAAAAAACAACTTTATAGAGGAATATGTTTTGCAGCAGCTTGGTTTCAATTCACCTCCCTTAGGTTGTTAGGCTGTCTTCTTAGACAGAAATTTATCTAGAGTCTATAGGGACCTCATTCCAAAGTAAAGGGTCATCTTTATGTTATGATCAGTGCTGAGATAGGAGCACATTTCTGAGATGGGGCTGATGGGCATTAGAGACAAGGCTTTCAAGGAAGTTGGAAAGGATGGGCATGGGATATATAGTAGAGACAACTGGATACAGTGGGAAAGACACTCGATTTGTAGTCAGAGGGCATGTGTTCAAATCCCATTTCTTTTATTTCTATCTAGACACCCTTGAGTAATTCACTGAAATTTTTGGAGCCTGTTTTCTCACTTATAAAATGAAGAGATTAGATTAGATTACCTCTAGTTTAAAATTTATGAATACGGACATATAAACTTCTTTAAATCAATCAGACAAAAAGTATTTAGTAAATTATGTGGCAGAAACTATACTAAATGCCAGGAGAAGGGAGATACAAAAAAAAAAAAAGGAAAAAATATGGTCCCTAACCTTAAGGAGCATATCATTTAATGGAAACATTTATACATATATATTATATACAATCTAGAAACACACAAATATATAATGTGTACTTATATAATGTAAAGTAATATTCTAACATACATGAAAATTATATCATACAATATACACTTATGTAATATATAATATGCTATATTGGGTCATACTCATAACACACTTTATTTGTATCACATTGTATCCTGATATCATAAAATATTACATTGAACATTATCATATTCTATATGATATATCAAAATATATCATATATTATATAATATCTTTTCATATGCATATACGATCCAGACTTGTGAAGCCATCAATGTAGGGAATTTGGAATGTGGAAACTCTCTCCACCAAGCCAGAATAATTTATCCATGGTAGAATGAAAACAGGGCTGACTTTGGATTCCAAAATCTAGATCCAAATCTCACCTCTGGTGACCTTGGGTAAGTCATGAAGCCTCCCTGACATTCAATTCCTCGGATGACCCCTGACATCCCTTCTAGCTCCAGAACTATTCGAATGTAACATATTTTACATATTCCCTCTATTGATACAGATTATCATCACTCTACACCTTCTCATCTCTCTTTTCAATGTCACCCCATAAGTTTGTTGCTTAGGTGTAGCAGCAAGCACCCCAGCATCCCCAGGGTGGATGGCAACACAGGTTCTTAGATCTGCTTTTCTAAAGGAAAGAAACTCAAAATGGGTTAACAAGTTTACTTTAATCAGTCAAACATATATCCATTATCTAGTTCAGGGGGAAAAGGTCAGCACCCCAAACTTCAGAATATACAGAGGTTACAAGCATAAATTACAAGAATATTTCAGCAGACAGACTTCCAAACTGTCCAACCATTACATACATCCATACCTAATCACAGTTACCAGAGAGGGAAGCATTAACATCTGGGTTTTCAAAGTTGGGGGGGGGGGGGGGCTCTTAACAATGGCTGCCCAGAGTCTCATCTC
>NW_027186458.1:2327116-2333303 GCF_028583685.1 Petaurus breviceps papuanus | reverse complement strand
GGGGGGGGGGGAGGGCTCTTAACAATGGCTGCCCAGAGTCTCATCTCACTGAAGCCTAGGGGCAGGGAAGATCTTAAAAATTTACATTCCTATAACATTCAGCCCTAAAATCTTTCAGGCCCAAGCACAGACAATTTACTTTTGAATTAGCACTAAGCATGCCTTAGGTCACATTTTCAAGATACATAACTAAAGTTACCAAAGTGGCCACTTGGCCTTAAACAAACACAAAGTACATTGCATTATCACCTCAATTCAAAACAAGAGTCCAAATAAAGTTCTCTTGCCATATTTGTAGTTGCTGTAGGCTTTATATGAATATTGCATTGCTGATACATTAGGGTCCACCATAAGAACTTGGAGACTTTTTTGGCTTCCTCTCAATACCACAATGATATTAATGAAGCCCATTGACTGTCCTTTGAGTACACTTTGCTCTTGTCATGTGACTAGCCTATTTTTTCATGTACACATTTCTTTAATGACATCTTTATGTTCTCCATGATGTTGCAGTTGGTTTGACAATTGATGGTGCTTTCCATTAGAATGGATAGACAGATATAAATGGATATATGTGTGTGTGTGTCTATTGCTACATTGATATATCTCTACCAAACCTGGTATCTCTCTAGCAATAGTTTTCTCTAGTTTTCTCTCTATAGATATACATCCTGCATGTATAAAACACAAATGTATAGATATACATATGTGTGTATATATGTATTTTGTCTCTAAACACAAAGGAACCATATCTATCTATATCAAAGGAACCATATCTATCTATATCTATCCATCCATCTCTCTATCTATCGATCTACCTTTTGGACAGACATTATCTTAAGAGTTGGCTAACAAATGATCAGGAAAATGAGAGTGGGTTAGAGGGCTAGATTCACTTTGGGAAATTACAAAATTCTTTTAATAACTTCTGACTTTTCTCTAAAATAAAGGGCATTTTTTGAATACCCGTATTGTTCTCATAATATATAGCACCAGATTTGAATTTGCATAATCTCCAAAGAATTAAAAGTTAATATTGTCCAGAATGTACTTTTTGATATGCAGAGATAACCCTGTGTGATATGAATTTACATTGACTTTCTTTTGTTTGGTTTAAAGTATAAGCACTCTATAATAAGTTACCAATATAATGTTCATAAATTCAGGGAAATTCAGTTTAGTATGACATCAGAGTCAATCTAGTCCAACCAATAGAATAAGAATCCATCTATGACATATCCTAAAAGGGATCTTATAACCTTTTCTTGAATGCATTCTAGGCATGGTGAAATTGTTTTCCTGTTAATTCCATTGTTGTATATGTCAGAATTAGACATCTCTTCTTTATATTGTAATTAAGGGACAATTAATCAATAAAGTCATGTGGCCAGCAAGATGGTGGAATGGAAATTATGTAAATAGCATCATAGTCAAGCTTAAAAAAATAGGAGGAATTTTATACAGTAGAAATAAAATAATTACTGTAGTTTCCATAAAATAAAAAAGAAAGAACCCTTAAGACAAAGTACAGACATTATGAATTAACTCTTGAGAATTTCTTTTCTTAGAGTATTCATTCAGCACCCCTTGCCCACATGACTTCATGGGCCTGCCACAGTCAGTAAAAAGTTAACTCATAGGCCTGTAACTGTGAGTCTAGCCATAGGAAAGGATCTCCCTGCATCTAATGACTGTAGAAAAATACAACACCAACCCTGAAAGAAACAATGGATGTTCATGATGCTCAGAACTATGAAGGAAAGGAGAAGAGAATGAGGAAAAAACAGGCTGAAAATGTGCTTATAAATACAATAAATCCCATACTAGTGGGTGACAGAGTATCTTGGAGTCCTAGGAGATAAGCAGACTGGAAAATCAATTGAGACTAATTGTCCCCTCTAAGAAATCTTCAAGACAGGAATCTAGACCAGCAAACCACCCAATGTAAAGGCTGAAGCCAAAAGGAAAATAATTTGAATGGTCTTTGTCGTAAGAGAAGGGAGAAAATAAAGTATGAAGACATTGACACAAATTTTAGGGAGAAGTCTCAAAACAAAAGGAAAAAGTGAATCAAATATCAAAAAAAAAAAACCCTCAAAGTACCTTTGAACAAATTCTATAATATAAAGGGCAATTGACCAATAGAATAAAGAACAAAACCCTATGTACTCCATAGTTTTTATAGAACAATAGCAAGAAATTACAGGATAGCTCAAAAGTGAAATATTATTCCTGAGGAATGAAATACAAATGTAGTAAAATTCAGAAATTAAAGATCATTAATAAATAACAAATTAATTAATTTGGAAATTAGAATATTTTGTAAAAATTGTAGTTTAAGACAATTAAAATCACAATTATAAAAGTAGGAATCATGATTATGTGATGAAGAATTTCTACAAAGAAATAGAAACTATTCCAGAGAGAATTTCAGTTTTAGGACACCCCAAAAAATAAAATGAAGAAAAATTTGACTGAAAAAAATACTAGGTAAAAATCACTAAGGTTAAAAGAACACATGAACTACATACAATTTAAAGCAATTGAACTTGCAATCAGTATGCATAAAGCTAAGTTAAAGGTCCTAGATTTCCCAGAATAACAACACAAATTAAAAGAATAGAAAAACTATGATGGTGAAAGGAAAATACACAAAACTCATAAATATGAACAACAAAACATAAATTGAGAAGACCCACAGATACCTAGAGAGAAAAAACAAAAATGAAATCTTTCTAAGTGCGTCACCATGCTTAAATTTAATTGTTTTGATGACAAATTATTATATTTAACAATTGATGACAAATTGTTGTTTGATGGGGAATAATAAACTTTCTAAATAGCCATGAGGAAAAAACCCTTCAAATAGGAAGGAAATTCTATTAAAATAAGATTATTTCACAATTGTGAAAAATCAGAGAATAAAATTAAATAAAATATTCCAAAAAGTAAAGGGCCTCAAGCTGCAGCCCTCACATACATTTTAACTTTTGGCCTAATTAAATTATCAATGAAAAGAAATTGAATGTTCAAAAAAGATGTGTGACAAGTTTTTGCAAACCAGTTCCAGAAGTGAAGAGATGATTTGACTTGCAAACAATTCAAATAACAGAAGTACAAGGAGGGTAAATAAGTAAAATTATTTTTTAAAAAGATGAAACAATGATTAATCATTTCATGTTTATATCTTATTTTTTAAAAGAAAGATTGAGCTACAGAAGAAGAAAAAAGAGGTATAACCCAATGAACAGTGTTAAAGGGGTTAAAGATTTCAGGGGAAGCCCCAGGTCTACAAGGTGAAGTGATGCCCCACAGACCAAATCCTCTAACCCCCTATTGATCTTTTGTGGTAGGGAATAGAAAGAGGGAAGTTGTGAATGTGAAGGGGAGGTGGGAGATAAAAGAGGAAAGGGATGTGCCCCTACCAAGTACAGAATTGAATAGTGAAAGGATGGTGATTCCTATAGACTGTTAAGAGAATTGGATGGCGGAAGCAGAGGGAGAAGCAGAGGGGAGGGCATGGGATCAGGGGACTGGAACAGGGCAGTGTACTGCAAAGAGGGAGAGGGAATGATGCAAGAGTATGTCCATGGTGGAAGTTTATGCCTTTGTTGGAAGCTGGGGACCTTGTGGTGGAAGTCTGTGCAATGCAAAGATACCTTCCCTGAGACAATACTGTATCTTCAAAGGTAATATTCTAACCCCAAGAAGGTATAAACCCAAGAACTGAAATTGTGCCCAGAGTATTGGCATGGGTACACAGAACCAGAATGAAATGGGACTTTTTGGGACTGCCACTATTTATAGCATATGCACAGTGGAATGTTGGTGGTGGAGATGAACAGGCCTTATTATCTGGGAATCAGGGTAATACCTGACATGTTTCTGCTCAATCCTATACTTCTTCTTCTTGCACCACCTGGAATAGTCTTTTCTCCCCAAGGCTTCTGCTCTCTTCCTCCCTTAAGATAGCAAAGAGAGTGGCTAGACTTTCAGATACAGTCTCAAAGTATTCTCTTGGTCAGGGCTCCTGAGGGTTTTTGTCTTCAACAGACATTCATCTCCAACAGCCACTCCAACCCTTGGGAATCCACCAATGGGCACTAAGCATGACCATTAAGACAGATCAACTGAGAGTTTACTTCTGCAAAGGAAAGGAGTATTGGGACCAGCTAAAACCCATTAATACTAAATTACAATCTATTATTTTCTTCCCCAAATCATCCACACCCCCCAACAATCTCTGCTTTCCACAAAAGGTGGTATATGGTGGAGTACAGAATAATGCCTTCCTACCAAGGTACCTGATCCTGAGATAACACCTGTCAGCTCAAAGTGGGGATGTGAAAAATGGGATTTTGAATCGTGAACACAAATATTCCCCTTGCTTGCTACTGCTCTCTGTATCTCTGAAAAGGGAATTGGCTTCTCAGAATTCAGGAGGTGGGGAAACAGCTGTGATTAAAGGCATCCTTCTTCCACAAATCTCCTGGCCTGCTTTCTGGGCTCCAGCTTTTGTTATCAGGAAGAATCTGGGGAGAAAACACAAAGGGGCTGAAGGCTGGGCTGGAGGTATCTCCCCTGCAGGCATGTTTTTCTTTCAATGAACCAGACTTTAGTTTAGGTCAAAAGAAAGCTGCTGATCTGGAAAGAATGGGACTTTGGGAAGGCCCTCCTGTTACACCCACGCTCCCAGCTGCTGGCCAGATTTATCCTGTATTACAAAAGGAAATATAAATAAAGATTAGTCCCCAAAGCATTATTACAACTGGGAATTACTCACATTGTGTCCAAGTCAAGAAAGTCTCTAACTTTATAGAGAAGAGGAGTGAATTAACCATTAAAGAGCCAATGCAGGTGGTTCTCTCCCCTTCTTTGGAAACATTCTCAAGTTTCCTTTTTCTTGTTTGTACAAAGAATGTCTAAGTAACAAATATGAATCATATGGGCATTTGTAGATATTAGTTGGACTATCCTAAAACATTCATTTTCAATCTTTCTTATATTTTTCTGTTTTTTTTAATTACGAACATGACAAATAAAAAAAATATGAACATTTAACTATGCAATGGAAAAAAAGATATTGTATGTGAAACTATGAACTATTCTATGTGATCTTTAATTACATTGTAAATTTAGCAAATTGTAATAACAAAAACAAAACAGAAAAAACAACTACCCTGTGTGTTTTTTTTTTTCTCTTTTCCATATTTTAAATGTTTCCCTCACAGTATTTTCTCCTTTTCGCATCCTGGTCATCAGTCTTCCCTCTACCTTCCTGCCATCCTCTTCCCCAGTGGCACTACCTTGTAAAAATGAATAAAGTCAAGCAAAACAAATTCTCATATTGGTCTATCTGAAATATGTGAAAGTATTCATCTCCTTCTGTAATTCCTGATGATGGCAAACAGAGCCCAAGAATGTTTCATCGACAATC
Organism: Petaurus breviceps papuanus; assembly: GCF_028583685.1. Taxonomy (NCBI): domain Eukaryota; kingdom Metazoa; phylum Chordata; class Mammalia; order Diprotodontia; family Petauridae; genus Petaurus; species Petaurus breviceps. The sequence goes on along the minus strand of NW_027186458.1, from coordinate 2,327,866 downwards.
CTCAGAATTCCTTTTTTATCATTACATTGGTCGATCAGAGTGCAGTTTTTCAAAGCTGTTTCCCTTTCCATTGTTGTAGTCATTGTGACAGGAAGACACCCAGTTGTGCCCTCTCCTTTTACCTTCCCCTTTGACTTCCCAGCTCTGGGAAGAGCAGACTCCATTAGGAACATGCCTTGGAAGGGATAGAAATCGTCAATTCTAGTCCTCATGAAAAATTGTTGAAGTCATAAGAATAACTGCAATTTAAATACTTTAGTTGGAAAACTTGAAAACTTACATACTAATTATCCACAATATATTTTGGTTTTTATGTAGATTTTGATAGATTAATGGCTTTAGGTCTAGGTACTCCCTACACTGATGAAAATTGTATCTTCTCCAAACCTTGTCCTATGTGATTCTTGGTGATTTTTTTTTAATATCTCCTCACTTTAATCTCTACTGTTGAAGAGACAGTCTTATGACTAACTTGATGTTAAGCGTTCTGTGCTACATGTGGGTCAGGACTGGCAATAATAGGGTGAACTCCCCAGGGACCACCAGGCTACCTATGCAGAGATGAACCAGGTCAGGTCCAAATTGAATAGGTTAACAGTGGGATTGGGAAGTCAGTATTCACAACCTGGGTGAGATAACTAGGTTCAATCTAAGTAGATAGATAGACAGATAGATAGATGGGAAGGATGGGATAGAGAGATGGGATAGATAGATAGATAGATAGATAGATAGATAGATAGATAGATAGAT
>NW_027186458.1:2317327-2327106 GCF_028583685.1 Petaurus breviceps papuanus | reverse complement strand
GATAGATAGATAGATAGATAGATAGATAGATAGATAGATAGATAGATAGATAGATAGATAGATAGATAGATGGATGGATGGATGGATGGATGGATGGATGGATAGATAGATAGATAGATAGATAGATAGATAGATAGATAGATAGATAGATAGATAGATAGATAGATAGGTGTATCAGCAAGCACCCCAGGGTGGCTACCAACACAGGTTCTTGGATCTGCTTTGATAGAGGAAAGCAACTCAAAATGGGTTAACAAGCTTACTTTAATCAGTCAAATATATATCATTTACCTAGTTCAGGGGAAAAAGGCTAGCACCCTGAACTTCAGAATATACAGACAGAGTTATCAAGACAGAAACGGATCAGGTAGATAGATTTCCAAACTGTCCAAACATTACATCCATACCAAATCAACATCTGGGTTTTTTCTGAGGGGGGGGGGCCTCTCAACAACCAATGGCTTCCCAGAGTCTCATATGATCAAATCACAGAACACTTCTCAAAGTGAGCCCCAAAACAAAGCTACACATCAGGGCTTAAATAGCCTTCTCCTGGCTCAGAGAATGTAACAAACTTATTGACTCACTGGCCAATCAAGAAGTATCTACTGAAAAACAAGCCTCCCACCCCAGGCTCCAGGTGCTCTTTAGCCTAGGGGCAGGGAAGATCTTTAAAATTTACATTTCCATTACAATGGGATAGAGATAGATAGATGATAGATAGATAGATGATAGATAGATAGATAGATAGATAGATAGATAGATAGATAGATAGATAGATAGATCGATCGATCGATCGATAGATAGATAGATAGATAGATAGATAGATAGACAGAAATAGTCAGACACAGAAATACTAGTCAGGCTACTAAGCAGGTGGTGGCTGTTGTTGTTTGTCATCCTTTGATTTCAAAGAGGACCAATGACATCACACTGTGATGTCTTGACTTGCTTGTGAATTGGATTTAGATGAGGCAGAGCTATGAAAAATCATCAACCTCACTCTCTTTTCCGGAGTCATCAAAGTCCAGTGGCAAGACAAAAGTTAAGACCACTGGGGATGACCCAGGATACAGAGGATGAGCTTGGCATCTTCCATGTCTGGCCACACTCCACAATGCCTTGAAGCTGTACCTGAAGAGGAAGCCAGCTGCCCTCTGGCATCTCCACTGGGTTTCCTTCCCTGGAGTATAGTCTAAGGGGATGAGCTGGAAATAGGATTAGTGGTCTGGGGAACATTGTTCTTTCCCAAGCCTCTTGGATTAAGGGTTGCAGCCTATATTTACCTGAGTCTGACAGGGAAGAAGTGATTGTGATGGTGCTGATGATTTGACTCACCTGTTTCTTCCTCAAGATTCCCTGCTACTTCAGTTATGTTGACTTGCCTACTCTTTGGTGGCAATTGGCTGGCAGTGGCAGTTAGTATTTGTGTTGGTGAGGATGGAGATCCTCATTTCTCACAGCTACGTGGTGCAGTGGATAAGAGTACTGGACCTAGAATCAGAAAGACTCATCTTCCTGATGTTAAATCTGTCTTTAGACATTTGCTAGCTATGTGACCCTAGGTAAGTCACTTAATCCTGTTTGCCTTAGTCTCCTCATCTATGAAGTGATCTGGAAAAGGAAATGGCAAGCCACTGCAGTATCTTTGACAAGAAAACCCCAAATGGGGTGATGGAGAGTTGAGTATGATTGAACAACAACAAAGTCTCTGAGATTACCCTCCATTTACTCTGTATATGCCTAAGTGTATATAGTTCTTTGCATATTGTATTCCCTTTGCAGATGTAAATTTCTAGAGGACAAAGACCTTTTTATTGTTTTCGGGCTTAGTATAGCACCTGGTATGTTGTGGCTGTTGCTGCTTTTGTAGTTGTTGTTTAGTCATGTCCTATTGTTCATGACCTCATGGACTACACTGTCCATGGAGTTTTCTTGGTAAAGATCCTAAAGCAGTTGGCCAGTGGAGAGATTAAGTGATTTGCCCAGGGTTACATAGCTACTAAGTGTCTGAGGCCAGATTGAATCTTCCTGACTCTAGGCCTAGCCATCTATCTACTCAATCACTTAGCTGACACCTGGAATATAGTAAGTGCTAAATGAATGCATGACTCATCCACTGATTCAATTGATAGCGATGAGATATTTAGGCCAATAGTAAGCACTTATGTGTTGTCATATGTCAGATCATGGTATCATAGCTACTCCAAAGATAAGATAGCCCAGTTGCAACTGATGATGGGAAGACAGAAAGGGTATTTCTGAAAGGCTAGCACCCAAAACAAATAAATCAAAACTATTCAAATTGCCTATTTAATCTGTGATCTAGAATCTTCAGTGAGGGTCTTCTTCCCAAAGGCAGTCTGCCAACCCATGAAAATGGGAACCTTGTGGCAAACTCAGGGACCCAGTGGGAGAGTTAGTGGAGAACAATATTCTCTTAGCTCATGAAAAGCCTTTCCTTGACTTCTTTTTGCTATTGTGAGGGAAGAAATGCTAACCTTCTAACCCATCTCTCTTTACCTATTTCTTACCTAAAGAAAGGGACTGTGACTTCCTAGAGTGAATTCTGGACTTGAAATTAGGAAGATCTAGTTTGAATTCCTGTTTGTCCTCATTCTCAAAGGGGACCATGACATCAAGGTGGTGATGCCATGGCATGCAAGTGAATTGGATTTAAGTGAGGGAGGGCTGTGCAAATGTGGATCCTGGTGTGGATCCAAGGGGTCCAACATGGATTCTTTGCACTGGTGTGCAAAGACACCAGTCTTACTTTCTCCTCTGGAGCAATGTGGATCCAGTGTCAAGATACAGATGAGGATGACCAGGGAAGGCCTTGGATGCAGAGGGAGACATTGGTGTTTTAGGTCTCATTTTGACTCAGGCAACATCCATTCAGTGACTTAGGCTAGGTAAGAGATGAGGAAGAAAATAGCCTCTTTATGTTAAAAAAAAAAAATCAATCTGAGAGGGGAAGCCCCTCAGGGTTTCTGACCAAAACAGAACCCATTACTATTTACATTTACTCTGAGCTAATTAGGGCCCAAACAATATGGAGGGTCGGAGCAAGTTAGAGAGGGAGGGAGGAAGGGAGGAAGGAAGGAAGGAAGGAAGGAAGGAAGGAAGGAAGGAAGGAAGGAAGGAAGGAAGGAAGGAAGGAAGGAAGGAAGGAAGAAAAGAGAAAGAAAGAGAAAAGAAGAAAGAAAGAAAGAGAGAGAGAGAGAGAGAGAGAGAGAGAGAGAGAGAGAGAGAGAGAGAGAGCTGTTGCCTAAATGGCTAGTTCCAGTTGGGTCCACTGGGGCAGCTCCTAATTCTACTCATAAAAGTTATTGTTTGTCCTTCATTCTTGAAAAAGACCATAACAATCTCAGAAATAGGTGGATAGCCCTAAGCAAATCATTTCTTTTTTGGAACCACTGTTTCCTTATCTATAAAATAGTACTTACTTCACAGGATTGTTCTGAAGGTCAAATGAAATGAGTTATAATAATGTATTTTGCAAATCTACAAGTATTGTTTAATGGTAGTTCCTTTTCTTATTCTACAAGTCCCAAAAGTCTTAGTGACTTCAGCCTGTAATATTACATATTATATATCATTAATAACGCTCTCACAAGGCCTTCCTGAACTTTCGTCTTTGAACATGAAATTACTAAATTAGGAGCTTTTTAAAAACTGTCTGTCTCCGTCTATCCCCATTATTGACCTTTCAAGTTCTTTCGTTCAAATACTGGTGGAATCCACTCTGACAATGACTGTGACACTTGGCTCTCTGTCCTTTCTAAGCAATCGTTGCTAGTCAAGCTTGAGTTCTCTTTTTGAAATCCTGGAGTTTTAGCCATCCATCTCCTTGGTCTCCTAGCAGCAACTAGTTACCGCTAAGCACAGCCTCCCACTTTTCCTCTGCTCTCCAATCACCCTCATTTGGCATGTGAGGACAAGGTTGTTAGATCACTTTATGGTCCTCGTAAAAAACAAGCAAAAACAACAATAACACTCTAAAAGTCTCCTGGGAGCAGGTCAGGACAAGGAACCAACCATTGCTAGATTCCACCGTTCTTTATTTAATATATAATTTGTTCCCACACAGCTACGTGTATCCCAGACTTTACCTTTTTTGGGAGAAAGGAGGTAAAGAAAGACGCAACATTATAATTTATAAAGGACTTAATTTGTGGAAGAAATAACAATAATACACCCTTCAAACACTGATATGGAGTCCCAAAAGCTGCGATGTTAAGCTGTTGTAACTTAAGCTGCACTTTTGGGACACTCTCTTTATTAATATTAATGACAGTGTTTAAAGATCTTCAAAAATAGTAGTTTAAAACTGCACTAAGATTTAGAACACCATACATATGTATAGAGGAACACATATACACATATGTGTGTATTGATGCATACATAATAGATATATATATACATGCATGTGTATCTATGTACATATTTACATACTCGTTTAATGTTTGCTTAAGGCTAACCACCTATTATTTTGTCTGACTTCCCAACAATCCTGTGAGATAGGTACTAAAGTAATTACTGCCCCCATTTTACAGATGAGGGCTTGGACCTAGAGTATCAGATGAGTCATTGAAGTGAAACCCATCAAGAAGAGACTGCTGGACAGTGTTACATGCTGAAGAGACAGCAAAGAGGTTGAGGATTGGTTACAAAAGAAAGAACACTTTTTGTGACAAGGTGAGGAGTGGTGAAGAATGAATATACCATCCAGAGGCTTGAGTCAGTGAGGGTAGGCAACTCTTTCTAAGAGTTCCAAAGTCAATGATGGTGAAGAAAAGGAGACAATCCCTTCAGATGCAGTCCCCTCTTTGTCTCATTTCCTTCCTGCCTCTTCCTACCTCGTTCCATCTAGAGCCATAGAATTACTTGGTGAATTGAAAGAGAAGACATTTTTCTATAGATCTGTCAGGTCTAAGCCTCCTCAAGGAATTTTGTTTGACTTCTGCCTAACTACCATTAGACAGTATGTATAGATTTGGAAAATACATCCTACGCATCATCTCACTTGACCCTCACAATCATCCTAGGATGTAGGTATCATCTTACAGAAGTGGAAACAAAAGTTTGGGAAAAAAATTATGATTTACCCAGGATTATACATCTAATATATTTCTTAGCTAGCATTCAAAACAGGTCTTCTTATCTGCAAGTCCAGAACTCGCTCTAAGAAGTCACAATTTTTCTCTTCAGGACAAGAAGTAGTTGAAGAGAGATGGATCAGCTTACCCTGATTGGATTCCTCTTACCCTGACTCACAATAGCAAAAGACCAAAAGTGTCCAAGAAAGATCATAGTGGTAGTGATCTCTTGTGATAGAGATTTTCTGTCTTCCCTTCCTCATCCCATGAGGAGCAGCCGTTTGTAGGAACAAGAGAGTCTTAGCTTTACTAGTTAGGTGATAAAGCAATAGGCAGGAATTTTGCCCTTGTCACGTCCACTGGAACCTACATACTTTTAACAAAGTACAATACAGGATCTGAAGACACAAGGTAGCTACATGAATTAAAGTTCCTTTGTTAAAAAAGGGAGAAAGAATATTGGTAAATGTTGTCAGTGTAAATAATAAACATGCTTAAAATGTATCAAAACAAAACAAAACTTCTGGAATACATAGAAAGAAGAATAGGTTGCATTTATCAAATGTAATTGACACTGATGGAGCTTATGAAACAGCTTCAACAGTGGCAAATTATTAGCATGATCAATAATTGTGATATGATGTCATTTTGTGGAGTGGTCATACATTTCTCCTCCTAAATGATACTAGACTTACTTAGAATATCTGGTTGGGATCAGACAAAACTAGATTGATTTTGTTTCTACACTTTTAGATAGGTATCTTTTAGTTGTGATAGATTTCTCACCACATATTCGCACTGTTTTTTAAATTTTTTTTAATCTGTAGTTTTTAACAATGAATATTATTTCAACATAATGTGCATAAGTTGTAGCTACTAAAGAATACCCTTCAATGACTTTTAGTTATATTACAATAGTTATGGGTATTGAAAAGCAAGAGTTTCAAGGATCGTGCAAGTCAGTAATAAAAAAGAATTAGTCATACAAAAGAAAAAAATTCCATGTACAAAAAAAAATAATGTTAACAACAGACCAACTATTATAAGAAAATATAATTAATCCTCAGAAAATAAGCAAAGACCTTCAGAAAACCTGGTAACTAGACAAGTTATCACTGATTTGTATACAGTATAGCTTATTTTTTTTTGAAGTTGGTATATTGAGATCAGGTTTTTTTAGTCATTCTTATAAAAATGGTCATAATAGTCAAGACAATATAAAATGGGAATAATGACTATTGGGAAAAGGTCAATTTTATTGATAAAATGAACTTTTTAATTAAGACAATACAAAAATATTGCCAGAAGTCCAGTTGAGTTTATTGTAGTATATTCTAAGGAATAGATAAAAAAAAATTCCAATGAATTGTGGCAAGTAAAGGATACAATTAATGTGTCTCCTTTTCATAATTTATATGGTTTTTTGCCTCGGTACAAGTTAGTTTCTTATACAGGTACCATGCAGAGTTTTGAAATGTGTATATTTTCATGTATATATGTATATGTGTGTATGTTTGAGTGTATGTATACATACACATATGCTCTTTTCTGTCTCTATTCAATAATTGCCAGAAATCTGTTATATATAAATTTTCCAAAATTCTATTATTGATTTTATTGTTATTTTAATTCGGTGTTTATCTCCCTCTGTATCTGTGTGTGTGTGTTTAGCTCTGCATTTTTCAGGTGTGTTTCTTGTGAACAACATATTTTTGGATTCTGATTCCTAATCCATTCTCCCAACCACTTCATTTTTATACGTGAATTCATCCCATTCCCATGCACAGTTATTATTACTAACTGCATTTCTCGTTTATCCTTCTCTTCCTCTTTTTTACCCTGTTTCTTTTCTAAACTTTGTTTTGTTTCTGTTTATTGCCTCCAATAATCTGCCCTACCTTTTATTACCCCCCCCCCTTCCCAATCCCTTTCTCCTCCTACCTCCTTCTTGGGTAAGATAGATTTCTATACTAAATTGATTATGAAGATATATGTTCTTCCTTTTTTGAACTAATCCAGTTATGAGTAAAGATCAAGTATTGCCTGAGTGCCCCCTGCCCCATTTTTCTCTCCACTGAAAAATTCTTCCTTTGTTCTTCTTTTATTTTTCCTCTCCCTTTCCCCTCCTCCCAGTGCATCCATCTTTTGTACCCATCCATTCTTTTAGATCAGCCTAACATAACTGACTTACTCTTTTGCCCTCTCTCTACATAGTATCCATCTAACCATCCTAATAAAAAATAAAGTCCTTAGGAACTACATGTATTATGTTACCTATAATCTCTTTCTAACCCATCCCCTGATCTCCTTATGGTCTATGACTTGGGAGCTTCTAAAACAGTTGCAGAGGCAATCACTGTCTCCAAAGCCCACACTGGTGTTGCCATCACATAGGCTCTGGACCAGGTGTCAAAAACCTCTTCTTCCAACCTTCTAAGTTGCCAGCTTGGCTACACTCCTGGTTGTGATTATGTTTCAAACATTTTACTCAAATCTAGCATTTTCATTATGAATACTTGGAAATATTTTATTTCATACATCTCCATTTTTCCCTTGAAAGATTATATTTGATTTTTTTTGCATGTTATACTTAGATGGAAGTTTAAATATTTTGCTTACTGGATTATAGTTTCACAAACTCCTTTTTTATACACTGGCAGCTGCTAAATTGTAAGTGATCCTGGCTCCTTTGTGTTTGAACTCTTTCTTTCATGATAACTGTAGTTATTCTTTGATCTAGAAACTATGAATTCTGGCTATGATGATGCAGAGAATTTTCATTTTTATGGTTTTCTTTCAGGTGATCAATAGATTAATTTAATTTTACTCCTACTCCCCCCCCCCATTTCTGAGAGATGTAGGCAGTTTTCTTTTGTCATTTCTTGAAATGTGACCTCATGGATCTTTTCATTTTAAATCATGGATTGCAGATAGTCTATTTATTCTTAAATTATCTTTTATCTCTTTTCTGGACATTTTTTCTGATACAAGATGTTAACCTATCTCATTATATAATCTCTTCTATTTTTCAGTTTTTGACTATATTTAACTATTTTTTCAGTAAAGAAGTAACTAGTTTCCTTTTGGTTCATTCTAGTTTTCAAGTTGTTTGTTACTTGGGTAAAATTATGTACCTCATGTGCAAAATTCTCCTTCCAAATCTTCCCTCCAGCACTCTTAATTCAATTTACTTGTCTACAGCTTCAATTTAATTGATATTATGTTTTTTAAATGATTAAAAAAAGACTTTGCTTCTTTTCTTCTAGAAATTTTAGTTAACTGACTGAATAAGCTCTTTCAGATTTTATTTGTTTTATAGTCATTCACCTCTTCTGCATTTGTATCTTATACATCTCTGGTATCATAATAGTTCTTTGTCAAGGGTATGTGTTTCTTTTTCTTTTTTCTTTTTGGGTACTTACTCCTTCAGCCTTACTTCTTGAATCAAGACTTTGTGTTAAGGTCAGGCTTTCTGTACTTTCTAGAGAAAATGCCATGGCCTTCTATGGAAATGGTCTGTGCTGTATTGGATTCTGCTGCTGAATTCTCTAGAATGAATCACTGGGTGGCTCAGGAGAATAGTTCCAATGGGTCCTAAGATCTAGGGTATTGTCTGATTGTTGCCTTTGAGGACTATACTTTACGGTTTTCAGACCCCCACTACAGCTAGTTGACACAGCTAAAAATGTACCTCTGAAATAGTATGTCAGTTAGGAACAATTTATTAAATGCCCACACTGTAATAAACACAGACAATACAAAGTAAGGCAAACAGCAGTCTCTGCTGTCAGGGATTTCACAATCCAACAGTGAAGAGAAAATACAAATAACTATGCACAAACAAGATATCTACAGGACAAAATGGGAATATTGTCAGAGAGAAGGTACTTATATTAAGGTAGACTAGGAAGGGCTTCTGGAAGAATATGGAATTTTAGTTGGGATGTGAATGAAGCTAAGGAAGCTAGGAGGTAAAGATGAGAAGGGAAAGTAATCCAGGCATGAAGGATAGCCAATTAAAATGCATGGCATTGGTAGATGGAGTGTTATGTATAAGGAACAGAAAGAAGACTAATATCAGGGAAGCTAAGTGATGCAGTGAATAAAGCATGGGCCCTGGAGTCAGGAGGACCTGAGTTCAAATCCTGCCTCAGACACTTTACACAAAAACTAGCTGTGTGACCTTGGGAAGTCACTTAACCCCAATTGCCCCCCCCCCCCCCCAAAAAAAAAAGAAGACTAGTGTCACTGGATTATAAAATATATGGAAGGGAGTAAAGTGTAATTATCCTGGAAACTGAATGCCAGGGATGGAGGCCCTGGGACAGAAAGACATCCCAAGGGATACCTGAACTAGCACTGGGAACAGTACTGAGTTTCAGCTTACAGGTCTGTCCAACATTTCCTAATTTGGGGGTCACAGTTCCCAGGTAGGGAGGAGTGGTTATTATTGTTAGGCAGTAGGGTCCCTACTTGTGCAAAGATCAAGGAACACGTTCTAGACATATAGCTCTGTGAGTCTGAGACCAGGTACAGAGGAGGGGAGCTCATTTTTAACCTGTAATCCCTCACACAAGCCTAAATATCCATGTCTGGAATATAATTCTTAAAATCTTCAGCCTTTGCTTATACACACACACACACACACACACACACACACACACACACACACACACACAC
>NW_027186458.1:2296946-2317317 GCF_028583685.1 Petaurus breviceps papuanus | reverse complement strand
CACACACACACACACACACACACACACACACACACACACACACACACCCTGCTGAATGAGTCTAGATAGAGAAAATAATAAAAGTGGGCTGACTTGGTTCATTAGAAATTTACATTAAATAATCTCAACTGGGCCCTCACTGCAGGAAGGCAATACATTTACACCTCCTTAATTAACTCATTATCCCACTCAGCACAGTGGCTTTTCCAAACCTTTGAATCCTTCACCAAACTTCCCATAAATCCCTCTCCCTGCAGACTCTCAGATGAGAACCTTCCCTCAAATATCACTGAAAAAATTGAGGCCATTTGCCTTAAGTCGTCCTTTACATCTCACATCACTTGTATACATACCTCTTCGACTATTTGTTCCTTCATCCCTATCTTACATGAAGAGATCACCATTCTCATTACCAAGGTGATCCATTCTACCTGCAAAAATGACCTCATTACATCCCATTTTCTCCAGCTTACTGCCCCTTCTATCATCCCTACTCTTGTAGCAGCAATCACTCTAACATACTCATGATGGCTGCTAGCACAGGTTCCTTGATCTGCTGTTCTGAAGGAAAACAACTCAAAAGAGGCTAACAATCTGACTTTAATCAAATATATACATCACTCACTAAGTTCAGGGGGAAAAGTCAGCACCCTGAACTTCAGAGAAAATACAAATAGAAGTTACAAGCAGACAAAAAACACAGACCGAGAAAATAACACAATTCAACAGACCAACTGACAGGGCTTCTAACTGGCTAACTTACATACATAGTTAGTTACCAGAGAGAGAAGCACAAACATCTGGGTTTTCAAAGCTGGGGGGTTCAATGGTTGCCCAGAGTCTCATCTGGCCACACCACACAACTCTTCCCATGAGTGAACCCCAAAGCAAAACCTCACCTCAGAGGTGTATAGTCTTCTCCAGGGTCACAGAACATCTCAACCCTCATGACCCACTGTCTGATAAAAAAGTAACAAGGTGTGGGCTTTCCTGAAAAGCAAGCATCCCCTAAGCAAGCTTCTCCTGTGGGCTCTGCTCCACCCTTCAGCAAACTTCTCCCACCACAGGCTCCATGTGTCCACATTCATCCTATTAGGAGGCAGAGTATATGTTCAAATCAGGGAAAGTCTTCAAATTCTCTTAGGCTTATTAAGGAGCAGGGAAGATCTTCAAATTCCTTTACCATTACAACTCTCTCACCTATCTTCAACATTATCATCCATACTGGCTTCTTCTCTGTTGCCTACAAACATGTCTATGTCTCCTCCATCCTTAAAAGTAAAACAAAACCCACCCTTTATTCATTCATCCTCACTAGTCATCACCCAATATCTCTTTCAGCTTTTGTGCCTGAACTCCTTGGAGGCCACCACGCTTCCTTTTCTCTGTCTTCCTCTTTACATTCTGACTTCCAAGCTCATCACTCAACTGAAAATACTCTCTCAACATGACCAATGATCTCAATTGCCTATTGGAATCATTTCTTTTTTCCCCTGGATTCCAACTTTCTTTGTCCCTCTGTATCCTCTGATGCTACTCCCTTTTCTTTTTGATATTCTCTAGGTTTTCATGACATGGCTCTCTCCTGGCTCTTCTGCCACCCATCTGGCTTTTTCTTCCTTAGTCTCCTTTGTGGATCTTTATTCAAGTCATGTCTCTTAACCTTGGCTATCCTTCAGGTCTCTGTCCTTGGTCCTTTTTTTTTTTTTCCTGCTATACTGTCTCATTTGGTGAGATCATTTGCTCTCATGGTTTCACTTATCTTTATGCTAATGTTCCTTGGATCTATTTATTCAGCTTTTTCCTAACTCTGGATTCTCATCTTCAATTACCTATTAGACATTTTGAACTGGATCTGTTTTAGGCATCCTATATTCAACATGTAGAAAATTAAATTAAACATTTTTTCTCCCAAACTCTTCAGTCTTCTTAACCTCATTATTTTTGAGGGCATCACCATCCCAATACATCCTCAAGTATTTCATTTTTCTTTATTTCATTCATTCTAAGCTTAGCCAAATAGTTTTCCTTGGTGTTCCCTGTACACACATTTTATCTCTCTTCTCTGTGCCTTTGTCCAGTATGTTTCCCATTTATGAATTGTACTCCACACTCACATTCAACTCACAGAATCCATAGCTCCCTTCAAAATTTGGCTGAAGTTCCATTTTCTATAGGAATACACCTCCCAGTTGTCTGTGTTCCCATCCTCACCTCTGAATTTATTTTACATATATTGCTGTATTTACTTTTCCATGTGAGGTGCTGAGGTTTGTTTTTTCCAAATAGAATACAGGCTCTGGGAGCGCAAGAGATGTTTTGGTTTTATCTTCATATCTACATCATCTGCCACAATGCTTGGGATATAGTAATTGCTTAATAAATGCTGGTTTAATGAATTAATAGATGAATGAATGAAATGGGTTAGACCTCAGTTTCTTCAACTGTAAAATGGGTGAGGAATTGAGTCATGTTACAGAATTTGATCATGGTTTCCCAAGATTTGAGGAACCTTTGGAATATAGCTGAGATGAATTTTCAGTCACAAACTGTATTTAGTCACCAATACCTGTGCCTTCTGTTTTTATCTGTAAGTCCCTTATGGGCTTCTGCATGAGCGAACCTGCCTGGTTAGCCTTCCAAAGAATGGGTAATTAAGAAATGAGTCAGAGCCAAGGAGAAGGAAGGATGATGATGAGGATATTAGAGGTCAAAAGAAAATTTGGGGAAATGGGAGAATCTTATTTTTTTTTCCTGCCTGATACCTAACAACATAATGCCACATATTTTGTAATAACATTGAATGAATGACTCATTTAGAAGGAGGGAATTGACATTATTCTACCAAAGGACTATAATTGTCCAATGAGATTCCAGTCCTTATAAGCATGTGCTAGAGTCTCTGCCTAATGAAATTTCCGCATGGACAGATGCAGATATTGTTTACAATTTAATTACCACATGAAGCAGAGGGATTTTTTTTTTTATTGGCTTTGATCCAAAGCTGAGAACACTCACAAAAAGCTGGATGATTTAGTCTCTTTTTCCTTCTTAAGCTTTCTTGAAAGAAGTCATGCTGTAAGCCTTTGGGTGGGGAGAGAGGCCTTGGGTGGGCCATTATCACCCCACCCAGGCCCACCCATAGCCATGAATACAGGCAAGCCCCCCCACCCCCTCCTTGGGTGTTTATTCTTTCCTGATGTTAAGGGAAGAAGTTTTGGCCAGTCATGACCTTGTGAGCTTCAGAAGGTCAGAAAATGAGCCTTCCCAGGTCCAGTGAGAGTAGTCTAGGCCAGAGTTTGCTAACAACTGAGGTGCTAGCACAGCCCTGAGCAGTGGGAGTCGAGCCCAGAAGTAGCTGGATGCCTACTCAGGTAGCAGTTTTGCCAAGATCAGATGGGAACTCGATGGAGTGAATATTCAAAGTAAGTGATTGGAAGTTGACCCCACCCTTCCCAAATATTGAGGTGAGAGAGGGGAGAGTGTGTCCTTGGTTCAGAAGAGATGGTTACACAACTGTCCTTAATATATCTTCTTAGTAAATGTCACCTTGTAAAAGTTAATTGTTGTTCATTTGTTAAATGATACCGGGTGCTGGTCACTGGAAGAGTCATGGTTCAAGCTGATAGCTTTAGAGAAGGCATCCTAAACTACTCCAGAATACCACCAGGACATTGAGGGGGAGATGTAGCCTTTCTCTGAGGATTGAACTTGTCAGTGAGAGTGGAATTTGGAATGAAAAATAATTACCAGAAATCATAAATCAACATTGTTTTTAAAACAATCAGAAATGATACATATTAATTGCTATTTGTTCATATACTCATTCAATAGTATTTGCCAGACACCTATTATGTGCATGGTATTCTGTGATATTTCATAGATACAAAGACACAAATGAAGACTGATCCTTGCCCTCAAGAAGCTTCTAATCTATTGGGGCTATGGAACATTTAAGTACATAAATAAATAGAAAAGAAAGAACTCTAGCAACTAAGTTGAACACTTTAAGCTTTCCATAGAAGGTAGCACTTAAGGGCCAACTCTTTAAGGAAAATAAGACGAAAAGACATATTCTTGCCATGCATGATGGCCTGTCTATAAGTGTAAAGATAAGAATGCCACATTCAAGGAAATAAATGGAAGGTGAGTTTGCTGGCATACAGAGCACAAGCATGGGAGTATCCTGCAATAAACAGAAGTGGAGAGAGAGACTGGGGCAACAGTGTTGTGGTTTTTCAGTCATTCTTCAATTGTGTTTGACACTTCATGACCCCATTTGGTGTTTTCTTGGCAAAGATACTGGAATAGTTTGCCATTTCCTTCTCCAGTTCACTTTACAGATGAGGAAACTGAGATAGACAGGATTAAGTGATTTGCCCAGGGTCACACAGCTAGTAGGGACAGAATTGAATGCAGGAAGATGAGTCTTCCTCACTTTAGGCCTGTCACTCAAGCCACTTCAGTGCCATCTAGCTGCCCCCAAGTGCCACAGTATATAAGTTTTAAAATACCAAGATAAGGAATTTCTACTTTATCCTACAGGGAGTAGTAAATCCCTGGACATTGAAGAACAGGAGAGCAACACAGTCAGACATGAACATAAGGAAGATTATTTTGGTAAATGGAGAATGAACTGAGGAAGGTAGAGAAACTGGAAGAAAGGGATCCCATTGCAATAGTCCTGTTAAGAGATGATGAGGGGTGGCCCAAACAAGGGAGTGGTTTCTGGGTTCATCTGAAAACATATATCTAGAGATAACAATGAATTTCTGAAGCCTTGTTCATAAGGTTACTAAGTGTGTGTGTGTGTGTGTGTGTGTGTGTGTGTGTGTGTGTATGCTACAATGCTACACTATACATAACCCCTAGCTCAGAGAGTTCGTATCCTACTGAATGAGTATAGCACAGTGCTATTTGATGGGTCATAGTTGAGTATAATGGGCCTTAATTTTGTGTGTGTCATGGATTGCTTTGGAAGTCTGATGAAATCAGTGGACTCTTTCTCAGAATCATGTTTTTAGATGCATAAATTGAAACATCAAATTCCAAAGGAAGCCAATTGTGTTGAAATAAGGCCATCTTTTTTAATGTTTGGGGAGCTCAGGTTGAACTCCTTACTTAAGGGCGTCTTTTTCTTTCCCTAAGTTAAAGAAGAAACTAAATTTCTCTGAATGTTGTAGTTGCTTTAAAAGAAATCATCCTTTCAGGAAGAAGGGAGCAGACTCCATAGGAAGAAAAGCTTTTCATGGGCAGCAATATGAGAAAGGGAATGACTGTCCATTCTGGGAGATAACCCAATGTGGCACTTTTCACAGGTGTGTCTGGGATATTAAGTGGAACACAGGAAGCAACATGCCCTCTGGGAGGTGCCCTGAATGACTTTGACAGAAGGTCTTGTTTCCCTTATGCCTCCACCTGTGCCAGTTTCAACCGGCAGTTGCTATTTTGGGTAAGGTTGTTGCAAGCCCCCACACAGGTTGTATCTAGCTCCCCAACAGTACCAGTTCAGCCGTGTTGAAGATAATCACTGGTATTAAAAGCTGGCATCTGTATTGGGAAGTTTCCTGCATGCATCCTCTCACCCCTACCAAGGCAATGAAAGTAATTCTCTTAACAGGCTGCCAAATCTACCAGCCAAATAAACTTGCCTGTCTTCAAAATGAAATCTAGACATTCATATGGGACTCATCCTTCTCCCTCCCCCCAACCCCATGCAATCTTGGACCTTTGCCCAGGGGTCTGACTGATCTCATAAGAGAGGGCCCATGGATAGTTCTAATGAGGTGACATTTCCTGTTGCTTAAACTCCATGTCTTGAAGCCAAACCAAACACTGTTTATGCTCTTTGGAAACCAGGCTGGGGTTATAGCTCTCCCTTTCTCTTCCTCTGTCCCAATCTCCTCTCCCATGCTTTTCAATCCATCCTCATCTAAAGATGAAATACAGGGGTCAGATGGCAGGGTCTGTCTTCTAATAAGACAGAAGGTGCCCTCACAATCCTGGAGCAATCCAAATTTGGAGTAACAGCTTTGTTCAGAGACACAGAAAAGAAAATGATTAGCTGGAAAATTGTTCTGAGGAAGCAGATGCCCTTATCTGGGTAGATCTATATGGAGGGCTTAGTAGGGCTGCTGGAGAAAGGAGTCAACAACCTGCCTTGTCAAAGGTGATCTGATAACAAACCAGAGCTTTGTAATAGTGACATCAACACTCTGGAGTGGGAGGAGTGAAGGCCAGAGGGAGAAATCAGAAAGGAGGCCAGGCACCTTATCTAACCAATGTTGTTAATGGCTCATTAACTGAAATGACCTTACTTTCATGTCCCAAATTCATAATTTATCTGTCGCTCAGGTGCCCTCCAAGAGAAACTATGTAGAAACATGCAGGTCCCAAATTAAATTTCTGAGTGTCAGCTAATTTGAATGGACTCTTATTCATTCATTCAACTCACTCACTGGGAGGAAGTGGGGTAAAGGTTGTCTCACTTTTAGTATCAATATCTCTAGTCCTCTATTTAAGCCATGCCTCTTGTCATCTTTGAAGTGAGACGAAGGGAGGTTTTTCATACTCTCAAAGACAAGAATCTAGATTTAAAGAATCAGTGAATGGGATCATCTACTTTCTTTCCCTCACACTCAAAACAAAAAGAAAGAAAGAGATGGAGGGAGAGGAAGAAAGAAAGAAAGAAAGAAAGAAAGAAAGAAAGAAAGAAAGAAAGAAAGAAAGAAAGAAAGAAAGAAAGAAAGAAAGAAAGAAAGAAAGAAAGAAAGAAAGAAAGAAAGAAAGAAAGAAGAAAGAAGAAAGAAAGAAGAAAGAAAGAAAGAAAGAAAGAAAGAAAGAAAGAAAGAAGAAAGAAAGAAAGAAAGAAAAAAAGAAAGAAAGAAAGAAAGAAAGAAAGAAAGGGAAGGAAGGAAGGAAAGAAAGAAGGAAGGGAGGGAGGGAGGGAGGAAGGAAGGAAGGAAGGAAGGAAGGAAGGAAGAAAGGAAGGAAGGAAGGAAGGTCTTCACAGTAATCAGTATCACATTTTATATACCATATTGGATAAGACTACCAGTATTCAAAATATTGGTAAAGCATATACACAATGACATTTTCCTCCATGTGTAAATTAAAAGAACTCCAAGAAAATCCAAGATGAGAGACCAGGCCTAGAATAGGTCCCTCCCTTCATTAATATAGGAAAGCGCTTGCTCTGTAATTTAAGGTCTTAGAAAGTTACTTAGAGTACCAAGAAGTCAAGTGTGTTACCCGAGATGATGCAGTCATCTGCTCAAAAAGGGGACTTGAGTCCAGATCTTAGCTCTAAGGCCATCTCTATCCACCATGCTATGCTGACTCTAATGGATCTAAAAACTGATTTCTCATCATGGTGAATTGGCCTTGAATAAGAGGTGAGGAAGTGTACCTGCCTCCTTGTTTTGAAGAGGTGTGGGTCTATGGGTGGAGAATGTTGCCTAAACTGTCAGATGTGGTTACTGTGCTGTTAGACTTCTTTTCTTTGTTACAAAGGAAAAATAACTTGATGGGAGGAGTATATTTGAAAGTAAATGGTGCGAAAAAACATTAATTAAGCATTCTTTGAATAATTATTTGGCAACTTTGAGCAGATTACTCATCCGCAAGTTTCTTGACTACCGGATGAACTAGTATATGTTCAGATTTCTTGTAAACAATTTTGAAATTATATTTGGTGAAATTAGAACAAAAATAAATTTGGTCAAATCATTGATCTTTTGTCCAACCAGCTTTCACCGTAATAATCTCTTTATAAAGTAGACGTTGAAAGAAATGTAACCCATTTTCAGGATTCAGGAGAGAAATGCCCTCCATCTTCAGATGTCAGGAAAAACATTTTTCATCTACAGCAGTGAAGAAATATTGTTGGCAACGGGAGAGCTGTTGGTGGTTTGTCCATGACTCTAGAGGACCAAAGATAAAGGATGTTGCCCACCTCCTAACAAAGAAGTGATGGGCACTTTTCACACTTTTGGATATGGCTAAGGTGAAGATTTCTCTTGCTTGACTGTGTCTATTTATTATAAAGGTTTGCTTTGGTTTGGTTTCCTTCTTCCCCCAGAGAAGGTAAGGCCAGAGGGAGAGGAAATGATTGTTCCTAATTTAATTAAAATAATGAAAAGAGTCCTTCAGTGTCAGCTCTGAAATAGGAGCTGTTCACCCATGGAAGATGGGTAATGTTTTGGATGGGAACTCTTCCAGGACTTTATGTGCCAGGTTTTGAGATTGATTTCCTTTTTATTAGTAGGATTTTGGTCAGCTCCAGGTATACCCAATTTGTCATCAGACTTTACTGCCATTAGGGATTGTGACATCCAATAATGTACAATAGAGAAAAAGAAAAAAAAAGTAAATCAAAAAGTTAACATGTCCTTCCAGAGGCTAACAAAGCATAGCATCAAGACAGCATTAATTGGTTAGTCTTCTAGAGTCCATTTTCAATGATGTCCTATTAACAAATCAGAATGTTCACACTCAGGACTCTCTCTCCAATGGTGCAAATTATAATTCCTTCATCCATTCTCTTTGTGCACAATAATGGCTTATTTTCCCTATAAATTCTTCATAAAACATGTCCAAAACTGAATTCAGTATCATTTCCCCCAAACCCTTCTTTCTAGCTTTCCTGTGATTTTTGAGGTTAACATCATCTTTCCAGTTATCCATGCTTGCAATCAAGGCATCATCCTCAACTCTTCCCTCTCACCTTTTAATATCTTCTCTGTTGCCAAGCTCTGTTGTTTCTACCTTCATGATATCTCTCACATATGTCCCATTTTCTCTTCCTACACTGCTACCATCCCAATCCAGGCCCTCATCACTTCATGTCTGGACTATGCCAGTTGGCTAGTGTTTGATGTCTGCCCCAGTCTCTTCTCCACTCCAGTCCATTCTCCACTAAGTTGTCAAATTGATCTTCCTGAAATACAAGTGTGAAAATGTCACACATATTCTTGGACTGCATTCAACACAGTCCAGAGGCTCTCCATTATTCCATGATCAAATATAAATCTGCTATTTGACTTTTAAAGCTCTTCATAGCTTTGCCCTCTTGCATTCTTTCCATTCTTTTTACACCTCTCTCCCCATTACATAATCTGTGATCCAGTTACACTGATCTCCTTACTGGTCCTCACACAGGACACTCTGTCTTCTGACTCTAGGAATTTTCACTGACCATGACCATGCCTGGTGTACTCTCTGTCTTCATCTATGTCCTCTGACTTCCCTTGCTGAAAGTCTTACCTCCTGCAAGAAGTTCTTTCCAGTCTTCCTTAATTGAAACCTTCCCTTTGAGATCATCTCTATTTTATCCTTTCTTATCTTAATTATGCATAGTTGTTTGCATGTTGACTTCTTAGCCTGTGAACTCTGAGAACAAAGATTATTATTTTTTTCATTCTTTCTCTCCCCATCACTTAGTCCACTCTGGCACATAGTGAGCTCCTAATGCTCCTTGACTTACTTTCACTTGACAATGTACTGGAGGTCTTTCTTCCTCAGTTTCTCTTAATCTCTGAAAGATACTAGTGTGGTACTGGAAATGTCCATTTGTTATCTCAGTCTCATTTAACTTCCTTTTCTGGTGATATATTACCTCAGTAATGTCGCTGATAGTTTTTTTCAGCAAACTAGCCATCTTTTGTAATCTACTACAGATGCTTTTGACCCATCATGGGTCCATTTTAACTCTGAAGAAAGAAATAACGACATATATAATATTCTGTTGAAAGTAATCAGACATCACTCAGAATGGTCCACTGATACCAAGCTGTTATGCTAGCAGCTTACTGAGGTAGAAAGAAGAGTGACTATTAATTAAAATCTTTGCCTTGACATTTGCTAGCTATCTGTAATAGTCAAGTCACAAAAACTCATTTACTCATGTGTAAAATAGAGTCAATCATACTTGTACTATTAACATGACAGAGTTGTGAGGAAAGTGTTTTGTAAACATTAAATCTTTCCATAAATGTTAATATGATACTACTCAGCTAGGCCAAGAATCAAACCCAAGGGGATAAATACCACAGCTGAAGGGAGGAACTAAATGTTTATCCTGGAGAGAAAACTGAAAGGGAACATGATAGATTTCTTTATGTATTTGAAAGACTGTCTCATGGAATAGGGAATGAACTTCCTCTGTTTGACCCATTGGGCAAAACCAGGATCAAGTGGTGGAATCATAGAGATAAATTTATGCATGACACAAGGGCATGAAGGGTATTCAAAAGTATGGTGAGCTGTCTTGGAAGGTAGTGGATTTCTCCTCACTCAAGGTCTTTGAGAAGAAGTTGGATGTGCATTTCAGATATGGGTGAGATTAAAAGATGTGTGAAGTCACACCCAGCTCTTAGAGTACCTGATTCTTTATGTCACTCACCTTGTCAAAACCTTCCATCCACTACAGGATAAAACCAAACTAACAGTCTACTGATTCAGCACATTTATTAAGCACCGAAGGTGTACAGCTCATTGTGACACTAATAAAAGATGGGATAAAGCTTAGATAAAGAGAGGCTCTTTGTCTTTATGGAACTTTCTATACCTAATTGAAGGCAAGAAGCCTCCTGTAGTTTGGCTCCCATTCCCATTCTTTTTGTTTTTACTTCTCCTAAGCACAGTCTTATCTAGATCCAGATCTCTTTTCCCATTGCCCCTAAGCTTTCCTTGTTCATTCCCATGCCCTATTCCTCTACTCCACCTCAGTCATTTAAACATGGTCACACCCTTGTTCCTTTTATCATCCGCAACTATTTCACTTACATTGTATATATCTTGTGTGAATATATAATTATATGCATACATACACATCCACATATACACGTGTGTATATAAGTATATATGTGTGTATACATACATATACATGCACACACACTATGTACATATGTATATATGTAATGTTTGTCTCTCTGATCATAATGTGTGATCCTTGAGGACAAGGATTGTGTTTTTGCCTTTGTCTCCCTAGGGCTGAGCATTGTGCCTGGAATATAATAAACAATTAATTCTAAGTGACTTACTCCAAGTTTATCAAAGCAATTGGCAACACCTTGTCAGGAAAGCATCCTATCGGGCAACAGGTCAATTTTTTGTCAGGTCTGTTATGATGGGGATGGATTATATGAACATTGATGTCCTGTGTGACTTCCTATATGATTCTATGAATTCTACTAAAATCTCTGTGGCACCAGTTGCCCATAGGCTGGGCTTTTTATGTCTCAGGGCAAGGAAGCCATAAAAATAATTCAAGCTTTATGCCCCAAGGTCCACCAAATCCCAAGGAAAATCTTACTACTCACATACAGGGGAAACAGGTCAATTTATGTAATACAGCCATCTTGCTTACTCTATCATGTCCTCATCTGAAATGTTCTTATTGCTGCTTTTTGCCTATCTGATTCCAGCTCACCTTTCTTTTTTTTTTTCCAACTTACCTCTCAAAGACCAACTGAAATATAACTTCCTCTGGGAAGCCTTCGTTGCCCACTGCGGTCTTCTACCATTCATCTTCTGATCTCCTCTGTCTATACTTTTTATGTGGTGCCTTTCCTATTCCATCTGACATTGGTAGGTATGTCTCTGCATATATGCCTCCCCAAATACATTATGGTTTACTTGAAGAACAACAGCACTCTGTGTCTTCCAGTGTGCTGTTTATACAAAAAGTGTTCAAGTCATGACTTTTCCATGACTGTGGAAGCTTATCAAAGATTAAGGATGAAATGAATGAAAAAGCATTTATAAAGTGTTTACTATGTTCCAAGAACTATGCTAAGCCCTGGGCAAACAAATACAACAGTGAAGACAGTTCCTGCCATCAAAAATATTACATTCAAAAAGAGGAAACAAAAATATAGAGAGGAGTAGTGACCAGCAATGTATGATGTCTTTTGTAGAGAGACGGGGTGATGAATAGAGCCATAGATGAGTAGATTGGGGTGCTCTTTTTAGTAGAAATAGTGGTACTGATTTGGTTGTGGTTGCCAAATTGGAAAGTGAAGGAATAGGATGTATAAGAGAGGGTTATAGGTTAGATATGCAGGTGGCTGAATAGAAAATGGCCCAGGAGTAACGTTTCTAGCGTGGCAGGAGCTGGTCTACATATTATGGGGAGCTACACACGAAGCTCACAAATCAAGACAATGAGACCCCAGCGTGGGACTTCCAGAATATAAAGGCTTAAGTCTTTCAAGGTTTGTTCTCTGGTTTAAATGACAAATTGCCTAATGTGAAGATGATTGAGGAATAAAGTGCTAGACAGTCTGGGGATCCTAATATTCAGGACAGCAATAACTGCTACTGTCTATTAGAATTTCCCATTTCATACTTCACAGGCCAGAGATGAGCTTTCCTATATTTTCAACATTATTTATTTTGCTCTTTACTTTAATTTATTATTACATGGAGGCTATTTTTTATGACCCAAATTTTGTGGATGAGAAAATCAAGGTTCAGAGGAGTGATGCTAAACTTTGGATGCCATTTTAGGGGCTCTGTCCCCTGGGCTTCTTCAGGATCACTTGCTCACACAGGTAAAGGTTGACATCAATAACATCTCTTTTAGAGATAGAGTTATAAATCCAAGGGGTTCTTTAACACAAGCCTGTCCCTCCTCATTCTGATCCAATCATGAAAATAGGACTGAGGGTGGGTAGGACTAATCTTGAGCCTCCTGGCATAAAGAATTCATCCCGGGTGTCTTAGTTGCAAAGGTTGTGTTGGGGTCATCATTACAGCTTCCAGGGAATTCCATGAGTTTTCCAGAGAAATGGAGGGCTCTTCCTCCTTGTGAAAACTGCACATTTTACTTCTATACAGAATATACTGTGTTAGGGCCATAAGTTGTTTTAAAATACTCAATTCCATTTCAAT
Source organism: Petaurus breviceps papuanus (assembly GCF_028583685.1). Lineage (NCBI taxonomy): Eukaryota > Metazoa > Chordata > Mammalia > Diprotodontia > Petauridae > Petaurus > Petaurus breviceps. The sequence goes on along the minus strand of NW_027186458.1, from coordinate 2,304,423 downwards.
GATTTTATCAGCATGAGGAGTGGCATTTCAGCAATTTGGACTCTGGTATTCTCTTTCTATTCAACAAATATTTATTTAACACATAACTATTCAAAACAAAGAAAAACAGGTTCCTGTCAGTAATACACAAACTTTTCCTTCCTGCTAGATTAAAAAACATGTTCATCTTAATCTTTCAGAGACTAAAGATTTCTTTTTCCTCCCTGTTATTTTTCATTTTTACACCCCTATTATTTCTGAACATAGTTCCACTCACCCCTCCTCCAACAAGTGGAGCTCTGCTTTATTAAAAACAAACAAACAAAAATCTTTACAAAAAGAAAAAGGGGGAAAATCAACAAAGCTAAACAACACATGCATCAAATCTTACAATTGATACAATTTCGTAGAACCTTGTTTTCCAGTCTTATAGAGGGAGAAAGACACTTTTAAAGATCTTTATCTTTTTCAAAATATACCCATAGGTGTGGAACAGCAAGAAGAATGAAGAGGATCTGATGAACATATAATTGAAAAGAACTTTGTGTGCTGAGAATACACTGATGCTGGTAATCCTCGAAAAATGGCTTCCATGCTAGGAAGGATGGAATAACATTCAGAACTGAAATACTTTTCCAATAAAGGTTATTTGGAAACCCTGATATTAGCACTTTTATAACTAAGATCCATCTGTAAGACTCTCTTTTGTGACATTGTGGGGGTTGATGAAATCAGCACAATATTATCTGGAAATAGCAGCATGTAAAGAAACTTGCCATCTATAGCATTTGGAGTGTGTGGGTGTGTGTGCATGTGTGTGCATGCTTACCATAGTTCTTGGCACACACACACAGACACACTGCATGATAGCAGTGACTTTTGGCAAACCAATGTCTCCCATTTTCACATCTTTGAGTGATCAGAAAGTTATCACTATTAATATTTTTTTCAAGGATTTTCAGACAACTAAACTTGGGGTCATATCGTTACAGAACCAGGACTCAAACCCCAGCCATCTTACTCTGAATACAGGACTCTTTCTACCATTGTTAATTAAATGGTCATGAATGTTTCAACAAATGATACCCAAGAAGCTTGACATGGTGGTATGTCTTGAGGAAGAATAAACATGGTATTACCAGAAGATTGTAGTCTTGGTGTCAGAAGACATGAACTCAATTCTCTTATGCTAGGGGTGTGGCCCCTGGCAAGTCATTTTATCTCTGCCATTAATTTTAGTACCCTTTAATTCTCAAAGTTGTAGTGAAAAGAGTGATTTAGAAGTTTTAACATTTTATAGACATGCGAGCCTTTATTATAATAACTATCATTTCGATGATCTCATTCTCATCTTTTCCAATAAGATTTGAATAGAAACAGTACTGGGACAAGTCCTTCTCCTCCTATCATTCTTATATATTTAATATTCTATGAACTCTGTCAGAGGTAAAATTAACTTCTTCTGGAAGTTAAATACAATTATTAGGTGCACGATCATGCTTTGTAGGCTCACTACAAGAATGTTCAGTAAAGCTCCAATGGCAGACAGGATGAAAGGAACATGTGTCTCATTCTGTTCCTATGTTACATTGATTTCCTCTACTAGATATCCATATTTTAGAAGATTTTCATTCTGTGTTAAATTAGAGATTATATATTTTTGACACAGTGATATCTATTAACAACATTCTTTTTTTTCCCTCCTTGATCTGTATGTCCAGGCAGTTGTGGACAACCTCAGTCTGGGATGATGGTCCAGTTCTAGTATGCTGTTGTCGGATTTCTCCATAATATTTTGGGGGCTGTCTCTTTTCAAGGGGAGGGTTTTGTCATCAGTCTGTCCACAAACGATACTGAGCTTCTGTGGTATGATTTGATCCACCAAATCCTGTCACAGTAAGCATTAGCTGGTAGTACATTTGTATAGCCTGAAGGGGTTGAGTTGGACAGTTCCCATTGTTTTTTCACATATCCATCACTAAATAAAGGCTCCTCAAGGATAATCCTTCTGTAATTTGTGTGGCTATGACCTAATCCTGGGTCACTATCATAAACTCTCCCATTTCCACAAACATATCCTGATGACTCAGCCACTTGTTCAGTGCTTCCTGGTTGACATATTATTGATGGAGTTTATATGGAAGTTGTTCTTGGAGGTTCTTTCTATTCCTCTCTTGGATCTTGGTTGCTTCATAGGTTCCAACAAAAGGCAAACTACATTTGATTACATTCAACAAATCAAATGGTGGATATTTGTTTTCATCCTTAACTCCTACTTAGTGAAAGGTCTTCTTTGCTGTGAATTATTGACCTGTTCACCATGTACTCCAAGGATACTGTATCAGCAATGCAATATTCACAATGCCTATGGAAATTGTAAATATGCTGATGTGGTTATCCATCACAAAATATATCAGGCTTGCTATATGGGTGATAAAGCTGGAACATTTATTAAAATACCAAAAGACTGAGTCCCAAAACCAGAAAGTCAAAGCCATCAGAGTAGTTATGAAATTGGCACAGGTAGATAAAGGAGAAAGCACCCACATTCTCAAGCCTTTAAAACAGAACAGGCTACCTCAGGCAAAGGTCCTCCTCTCCCCACTCACAGCAACCACCCAGCATCCAGGAAGCACACTCCCAGCAGCTCTGGCCCCTGACAATCCTCAGCAGGAGTCCTCAGCAGAAATTCTGGCTGACTAAAAAAGGGGTTCGCACTCCTGCTGCCGCTGCCTCTGCGGCTGCTGCCGCCGCAGTTGTTGCCACTGCTAGCCACCGCAGGAACTCTAGCTTGGCTTCCGCTTCCTCTTGCTCTGCCCCTTCCTGCTATATCAGCAAGTCCAATGGGGCATGGAAGATCTTTAAATCCCATAACCGTTACAGATACCTATCAATCTTCTTCCTCCTTTTTTATGTAAGAGGTGTAATTCTTTCCATACCTACCTTAAGATTAAGGAAACTCTGTTGCATTAACATTGTAGAAGTTTTTCTTGGGATAATTTCCAAATTTGTTATGGTTCATTTTATAGTTTTAAAAAAATATTTTCCAAATGTCATGATCCATTTTACAACTCCTACCAGAAATATTCTTTAAATACTGAGCTTTGATTTCATGATGCAAGCCAGTCTCTTAACATATTCAGACAGTTGATTACTGTATATACTTATGCTCAATATGACTTTTCTAAAAAAAGGTGACACATTTATAGGTTCACTCACCACCATGAAGTGGTTGAGCCAATAATTATGGATCTTATCTGGTTTTGCCCCCTCTCAGTATTTTTTTATTCAGAGGAATTAAGAGTTTTGATTACTTTCATGGTTATAACAGTTCTGTTATTCATTATATTAGTGATATTCAAGTTTGCAGTTTCTCATGGAATCTAATTTGCATTTATCCTATTGTGATCATAAAGATGACCAGAAATTTTCCACTGTCTCCTTTTTCTCATTTTTTTTCTTTTACCTTCAAGTTCTTTGTCAAGTCTCTATAGTAAAATTTTTGATAAACATTGAATTATTTTATTATTTATGTTGCTTTCATTCCAACAATATCCTTCAGCTTTTAAAGATGATTATGATGATGAAGATGATGATGATGATGAAAAGAATAACAACTAGCACTTATTGAGTACTTTAAGTTTTGTAAAGCACTTTGCAGATATTATCTCACTTGATCTTTTGACTGGTGCTTTCATTTGTTGATTGAAGGAATTCAGATATTTTTTTTCTTTTTGGAGGGCAATTGGGGTTAAGTGACTTGCCCAAGGTCACAGGGCTAGTTTTTGTGTTAAGTGATTGAGGCAGGATTTGAACTCAGGTCCTCCTGACTCCAGGGCTGATGCTCTATTCACTTCGCCACCTAGCCACCCCAAGGAATTCAGAATTTCTGATATGGTTTTGTTTTTTTGTGTGCCTTTCCTTATTTTTTTTATCTATTGCCTTAAACTGGGCAATGAGGGTTCAAGTTTTCTACTGGGTGTATAAGTTATCAAATATCATTTAATATTTTTCTATAAATTTCTGATTGGCTTTCCCAAGTTGCTTCCAGCATGGTGATGTTGGATGCCTCTTTTAACTGATATTCCTTGTTGGTTCTACCTTGTCTTGTGTGTTTGTTTACATTTATTCATTTTTGGGTCATGGAAACTGCTTCCATGTATGGTAGTATGTGTGTATGTGTGTGTGTGTGCACATCTTGAAATGGTCCAATACTATAATAATTGCTAGCATTTGTGAAGTATTTAAAGCTCTTCAAAGTGTATTACAAATACATGGTATGATTGTGGGTTGAATGGGATAGTTTGGATGAAATTTTTTTATGTTTACAGTACAATTTAGGTACCAATACAAATCCTCAAATGATAATAGCTAACAACTATATATGTTAATCTTTGCAAATAGACACATATGACATATATACATATTATATGTAATATAATTTTTGCAAACACATATAGTCTCATGTGTATGTAGACATATATACATATTTGTGTGCACACATGCCCACATACACACAGATTCATCCTAGGAATCTGGTGCTATTATTATGCCCATTTGACAGATAAGAAAACTGAAGTACAGAGAGGTTAGATGACTTTTCTAAGGTGTCATCCATAATAAGTGGCTGGAGTAGGATTTGAACTCAAGTAATATCATCAACAAGAAGAATGGTGAGTGTAGGACTGGCAATGGCAAAATTTCCAGGATAATATACAGTGGGGACTCTGTGTTCCTTAAGACCAATATTATTGTTATGAGAGCTGGTCAGGATCCCTGAAATTTTGTCCAGTTGGCTTCCAGAGAAACCACTGATCAGGTTCCCATCCAGGGCAATTTGATGAAACTGCTTGCCTAAATCTAAGAATTCAATGGGGCATTATGAGGTTGCAAGTTGACCCTACTTGAACCCATCATGATGATCAGCTTGACACAGAAGACAGTGAAGATGGTGTCATTTCTTCATATTCTAGTGTAATGTAGGGGATTATACATGTCTCATTCCCACTTCTCCCAAGGAAATATTAATTCCTGTTAGGAGGGGAAGCAGAAGGTTGAGGTCAGAGTCTAGCTTCCTCAGAGAAAGAGTGTATTGGGATGGAATTATATCTTTCCATTCCCTTCAATAATGTTAATTAAGTTTGGGGAAGTGATTTTAAGGTTCAAGCTAAACTCTAGATTACTATTCATTCATGGGAAAAGGCAGTCCCAAGCTTTATATCTAAGACTGGACTTTCTTCCCACCAGTTGCCAATTTCACAATGGTAACATATAGCAAATAAACCCATTTATCCAAGTTGATAACAAAACAGAAACCAGAAAAGAAAGACATAGGAGAATGTGTACCAGAAAATTCAGTTTGAAAGAGTGTCCCTTTTGAGAGCATGATCAATCAGCTCAGCCAGGAGAGACAGTCCCAGATTTCACCCAAGGGGAAATTCCCCAAATTTTCTATTGTAGCAAGCTGAAAATAAAGACGTGATATAGACTTCCAGTTCCTCAAATTTTTGGTTTCTTCTCAGAATCTTTTTTTACTTTATGGCCCTGAAGAGAGGATGAAATCCCTCAAGTCTTCTCTCTTAATGCATCAGACCAAGAGACACAGCCAGTATCTGCTGATATCCCATAGAGTTCTGAGAGTAGGGGTCTGTGTGTCATCACAGAGCTATCTTATCATGGAAGGGTGTTTATCAAATAAGAAAGAATTATTTCCTGAAGGAAGGAGGTGCCCTGATGATAAATTTTAAGCAGATTTGAAAAGAATTCAGGATGTTCGGGGTTATATAAATTGAGCTGTCATAAATGAAGACTTCTGAGGCAACCTTGCCCAGCAGGTAAGAAAGAAAACTCCTTGTTCTCTTAATTGGGTGTCATCTGTGGGGTTGGTACAGTTCCCATAAAGAAGTCTGAAATTCACTTGGTCTCAGGTTTCACTCTAAACCCGAAACTCAGTTAGGTTCAACAAAAGTGTTGCCAAAGTTCATAAACTTTCAGGAAACATGGGTTGAGGGTTTTTTTTTCCCTCCTGATAAGCTTGAACTGTTTATAATTTTAGCCTGGTTCTAGTGGATTTTATCTGGAATTTAATGTTTATTTTTCTAAACATGTTCATCCACATATCAAATGCAGGTTTAAAAAAACACCCACAAATATATATATATGTTGATACATGTGTCTACATGCATGTGTATGTGTGTACATGCATGTGTATGTGTGTATACATATAGATACATATATTTATATACATATTATCCATTGTCAACAGATTCTAGCAAAATGCTTCGTAAACCTTTCTCTCACCCACAATCTTTGGATCATTTGTCAAACCCAAAGAAATCATATGGTTCTTCCACTCTAGATGGCTCCTCATATGATATTAGCTTTGATTAATGGTCATAATGGCATGACTTTTCTGGTACAGTGTAATGGGAATGTAAATTTTTAAGATCTCCCCTGCCCCTAGGCTTAAGTGCACCTGAAGCCTATAGTGGGAGACTTGTTTCTCAGGAGATAATTTGTGATTGGGCAGTGGGTCAAGAAGGTTGTTACATTCTCTGAGCCAGGAGGCTATATAAGCCCTGATGTGAGGCTTTGCTTTGGGGCTCACTTTGAGAAGTATTGTGTGATTTGGCCAGATGAGACTCTGGGCAGCTGTTGTTGAGAGCCCCATGGCTTTCAAAACTCAGATGTTGATGCTTCCTTCTCTGGTAACTGTGATTTGGTATGGATGTAATGGTTGGACAGTTTAGAGGCCTGTCTGCTTGATATGTTTTTCTGTTTTCTTGTAACTTATATTTGTAACCTCTGTATATTTTGAAGTTCGGGGCACTGACCTTTCCCCCCTGAACTAGCTAAATGATATATGTTTGATTAATTAAAATAAACTTGCTAACCCATTTTGAGTTGCTTTCCTTTAGAAAAGCAGATCTAAGTACCTGTGTTTGCAGCCACCCTGGGGATGCTTGGGTGCTTGCTGCTACATACAGGAATAGAGTCATCATCACAACTATAACTAGTACAGAATGACCAAGGTTTTGCCCCTGGACATTGAAATTTAGAGAGGACAAATATTTTAAAAAAGTTATTTAAAATATTGGCACAATTTTAAAATTTTCAAGATTTTGTTAACATGATCAATCTAGAGGTCATGGAAACAACACAGATTAACACCTGTAGCAAGACAACTTAATTAGGAAGAAAACGCAATCATGTGCTCCCTTCAACCTTCAAGTGAGATCTTCTAGGTCCAGCCCTTCCTATGCTACTCAGGTAGTTATCTCTCATAGAAGCCTCCATAACCCCAATGTACCCAGGGATCTTTTCCAGAAAGGGCAGGTATCCTATAGTCTCTGTCCACCCTGCACCTTCCCCACCAACACACACATATAGACAGGACCTCTCCCCCCTAGGACTGATGTTAACCTCTCCCACCAGCCCCCACCATCTTCACCACAAGGTCGTGATTTTCCTGCTTTGTGATCCCTTTTCTACTCTCCCT
>NW_027186458.1:2241413-2296546 GCF_028583685.1 Petaurus breviceps papuanus | reverse complement strand
TCTATAGGATTTTATTAGGTTAAAAAGCTGAGTAAATTGACTCGAAAACACATAACATACTGTAGCACCCCACCCTCTGCTGCCCTCCTCCCCCTTTCCCTCCCCTCCCCTCCTCTCCTTTTTCCTCAACTATATCAGACTGCTTCTTCTATTCATTATCTATAAAAATGAGCATAATTATATTTATGCAGCCCATTTTATAGGATTACAAGTATCAAAAAAGCTAATATATAATATGTGGTATTACATAATAACTAGCATTTATATAACACATTAAAGATTGCAGAGTTTGGGGTTTTCTGGCATGTTATGTGATTTCAAGTCAAGTCACTGAGCTTTTATGAAATTCTTCCTATTTCCCAGGCATTGTGCAGAGCATTGAGGATACAAATAAATGCAAAAGTCAGTTCCTGCTTTCAAAAAACTCATAGACTAATGGAGGAGACAATGTGCAAATAACTACATGAAAACAAGATATAGACAGGATAAATTGGAAATAATCAAGGGAAGGATAACCAAGAAAGACTTCCTATAGAAGGTAAGATACTACCTGAGACTTGAAGGAAGCCTAAGAATACAGGAAGCAGAAATGAAGGGGAAGAGAATTCCAAACACGGAGAAAATCCAGGGAAAATGCACCAAAATTGGGATATGGAGTGCCTTGTGCTAGAACAGGAAAGAGGTCAATGTTACTGGATTTCAGAGTGCATGGAGGATTGATGGTTCATAAGAAGACCAGAAAGGCAAGACAGACAGGTCACATATTAAAGAGCTTTGAAATCCAGATAAAATATTTTATATTTGACTCTGGAAATGATAGGGAGTCACTGGAGTTTACTGAATTGGAGGAAAGAGGTGATATGATCATACTAGTCATTTAGGAAATTTACTTTGGTTGCTTAGGAGAGGATGGTTTGGTGTAGGGGAGAGACATAAGGCAGACAGATCCGCAAGCACCCATTGCAGTTGTCTAGGGAAGAGGCAATGAGGACCTGCCCTAGGGTGGTGGCAGTGCCAGATTAGAGAAGAGAACATATATTAACTGTTACAAAGACAATAACGGGAAATTTAGGAGGACAGAGATTATCACATAGCAAGGAAATGTAAAAGGTGAGAACAAAATTGTCTTTCTGGCTCCAAGCCCCCTGTGCCACTATCTACGTCCATATATTTTGAAAATATAAGATAGTATCATTCTTGAGATTTAGAAAAAAACAGATAATTATAAAAAGAAACAAATAAGAAAAATTTCTCCTGTGGTCCAAGGGTGGATTCTCCTTCTTTGTACTTAATAGCACAGTTCCTGGCATATGGTAAGCATTTATTAAATGCATCTAGATTTGTGCCTAATCTATGTGAATTTCATAAATATCTACTAGGTTTCCAAAATGACTGTGTGCGACTGGTAGATACATTCACCAATCTATATGGATTTAGTAAGTTATAGTGAAGTTTTAAGCTTCTAAAACTCGAAATTATCGAAGTGAACAAGACATTATATATAAATATGGGAGTCCCCGGACTTGCTTCCTTAAGATAAAGCATGTTTCTTTGTAACATTCAGGCAGGTATTCTAAAGCACTGACGAGAAACCCTATTAGAAGGTTGCCCGACAAATTGGAAAAGGGTACCAATTTTGCTAGGGAGATGGAGAGATGAAGAACTGAGGGCTTTTGTGTGAAATTGGGTTTGAAAGAGAGGTCATAGTGAATTGTCACTGAGCAGATGAGCTGAGGAAGAGACCAGTAGGACAGTCTTTAAAGTCAAAAACAACAAGGAAAAAGAGAAAACAGGTACCTGGGGAATAACGTTCAATTGATGTAGAGTTGGCTGGATGAGAGCCCATAAAGAGTGAGAAAGGCATGTCAGATTCCAGTCATTACATCCTTGGGTCACACTCACCAAGCTCATGAAAGTGTCCTTCATGTTCAGTGTTCTGGGTGCCATATTTTAGAAAGATCATACTTCATAAACTCAACTGTTTAGTTTTTTCTTTTTACCTCATGTTCTATCAATAAAAAACAAAACAAAATCTAGGTATGTGCCCCTAAAATGTGTATATTTATTTATAAATTATATGCATATACCAATGAACTAATAAAGCACATTATAAAACAAACAAAAGTTCAAATTTTAAAAGGATGAGATAAAATGAAATATTTGATACTAGAAGTAATAGGTTGTCATTGGAGATTATTGATTAGTGGAGTGACATCTTCAGACCTATGCATTAGGAAGATGACATTGGATGCTGTGTGGAAAATGGACTGGAAATGAAGGAGAATTGGAGCCCAATCCAAAAGCTCCTGCAATAGTCCACATAAGAGGTGATGAGGACCTGGACTGTGGAAGTAGAAAGGAGATGACATGAGACATGTCCTGAAGGTAGAATTGAATATGTGGGATGAGAGAGAGGGAAGGTTCAAGAATGATTCCTAGATTGTGAACTGGGTGACTGGGAGGATGATGATGCCATGATGGTGATAGGGGAATTCAGAGAAGGGTGGGTTTAAGGCAAAGCTAATGTAGTGAGATCTTCAGTGGACATCACAGCCCAACCATGTCTTGTTATGAAATTCATTCTGTTCTACCAAAATATGAACAGGCAAAGACCTAACTCCTTCATTGTCCAATGTCCATGAATGTTGAAGCCATGAGATCACAGGGCAGTGGGATGTGTGGTTTCTGGGATTTCAAGATAGGGAGTGACTTTTGTCTGGGAAGCTGCTTCTACAGACTCTTGAGTAATTATTATTAGCTTAAATCAACCTGAATTCATACATCATGGATTCCTACTATAACAAGAGGTCAATAGAATGGGTTGTGTGAATGGTAATGAGTAAAAGAGATGGTGTACTTTGTTGGAAATATGTACTCAATTAGTTATCTTGAGGAGTTTGGGATTGTTCTGGAGTCAACTGAACTTACTAAGGAAAACTGATTGTTAAATTTCCAATGTGAGCATTCATACCTCAGAAATTGGCACATGATACAAATCAGGGTTGTATTTATTGTTTTGTTGATTGTCTAGACTTACAAAGTGATGAAGAGAAATGTTAATAATGACTACTAAGCTTTAAAAATGGGTGATTTTTTTCCAGGTCAGTCATTTGTAAAGCTAAGCACAAGCAGCTTTCCAGAGGACTGCTGCTGTGAACAGCTTTCAAGGTTCTAATTATAGAGTATAGTGAATTCTCTATTCAGTATCAATTTAAGGCAAAACATTCACAGAAAATCAAAGTACAGCACTCACTATGTTATGGCATAAAAATACTAAAATGGCCACATAGTTTTCACCAAAGTGGTCACATAATTTTAAACAAAAGATAACATTCATTTCATAACTCAATCATTCTTAAGGAGGCAAGCCTCCTTAATTGACACTAAGTACAGAGGTCAAAAGTTCTCCACCCCAGGTCACATTGTCTAATCTCTTCAATCAAAAAGTCTTCTTTCTTCTTGATTGGAGATTAGTTTCCAATCATCCTTAATTAAACTCAACCATCTAATTATAAATGTCAAAGTTGTCCACTCCTAGTAAATCATGATCTTCTCAGTTTGCATTAAATGCCCAAGGAGAAGTCTTTTCATCTTAACTGGAGGCTGGCTCTCCATTTCCATGGTTCCCCGTCCATGGTCCTAGATCCTGCCAGTTCCTTGTTGTCCAGCTCCTTGTCCAGTTCCTGTTACATACTGAAGCTCACAGTGTCTAGTCCTTCACAATTTCTGTTCCTGGGAAGACAAAGCTAAACAAAGCCACAGTAACATTCATGCATATTGCTGGCATCCTCATCAACTCACTTTCTGCCTGTGAAATCAACATAGACCCAACAACAAGATCTGAGGAATCAGCACAAATCATTAGTATAATCCCAAGACCTCTGAAAATGTAATTAAGATCCTCCTCCAGGATTTCTGTAAACATACAACAAGAAAGTCCTCTTTCAGGGCTTCTAAACCAGCAGCAAGGTCCCAGGGCTTCAGTATCAACAGCACCATCCTCTATCAGGAGACAAATCTGACAAAGTAATATCAAAACACATAGACAAAGTACCGGCACCACAGTCATGCTTCCTTCCAGTTCTTCTCTCTTCTCCTTTCTCGGAAGTTCTCAATTCAGTTCTCAGAAGAAGGTCTGAAGAGAAATTATGGCACCACAAATTCTGTTCTCCTTTTTGTTCTCAATTTGTAGTAGTTCTCAGAAGTTTTCAGGATCCTGGCAGTTCGTTCTTTCTTTCTTTCTTTCTTTCTTTCTTTCTTTCTTTCTTTCTTTCTTTCTTTCTTTCTTTCTTTCTTTCTTTCTTTCTTTCTCTCTCTCTCTCTCTCTCTCTCTCTCTCTTTCTTTCTTTCTTTCTTTCTTTCTTTCTTTCTTTCTCTCTCTGTCTCTCTCTCTCTCTCTCTGTCTCTCTGTCTCTCTCTCTCTCTGTCTCTCTGTCTCTTTCTGTCTGTCTGTCTCTGTCTGTCTGTCTGTCTGTCTGTCTCTCTCTCTCTCAGCAATTCTCATTCCCAGCAGTTTTCTCTCTCTCTTCAGCAGTAGCTGCTCTGCCTTCATGATGCTTACCCCCAGAAGTTCTGGCCTTTTTCAGCTTGGGCTTTTCCTTATATATGGTATTGGCTCCTCCCTGTTTTGCCTCTGCCTGTTATGTCCATCCCACTGTTGGGATCCCCAAGTTCTGGGTCTTAATACTTGACACAATCATTAACTTGGAGCAAGGTTCTAAATACCTGTTTGATTGCAAATACAAAGGTCAAGGAAGATCTTCAAATTACCATTGCCATTACATTATTAAATGTTTGCCATCATAGTACTGGATGTAATCTATTTTTCCCCTCTATGTTTGGATGTTTCCATATCTCTAGGACTCATGCCACAGCCCTGTTCAGGTGCTATTGCAGGGGGTGCACAGCACCCAGTCTGGTGAACATTGTTATAGAGGAGAAAGATCAGGACTAGAGGCCATATCATACAAGAATAAGGCAATGGAATTGAGAGTCTACAGGCAGGAGAAGAGACAATTTCAAACATAACAGTTATATTCATGTGATTGATGGACTTTCATGTGGAAAAGAAATGAAATTTGCTATTCTTAATGTCTGATTAAGGCTCTTTGTGAGGAAAAATAATCTCAGACAATGAGATATGTCCAAAAGGAAAGTAGAATGCATTGTAAGGTAATAAGTCTCCTACAATAGTCCAGATGAGAGGTGATGAGGAGATATTCACTGGGAGACTGAATAACCACTTGCCAAGGTATTATTGCAGAGTTTCCTGCTTAGTAAAAAAAAATAATGATGAAAGGATGCTAGATGTGTAAGCAGAATATCTGGATTCAAATGCTACTTGGCTATTTACTGACATAATACCTTCAAGCCACTTAACATCTTGCTAGCTTTCTCACTCATAAAATGGACACATTGGTCCAGATGAGCTTTAAGGTCCATGACAGAGATCATGGATGTAAAATACTGTGTAAATCCTAAATAAATAGTCAATTAATAGTTATAATCATTACTATTGCCACTCTTAAGTTTGAAAGCTTGACCTCAGAGATCCCTTCCAGTTGGTTGTGCAGAGGGAATGATGTATTTCAATTGCCACTAGAATAGCAGTTCTATGTTTAAAACAAAAAGGGGAAAAATGAGAATCTAGAAAGGAGAGAATTTTGCCACAAAAATGAACAAAAGATGTTTGAAATAAATATACCATCTTTCAACTGGAGCATGGAGGGAATGAGAGTACTGGTCAGTAAGGTTCTAGACCTTTGAACATACACAATTTGTGCATATGTCCCATCTGATTCCAATTGAGTAGGTTTGTTGAGTCTACTTATGGCTGTAGGTGACTGAAAAGTGGCAATCGCATTGACAAAAATATCTCCTCATTGGTCCAGGAGCCTGAATTGAGGGTGCCTATAAAGAGTTTTAACCAACCATCTCTTCCTCAATGGTTTTCAAGTAAAGAGAATTTCTGTATGCCTATCTCCTACCTGGTCTGTTTCTATGGTGTTTCCTTATCTTAGGCAAATAGCAATCTGGAAATGGAACAGACCAAGTTATGGAATTTTGAGCTTCCAAAAGTCAGAAGATAAATCAAATATCTTCCTCAGGAACCTAAGTTGGTATCAGAAACAACAGAGGTTAATACTAACATTATGTTAGATGGGAAGTCAGCCCTGAGGAATGGCATCCTTGATTCAAGCCCAGCTCAGATTTGCCCATGAGCCAAGAAATGGCATCTTAAAAGCACCTAACCCAATTAGTTACATTACACCTCAAAGTAATTTGTCAGGAACTATTTGAAACCAAAAACCCCATCCTAGATCCAGGAGGCATGAGACAGCCTTCTGCCCCACATATTCCCTACATGGACATTTTACTATTTGTATATTTTATTCCTTCTCTTCAGAGGGACATTGGGAAAGTCACTTGATCTTGTTTGCCTTAGTTTCCTCATCTATAAAATGAGCTAGAGAAAGAAATGGCAAACCACACCAGTCTCTTTGCCAAGAAAACCCCAAAAGAGGTCACAAAGAGTTGGATATGACTGAACAAGGGTAATTCATTAGCTCTTTATTCCTGTACTCCCACTGTTTCTGCTTCATCTAAATTCTCTCACACCCAGGATTCAGCAATGGGTTCCATGATTCTTGTGGCAGTTGCAGTTTTTGACATTCAATTTTTGGAGTTAACCTGTCAATTTCAAAAGCTAGGGATGATTTGAAGGGTTACCCACTCCCAGGGCAAGTAGAGATACTAGTAAAGATTCCTTTGCTTCTACCTTTGTTTTCCTGCTTTCTTCTTCCATTTTGAGAGCTCCTCCATTGGTTCTGAAACACTAATCATGTTGCAACTTAGACATACCAAATATGGAGTTAACCCCATGGCAGTTAGTGGAACCCTCACTACTAAAGGTTTTAAGGCCTGTCAATCAGGATAAGGAAAGGGGGCAGCTGTGGAGGAATGGGGAGCCCAGGAGGCAATAAATTAGAGGAGGGAAATGAGAAACACAGTGTGAATTAAAATTAATTAATACAACACAGGAGGGCTAACATGTGACCAAAAGATGACAGCTTGTTAATTTTTTTTGCAAGTCTCTTCAACCCCTCAACCACAAAATAAAGGAATTATCTTCAGATATAGAGTAATTAAGTCTGGCTCCATAGGCTAAGAAGACAGAACCCCCAGGCTAGGCAAAAACCCCAGATATTAAAACTTGGGAAATTTAATACTTATAGCTCCCATTCAGCACCCCATCCCCCACTCACTTCAACATATCCATGACAGAGAGCATAGCCTATAACCCAAAATGACAGTACCCAGTGAAAAGAACTAATTATGAAATTTAAAAGGAAGAAAAAAGAAGCTTCTTCAACAATAAGGGAAACATTTGAGGCATTCCTGAAGGGGAAGGTAAACCAATTATTTGATTTGCAAACTCACCTAACAACAAAAGCACAGGAAAGGTAAATAAGCACAACCATTAGGAAAAGAGTAAAAACAAATCCTTTCTTTTTTTTTTTTATAAGCAATTGGTGTTAAGTAACTTGCCCAAGGTTACATAGCCAGTTTTCTTTCTTTATTTATTTTTGTGGGTGTAAAGTATCTGAGGCCAGAATCAATCCCGGGTCCTCCCGACTCTGGGGCTGGAGCTCTTACTCACTGTGCCACCTAGCTGCCCTGAGGTTATGCTTTCTTAAGGGAGATATTTTTTCATTGACTCCTAAAGAGGGAATATTGAATGAAAAACTACCCAAGGGACTAAAAATTTATGAAAAATTTGAAGTAGTAGAAGCAAAAAAATGGAACAATTGAACTTGTGGCCATAAGCTTAATTCCCAGACTCCCTATAGGTGATTTGATGTCTATAGTGGGAAGGAATAGCAAAGCAGAAAGCTGAATAAATGGAAAGGGAATTTGGGGAGAATAGAAGAGGAACCTTATCCAATCCCTAAGTGAACAGGATAGGGTAGGTGATTTGGGGGATTTCTACAGAAAAAGAAAGCAAAGGAGACCAAACTGTGGGATAATGGACTGAAAGTCATGAAGAGAAGGACCTACAGCTAAGGACATAGAAACTGAAGGAATCTTGTGCTGAGGGGTAGCTATTGAAGAACTTTCAAAGGAGCTGGAAATGTGTCCTTAATGAAAGATAGAAACTCATGATTAGTTTAGTTTGGGAAGAGTTTGCATATTGGGAGCCCCTATATCTGAGATTATTATACTTCTACATGCTGAACCTTACCCCAAAGAAAAGGGTGTGTGAGTTCTAGGATCAACTGGAAGACATAGAAATGTGGAAGTGAAGATTTTGAGCCATAGATGAGATGGCATGACTTTTAGTATGGAGGCTGATCATGGTAGTGGGAGGGTTGTCTGGGTCCCATTGTTTTGGAAATAGGGTGACTTCTATGAAAAAGAATTGATTCCTTCCAACATTACTTCCCATCATGAAGTGGTATTAGTAAGAGTAGGTCTACAAGAAAGAAGAATGATGAGGGTAATCTATCCAGGAAGAAAATAACAAAGAAATTGGATAGAAGAGAAAACTTTAGCTGGGGACTATAAAAGCTTTAACATCATGAGGGGCACAAAGATTTAAATCTATCTATGTATCTATCTATGATCATTCTCTCTCTCTCTCTTTCTCTCTCTCTCTCTCTCTCTCTCTCTCTCTCTCTCTCTCTCTCTCTCTCTCTCTCTCTCATCATAAAATATCAGAATAGTAGAAGGTAAGTCAGCAGTCCAGTCCACTAATATTTATTAAGCATCTACTATGTGATAGGACAGTACTATCTTCCCTATCATGTATCCCTAGTTAATACTTGTAGCTCCCATTCAACACCCTACCCCCCACCCACCTCAACATATCCATAACAGAGAGCATACCCTACAACCCAAAAGGACAGCACCCAGTGAAAAGAACTAATTATGAATTAAAAAAGAAAGGGAAAAAAGGTACTTCAACAATAAGGGAAACATTTGAGGATCATGGCAGTGGGAGGGGTAGGTCTGGGTCCCATTATTTTGGAAATACAAAGGGATACAATTTGCACTAGGTATATAAATAAAGGCAGAGGAATACAAAGAAAGGCAGAGAAAAAAAATCACTGCCTTCAAGGGTCTCATGCTCTGATGTGGGAAATAAGATTAAACAATTATTTAAATACAAGATATAATTTAAAAAATAGCTAGATAAATGATGGATGTAGATAGATATAGATATGGTATATATGGTCACATAGTATATATAGACACACACACACTTATATATATATATATATATATTTGTTTTATATTAATTATATTTATAATAAATTTGTAAACTACTATATTTATATATCAGTAAATTGGATGTAATCTCAGGGAAAAGGTATTAGAATTGAGAGAGACCAGGAAAGGCTTCTTACAGTGGTGATATTTTAACTGGGACTTGGAAGAGTCCAGTGATGTCAAGAGTCATAAGTAGAAATGGATAGCATTTCTAGGCCAGTAAAAATCCACAGATTTTAGAAATGGAGTATCTTGTATAAGAAATAGTAAGGGCCCACATATCACTGGATTGGAGAATATATGAAGAGGACTAAGGTGCAAGATGACTGGAATGGTAGGGAAGGGTTAGGTTATAAAAAGTCAAACAGAATTCTACATTTGTTTTTGGAGAGCAGATGTGATTAGACATGTACTTTAAGAATGTCAATTTGAGAGCTGAGTGGAGGATGGAAGAAAGTGTGGAGGGACTTTAGGCAAGTAGAACAAACAGTAAATAATAGTCCAGACATAAGTGATAAGGGCAAACTGTATTATGTAGTAGTATTAAAGGAGAGGAAAAGGCAAGCTATTTAATGTCTGTGTGCCTCAGTTCCTGCATGTGTAAAATGGGTACAATTAATAACACCTACATCTGAGACTTGTTTGGAGAACCAAATGAAAATATTTGTAAAAGCTCTTAGTACAGTATCTAACATGTAGTAGGTGCTTAATAAATGTTTTTTTCCTTGCTAAAACTTATATGGAAGACAGAGAACTTAAAGAAGGATTAAAAGTAGTAGTAATAGTAGTAGTAGTAGTAGTAGCAGTAATAGTAGCAGTAGTAGTAGAAGTAGTAGTGGTGGTGGTAGTGTGGTAGTGGTGGTAGTCATGGTGGTGATAGTAATGATGATAGCAACAATAAAAGCTAGTATATATAGAGTATTTTCTGTTCTGCAATCTCCATTACAAACATAATCTTATCTTATCCTTATAACAGTCCTGGAAGGTTGGTGCTATAATTATTCCCATTTTATAGATGAGGAAACTGAGACACACAAAAATTAAGAAATTTGTTCAGGTTTACACAGCAACTGAGGAAGGATTTGAACTCAGATCTTCCTGACTCCAAATCCCAAACTCTAACTAATGCATCAACTAAGGATATAGACAATTAGTCAAACAACAAAATTCAGAATCAACTGGAAAGAAAGTGAATCAACAAAAAATGTGGCGCAAGAAAAAAAAAAACATTTCTTATAAAAAAATTCAATACAAAATTGTAAAGGGGATGAGAAGAGATTTTTAACTAATCACTTAACTGAGAGAAAGAAGAGAAATGACAAAACAAGGGATGAAAAAAGTTAACTAAGTTAGAAAAGAGAAATTAATAAAAATATTTAAGTGAAAACCCCAAACCAGAAGAAGGGTTGGCAAAATGGAAGGCAGGGATGATTATATGGTTTCATCATAGAAGGTTAGACAAAATTAAATGCAAGTACAAATGACAGACTTCAAAAAAGAAGGCAATTTTTTAATCTAACAAAAGTAACAAATTTATGTAAACACAAGATTATATATTATAATTTTATAAATAAATGCACTAAACCATCCAATAAGACAAAATGAGACTGATAAGGAAAAGAAAACAAACTTCTCAATTTGTTGTATGCAAGAAAAAATCTGCAAAATAAATATGTACACAGAATTAAAATAGAAGGTTAGACCAAATAGCTGTCATGTAGAATTAAAAAAAAAAAATTAGTTGTATAGCATGATTACATAGAAGACAACAAAATAATAAAGATTTTAATATTCCTCTCTTAGAACTGGACAAATACAACAGAATAATAAAAATAAAAGGGAAAGCAAAGAACTGAATGATTTAGAGTTAAAAGTTTTATGATGGTATTTTGAATAGGAACATTTCAAAAATGCATCTTTTTCAGCACCACACCTTTAAAAAGCACTGAAAAAGTAAAAATTTAAACTTTTGATTTCACTGGGAAAGGAACTCCCAGGTAAAGAAAATCTTTCTACCACTTTAGGTGAACAACTTTTCTCCAATTTGTGATCTTAAGAGAGATGCCTACAGAAGGAGTTAGCAAACTACTATCTATGAGCCAAATCTAGTTCAGTGTCTTCCTTTTTATTGCCTTAAGTCAAAATTTTTTTTACATTTTTAAATAAAATGTTATTGTATTTAGAAATGTAAAAACTTTCTTAGTTTATGGGTCCTACAAAAGCAGTTAGTGGATTTTATTTATCTCTTTGACTGTGATTTTCTGACGTTGGCCTAGAGAAATAGAAAGTTAAGTGACTTTGCCAGTATCACATAGCCAATTTATGACAAAGGCAGGACTCAAAGCCTAATCTTTCTGCATCTGATGTTTGTTTCCTACTACATCTGTAAATTACTTCTCAATCCAAGTACTAAATCATAGAAAAAACTATAAATTAATGTATAAAATCTAAATTATTAAATGTAATCTTTAAAATTCATAATACTGTCAATAATAATAATGTCAAATCATACATGGAACACAAGAAAATTCAGAAGCAGAATCAAAGAGAGTTTTGATAATAACATTTTGAAAAATAAGTGAGTGGGTCCAAGGAACAAATTATGGTAAAAGGATAATTGTGAGATATAATTATAATCATGAGAGAATATAAACATAAATATTTGGTACAGATAATAAATAGTTTCCAAAGGAAAACTACATCCCTAAAGACATACATTTTCAAAATAGAAAAATAATTAATAAACTTAATATGCAAAAAATATAAAAACAACAAATAGAAGAATCAAAAATAAATACAATAGTTGAAATCTTAAAACATGGAAGACAAAAGATTAATTAAAAAGTCTATATTTTAAAGCAAAACTAAAAATTATGTCTTCCAAATAATAGCAAAACTATCAAACCTTACACAATCTGATTAAACAGGAGAAAAATTAATTTTTAAAAAATTAACAAAGAGAAATCACAATAAATGTAGAAAATAAAAAGATCTATATGAATCAACTAAGTACAATTATCTGTCAGCAAAACAGAATTCAAAGAAGTAGATTATCATAAAAATATCTCAATCAAACTTGAAATATAGTTCTTAAATAATCTAATTTCTTAAATGGGAACTGAACTGTCTTTAAAGGAACTATGAAATACATTTTTAAAAGTTCTTTTGCTTAGATGTATTTGTAGAAGAAGTCTATCAAAAATTTTAAGAAGGATAACTAATATTAAACAAATTATCTTCAAAAATTGAGAAAAGAAAAAAAAAATATTCCACCCAACATTTTTTCATGGGTCAAAGATAGAGAAGGCTACAGCAAGAAAGAGAACTATCGACCAATATCATTAATGAACATCAAATTAAAAATTAAGTAAAATTATGGCCAAAAGCCTATAGAAATCTATTCATAAACAGCACTAGCAAGAATTGAATAATATTTATGCTATGGATTCAAAGACTGTTAGACATTAAGAAAACTATTATAATATGTTAGAAAAACTTGAAAAACCATATAATTATAACAATAGATATAGAAAAAAAGCCTTTAACAAATAAAATATCCATTTCTATTACAAACTCTACAAAGGATAAGTATAGACTGACCTCTTTCTTTTTTAACATGCTAAAAAGTATCATAAACCAAAAGTTGGCATTACACGAAATGGGAGAATGTTATAATGCTTCCAATGAAAGAATAAAGGAGTAAATCAATAATTTCTCTTTCTTTGTGCTGGGCCTGATTCAGAACAGTTCTTTGAGAGTAAATATTCAACACTGAAACAAAATTAGACATTTTAAACTCATGAAATGATTAACAAAAGGAGATTTAATTAGCTATAGCAAGAGGATATTCACTAAGGTTATACATCAAGAATACCCTGAGCAGGGGTAATTAGGTGGTAGAGTGAATAAAGCACTGGCCCTGGAGTCAGGAGGGCCCTAGTTCATATCTGTCCTCAGACACTTAACACTAGCTGTGTGACCTTGGGCAAGTCACTTAACCCCAATTGCCCCACCTTCCTCCCTCCAAAAAGCAAAAAAAATTAAAAATCAAAAAGAATGCCCTGAGTTGATTCAGGCAAACAGAGCTCCCCTTCTTTTGAGTTGCTCATAGTAGTCTGCTAGGCAAGTATCAGAGAAAGCTTGAAGCTACTCTAGTCTCTTTTTACTTGGGAAACAGAAAGTGATGTGACTAGCCTGAACTTTTAGTCCCTTTAGCCTCTCTTGTTTTGAAGATTGTTTTCATTACTCTTTAAGTAAAAACTTGGGTAACTTTCATGACAGAAGGGAGGTAAGATGTTGTTATCACAATTTCTACTTTTTCTGGTATTTTTAATGGAGTTCTAGAAAAGCTAGTCATAGTAACAAGATAAAAGAAATTTAATACATCAAAATAGGAAAAAAAAAGGGGAAAATGCTCAATTTTGCTAATGATGAATATTTTCTTAGTAAACCCTAGGGTATAAGCAAAGAAAGTAACTGAGACCAGTAAGAGCATCAGTAGAGCAACAGGAAAAAAAGTAAAACCTACAAAAATCCCAACCATTTCTGAAGAGCAATAACAATGAAGGACAGCATGGAGTAGTGAAGAGAAAGCTGATCTGGCACCAAGGAAAGCTGGGTTCAAGTTTCATTTCTGATACATACTGTTTGTGTAACCCCAGGCATTTGACTTAATCTCTCAGTGCCCATGGAAACATTTTAAAGAATATAAGCTACAGATAAATTGCTGGCTTGCATTTCTTCCCTTGGAAATTCTTGATAACAATGAAACACAGGTGCAGACCCTACCCTAATAAAAAACTAATCCAGGAGGAAACAATAGAAAAATAAGTCTCATGAAAAGTAACTAGAACAAGGATAAAATAGTTGTATGTTCATCCAGGAAATCACAATCAGGAAGTATTTAGGCATGATTACAAAATGCTACATCATAATCATCCTCCTCCTCCACTTCACCACCACCACCACCACCACCACCACCACCACCAACAACAACAACAACAAAACAGTTCCTTAAACTAGAGGGAAATTTGTGAACATGGGTAGAGTATGCCAATATAATAAAAATGATTATGATAAATAAATTAATTTACTAATTTGTTAATATGACAATCAAACTACACAGCCACTATTTTACAGCCAGACAAAATAGTAAATTCATTTGGAGGTGAAAAAAATCTATAATCTCAAATAATGAACAAAAAAATTATAAATCGAGGGGGGATAGCACTTCCATATCTCAAACTGTTTCATGAAGTAGAAATCATCAAAACTATTTGCTAAAGGTTAGAAATTAGAAAATAGATCATCAGAATAAGAATTATAAAAAATGATTGAATTTAATCTTCCAATATGATAAAACTGCAAAGATACATTAATTGATGAATGACTCCATTTGACAAGTAATGCCAACAAAGATTTATAATCTAGAAACAAATTTGAGAATGATTAGGCATATATAATATATGATATGTTAAAGTAAACTAAAAATGGATATATGACTTATACATTAAAAGTTAGTCATATCATTAATTAATTAATTAATTTAATTTTAAATTTAATTTAATTATTAAATTTAAAATTAAATATAATTAATTAATATTAATTATTATTGATTAATAATATTATTATTAAAATAAAAGATAACCATTTCAAGAACTTTTAGCATCTATTACTATTGGATGAATTCATAACTAAAGAAGTGGTAGAGGTTAATAAATAGATAATTTTGATTACATGAAATTGAAAAGCTTTTGCTTGAACAAAATTGATAAAACTCAGATGAAACAGAAAATGTTCAAATGGGGAAAATTCTGTTAAACAATTTTCTCTAAGAATCTATTACTTATATACATATATAAATCTATGTGTATGTTAATTTATTTGTAAATCTATTAATATATGTATGTATATGCATGTGTGCATATATGTACACATAAGAAATGTTAATGAAGCTTAATTTCTACCTTATTTTATAGACCATTTTATTTACACAACCTATTGTTTCATTTTGTTTACACCCGAGGGCATGGGGGATTATCTATCTATTTATTCACCTGTCTTTCCATTTCTCTACCTATATGTCTATCTATGAAAGAGCCATTCCCAAATATGTGCTTCAAAGAAATGGCAATAAAATAACTGTTCATTGAATTGATAACAGTTAAACAAATGATAATACATCAAATAATGGAATATTCCTTTGCCAGGAACAATGATGAATTTGATTAATACAGAAGCATGGGAAAATCTATGAAAGTTAAAGAAGCAAAACCAGGAAAACATTGTAGGCAACAAATACAACTAACATTGGTATCATGCTTACTATACTTTAGGCACTGTGGTAAGTGCTTTATAATAAGTATCTCATTTGATTCTGACAAGGACCCTGTGAGATGATGCATTATAACATCAATTTTACATTTTAGGAAACTGAGGCAATGATATAATGACTTGATTAAGGTCCCATAGTTACTGTATTTGAATATATGTCTTTCTAACCCCAGGTCAAGTACTTTATCCTCACAAAATGAATTACCTGTCCAACAGTATAAATATAAATGTAAATAAACTTAATGTTGTTTAATGACAATGACTAAGGTTGACTCTGCAGAAACAAAAATGGAACAAAAAATCGTTTTCCTTCTTTCTCGAAGTAGGGACCTATGGGTATGGAATATTTCATATGATAACAGTTTTTGTTCATGTATTGTTCTTGACTAAAATAATTAATAGATGTTTTAAAAATTTATTTTACCTTGTTTATTGATTCCAGGTCTATGATTTCACTATTGTAGGGGCTTTTCTGGATTGTAGATGGGCAATTCATCTATAACCCATAAATTTAGAGAGTTCGTTTCAATCTGTAGGTTATCCATCCTTTCTCTTTTTCCCCCCTCAGGTGACAGATTGAGATCATCATGACTTTAAAAGAGTAGGATTTCATATTGTGTTATTCTATAGCTTGATATAGTCACTCACTAATCAATTAATCAATAAGCATTTAATAGGGATTATTATGTGTCAAGCACTACAGCACGTGCTAAGCATACAAAGACAAAGATGAAATAATCACTACTCACAGATTACTTAAATTCTAATGGAAGAGTTGACAGTATTTAAACACATACAGAATGTGTGTGTGTGAGTGTGTGTGTGTGTGTGTGTGTGTATGACACAAAAAAGCATAAGAATCTCTGGGGTAGACGATTGCAAAAATATCCATATTTCAATATTTTATTTCATCTCTTTATGTCTTCAGTGCTTTCGTGGAACACAAAAGGTGGTTAATAAATGTTTGTTGATTAATTAATTCACTGATTGACTGAAACTCTTAATTTTTGACCCAACAGATTAACTTCAGTTTGGAGGCCATTGTGCTGGTAGACTAGTAGTCACTCAGATATTGGCAGGTCTGATTGTCCTCTAGTGGACAGAAGTATTTTTGCAAGTGGTTAAATGTTTGCTGTCAGATACAGATACACAGACACACAGACACACACACACACACACACACACAAACACAAACACAGACGGGAAATGGAGTTAAATTTACAAGAATAAGAACCATTCTCCACTTGATACATGGTCAAAGAATATGAATAAGCAGTTTTCAAAGGTAGAATTCTAAGCTATCAAAAGTCAATGGATGTCTACATCCAGAGAAAGAACTGGAAAGAACTGAATTTGAATCCAGATTGAAGTAAAATACCTGACCTTTTTTCCTTTTCTTGTTTGGTTTTGTTTCCTCTTTAGCATTTTTCATTCCATCTGATACAACCCATCTTTATTACCTGACTAATGTCTAATGTGAAAGTATTTGCAGATCCTATACTTGATTGTATGCCATCATTGGGGCGGGGGGGGGGGGGGGGGGGGGGGGGGGGAGGGAAGAGGGGGGAGAGAAAATTTGAAACTCAAGGAATTGTGGAATTGAATCTTGTAAACTAAAAGTAAACAAACAAATTAATAAAGACCAAAAAAAGTCAATGGATAAGACTGAAAATTAGTAGCATGAGTTGATAAACTCTGGCCAATAATATACTTCCTCCATCTTCAGATGCCTATCTCTACCTCTTTGTCAGCCCTGCAATCATTAATACCAAGTATCAAAGTAACCTAAACTTTGAACCAGGGGTCTGAATTACCATAACACAAAGTATTAAATCAAGAATTTCAAATATCTGCAATTATAAATTGTAGTTTTTTGTATCATTATTAAAATAAAGTATTTTTAAGATACCATAATTTTATCTTTATCTCATCTTTTTTAGTTTTAATTCTATGTATGTTTTATAATGTACTGCATTATATATTAGAATATTCATATATATTTATAAATTAATGCACATATATCTGAATAATACATAGATTTATAATTATATATCTATATGTGTATATGTACTTATACATGCTCATAGGCATATATACATATAATTATATATATTTATACACATACTTATAGATTATATAGTACTGAACTAATTTTTTATAAATGTAATGTGTACCAAAAATCCTTTGACCATTTTTTTCATATATAAATATATGGGTATATGAAGTGTTCTTACATGATTTTTTTTAAACTAATGAAGGTGTTCCACTCAAAAGTGTGAGTGTCAATGGAATAAAGCCCCACCTAACGGGGGGACTCATGTTACAGAGGAAAGAGAACCTGATTTTGGGAGATAACACCTTTTGGGGATATAATACCCAGCTACTACTTTTGTGACCTTGGGCAAATTATTGTAATTCTCTGACCTTCACTTTCCTCATTTATACAATTAAAGGGTGATATTACTTCTGACTCCAACTCTCTGATTCCACAACTAACTCAGAGATTGAACTCTAAGCAAATCTAACCCTGCGCTACTAAACTCCAACCCCATGGACTTTTTGTCTGTATGACAGTATACGCAGCCAATCCTCTAAGTCGTGATCATATCCATATATATCTATATATTACATATATGTGTGTATATCTATATCTATCTCTATATATATCTCACATATTTATACCATATATGTATCTGTAGCAGCAACCACATCAGTGTACCCAGGATGACTGCTAGTACAGGTTCTTAGATCTGCTTTACTAGGAAAGATAGATGTTCAAGGGGTCAACAATCTTTTTAAATTACATTCATTAGCTCAGGGGAAAAATCAGCACCCTGAACTTCAGAGAAAATCCAGACAGAGGAAATAGAGAAAACACAAGCAGAGAAATAAAGACCAATAAACAGGACTTCTAACTGAGAAATTAGCACAGTCAACAGACAGATTCAACTGTCTGACCAAGGCAATACATACATACTTACCAGAGAGAGCAGCACCAACATCTGGGTTTTTCAAAGCCAGGGGGTAGGGGAGGAGCTATCCTTAACAACTACCCAGAGTTGAATCTAGTCAAATCACAAGAGCACTCTTCCAATGAGTGATCCCTAAAGAAAATGCCAACCTCAGAGTGTGTATACCCTTTTTAGAGTCAGAGGGCATTACAAACCTCATGGCTCAGTACCTAATTAGAAATTAATAAAAGTGTGAAAGCCTTCCTACAAGCAAGCTTCCCCTAAGCAAGTTTCCCTTAATGGGCTCCACCTGTGAGGCTTATTAATGAGCAGGGAAGATCTTATATCACATTAATGTTACAGAAATACAAAGAGAGAAGGACATTTTCCATTTTGAATTGTCCACTATTTAATAGCGATTTATGAAATAAGAACATAGATCACTATTTAGAAAGATCTGTTGGAGGGAATCTGTTCAGGTTAGGTTCCTTCCTTGGGATAAGGAAATAGGTGGTAACATTGAGAATGGCTGATGAAACCACAGGTGTAACCACTAAACTCTATAGGAATCTTACCAACCCTATCTGAGTCATTATGTAGCCACTCATGATTGGTGTATTCAAAGGTGCCTTAGTTCAGATTTGTAAATTTATAAGGAAAATGAGCTCCTTTTGTATTTTTGAGTATAAAACAGCACAAGCCCTGATGATCAAGAACCATTTGTGTCAGTCAGGGTTTCTAATGGAGCAGAGCAGTGACTGTGTAATCATCAGGACAAAAGGAGACCCAGTATCTCTGTCACAAGTTAACAGATATCATCCCTGTGTCTTTATTTTTGTATCAATATATTACAGCAATTTTCTTGAAAACCTGAGCTGTGTCTTTATTAATTTCTTACTGAATAAAACTTAGTGGTTCACATAACAATAAAAACTATCATTTTCATAGAATTTAAAACTTACAAAACACTTTATGGATATCTCAGTTGAGCTTTACAAAAATCCTGTGAGGTAGGTAAACTACAAAATAAAACCATCCCCAATTTTATGAAAAAAAAAAAAACAATTTAGAAATAAATGACTTTCCCAGGGCTGCACAGCCTGTGCGTATCAGAGGTAATACTTGAAATAATGATTCCCTTATTTAGAGCTCCTCTTCTAGTAAAGCTGCCCCAACATAGGAGCAGTCTTTCCTTGGTTTATGGACTAGGACAGTATTATTGGAATGGTACATAATTGTTTCCATCTTAGACCTTCAAGTGAGAATGAACCCGTGTTCTAATGAAATACCTAATGACTTTCAACAGATACTGTTTGCACATAAAAATAGAGTGGCATAATATCATAGTGGATAGAATCATCCTCAGAATTGTTGAGGGTCACCTGAGTGACCCTATGTAAATCACATAACCTTTCACTGCTCCTAAGCTAATTTTCTTGACTAGAAACTATAGAACTCATACATCTCTGTGTTAGTAGAAACATTTTCTCTCTTCATAGTCCTCTATCCAAATAAAATCACAGAATCACCTTTCCCTCTTATGCCACTGCCAAATGAAGGAAACACGATGTCTTAATTTCATCTAATTCCCTTCTGTCTTTAGTGACTATTTAAGGCATTAACAGTAAAGACAAAATTCCTCCAAAAGGAGCAGCATGAGGTAGACTAAAGAATCCTGACCTTGGAGTCAGGAGGACTTGGTCTCAAGGCCAAATTTGGAAGGTACTAGCTGTTACAACCATGAACAATTCATTTAACTTAGGTATCTCAGTATAATATTGCACCTACTTCATGGGATTTCCATGAGGATCAAAGAGAATATGTATATAAAGTCCTTTGCAAACCTTTGAGCGCTACACAAGTGTTAGCTTATATTATTAAACATGCTGAAGCCACCCTCCCCATCACCATTAGATCAGAATTATAATTTTATTGATATCAGGGTGAGGGAACCCCCTTGATCAAATTGGGTTGACATTGGATTTTTTTCTTGCATTCTTTAGTTTTATACAGTTCCCTGAGGGTACTAAGAAGTTAAGTTACTTGCTCAGGGTCACACAGCTATTAGTTGCAAGTGGCAGGTCTTCCTGAACCCATATATAGTTTTATAACCACTACACCATGCTGCTAAGACACATGAGGAAATATTTTATAAAGTTCTCATTATGAGCACTGATCAAAGACACAAAACACTCATTTTCCAGATGAGGAAACTGAGGTCCCAGAGATGGTAAGTGGTAATCACGAGTAATAATCATCAAAGGTAAGATTAAAATCTAAGTACTATTTTCTTTTACCTTTAATCCCTGAAGGCAAAGAGAGGCAAGCTATCCTATTCTCCTCAGTTTTAAAGGATCTGCCTATTCCTTTATCCATACGGACTTTGGGCTAGGTTTCTTTTTATTATTAAATTATTTATTTTTAGTTCCAACATTCACTTTCATAAGTTTTAAATTTTCTCCCACTATCTTCCCCCTCCATTTCCAAGACAGCTTGCAATCTGATAGGGGCTCTACACATACATTCCTATTAAACACATTTTCACATTAGTCATATTGCAGAGAAGATTATAAGAATATCCCATATTTCCCATTCATAATGAATGGGAGAAATCATGAGAATAAAAGAACAAAAGAAAATAAAACAAAAAAGGAAATAGCTTCATTCTGCATTCTGACTCCATAGTTCTCTCTGCACTTGGATGGCATTTTCCATTGTGTGTCCTTTGGAATTGTTTCAGGTTCTTGTATTGCTGAGAAGGTCTAAGTCTATCAAAATCAGTCTTTGAACACTGTGGCTGTTGCTGTGTACAATGTTCTCCTGGTTCTGTTCCTCTCACTCAGCATCAGTTCATATAAGCCTTTCCAGGTTTCTCTGAAGTCTGCCTGTTCATGATTTCTTATAACACAACAGTATCCCATCACATTCATATTACACAACTTGTTCAGCCATTCCCCAATTGAGGGGTATACCTTCAATTTCCAGTTCTTGGCCACCACAAAAAGAGCTGCTACAAATATCTTTGCACATGTGGGTCCTTTTTCAATTTTTTTAAAAATCTTTTTGGGATACAGTTGAGCTGGGTTTCTTAACATTTTGTATATCATGGGCCACTCTAGCAGTCTGATGAATCCTAGGAACCACTTCTTAAAATTATGTTTTTAAATGTATGAAATAAAACCAATAGTTTGACAAAAGAAATCAGTTATATTGAAATCAAGATGTATTCTTTCCCCATCCAAATTCACAGGCCTTCTGAAATCCATCTATGGACTCATGGATTCCAGGTTGAGCCCTTGATTTGGGAGTTTTTATAATTGATTTCTGATGCCTCTATCCAGGCATTCCTTTGTATTTTTCACCAGATACTCAGGCAGCCCTGTGTAACTGGCAGCTTAAAAACAGTCCAGGCCCTCATAGTGTTCAGAGAGAGAATTTTCAGAGTCATTCATAGCTTCACAAAAGAGAATATTTTTCATGACTGAGGAATCAGGCTATCACTCAGTGTAGCAGGTATCGAAACTCAGAGCTGCCTGAACATGAGTTTGTAAGGGTTATAATCAGGAAATTACAGTAATTTGCTCAGGAAATGAAACGAGCCAAATGCTAGGCTGCCTACCTCAACAACAGATGTATCCCTTTAGCATGCTATTCGGGACAGATTTATTTATATGGCTCATAGATCCTTAGTCACATTTGGATTCAACCCCAATGACAGCTGTAAATCATGAAAAGTAAATGATGATTTATAGCGTGTCAAAGCAAAGAATAATTATTCTTATGAATGGAAAACATCCTTTGTATACATTTTATAAGCAGACATTATAACCATTGACCACAGAAAGAATAGAAGTTAAAAGTCTGTGCCAACAACCTAGACAGAGCAGTCTCAAGGTCAAGGAATTATTTAATATGTTCAGAATAAACTGGAGAGTACTGATTAGATTGATGTTGTCATTTATATTACATCCAAGAGCAAATAGAATTCTTAAGTGTAATTTCTTCCTATGTGATGGTCTCTACCACTCATTCATAATTTCAGATTGATTTCATATAATGACTTTATCTGCTTCTTTTCTGCTCTATCACCATGAAAACATGAATTCATTTAGAAACCCTGTCAAGGCTAGTACGGTAATCACAGATGAAAACATTCTGTTCTTATTCGTGAGCCAAATGCTAACCTGCTTACCCCAGAGGATCTGTAACTCACATGACAACATTGTGCACTGGGGAATTTCTCTTGGGATAAAGAGACCAGGAAGCAGATAGTGATTGTAATAGACCTAAGGTACATTTGGTGGTTAATAATAGGTTCCTGAAACTTCAAAAACCCTCAATCTTCTTTTTATTTACCATGATCCAAAGCTACATTATTATTTTTTTTTCTTTTTAGAAGAAAGAAAAAGTGTTCCAGGCATGTTTCTGTTCTAAAGAACTCCCCCAAAGTCCTTCATTTTTTTTTTGTTTTTAGCAAGTGTACCATTTTTAAAAATCCTCCAAAAGCACAGAATAAATAGTTGCAAATGTTATCAAAAGACACCTCTTTCTCAGCCTCCAGTCTAATGGCACAGTCTGAAAGGAGACTGAGTCAAAACAGTTTCTGTTGTTTTGACTTAGCCCAAGTCTCCAGTAAAAGTCTTCCTTCCAGGATATTCCCCATTATTTGACAGATTTCTCTGCACTTTGTTTGAAAATCTAAGATAAGCTTTGCTGTAGCACATATAAAAGGAAATCAGTGGAAATACCATCTATGTAAACTTGACAAGCTTGATTCATGAAAGGGAGCTGAAATCTCAACAATGCCGTCGTCGGAAATGTTACAGCGCCTCTCGCCTGTCATTGTTGTGATTTTGTCTCCCCTAGCAACAGATCATGGTTTGTTTAAGCTAAATAAATCTTGAAGAGGTTGACATTGAGATGATTTAATGGATAATATAGCTGGGGGCTTGTTAAACTACCAAGAATTAATCCTGCTGGGTTTCGCAAAGTGTTCCTGCTCCAGCCTGCTGGATCTTTCTGTCTACACAGCATGTGTCACAGCAAGATGATCTGGCATTGGAAGATGAAATTATTCCTCAAAATCAGATGATGACTCTTTGAGAAAATGGGCTAATTCTTCATGACCATATTTAGTTTTGAAAAAGTGAACCCAACAGCTCAATTTCCAATGGATTTGTGCCCGGTTGACACAAACAATGAAATGGTGGAAGGAACAAACAATAGCCCCAGTGCTTTAATAGAAAGTGGTTTACTTTGTTTTCATTTTTAAGTTGGGTCTTTACTTGTTGTGAGGTAGTATAATTATCCCTACTTTACAGGTGAGGAAAATGAAGGAGGGAGAGACTAAGTGAATTGGCCAGGGAGAGTCACAGAGGTAGTAAGGATGTGAGCCAGGATTCAAATTCAGATCTTCCCATTTCCACCAAACACTGTGCCACCCAGCTGCCTATTCAATTTAAATCTCAAATAATATTTTTTAAGGCTTATTCAGTAGGCCCAGTGAGTGTTAGAGGTGGGATTTGAATGCAGGTCTTGTAATTATAGAATTAATACTCTGTCCACTCTAACATGATGCCTCTCTGGTGAATAGCATGCATATCTCCCCCACCCCACCCTCTGCCCTGCCATCATAAGAAGGTAGGGACATATAGAGAAAAATACTTTGACCAAAGACCACTGCGGGGAAGAAAAATGGGGAAGAGAGGAGTTGGTGATGTTCTGGTAAGAAATATAGGAAGGAGGACTTGCAGAATGAGGAACCTTGATCTTACTCCAATATGTTACCCCAGGGGAAATTTACATTGCCCTGAATCATGTTGGCTGTACTGATAACAGGGAATGTATTGATATTTCTGCTCTTCAGAATACATGTATTATCCTGAACCTCAGTCCCGTGTTTAAGATTTTTAAAATGATCAATTTTAGGAAATTTGAACAGATAGTCTCTATAGCCAAAAAAACCCCCTAAAATCCTATTATCTCAGTATTCAAAGCTTTTTAAATCTATCTATCTATCTATCTATCTATCTATCTATCTATCTATCTATCTATCTATCTATCTATCTATCTATCTGTCTGTCTGTCTGTCTATGTCTGTCAGTCTGTCTGTCTGTCTATCTATATAGTCTATCTATCTATCTAATCTATCTAGTCATCTATCTATTTATATATCATTTCCTTTTAAAGGAGAGAAGATAAGGATGTGAAAAGTACATGTGACCAGACAAAGGAGATTTTACCGTTTTTGCTCTGATTTCACTAAGTGGGCAGTAGAATAATGTCATGGGCAGAGCCCTGGACTGGGATTCAAAATATCTGTGTTCTCATTCCAGATGATCCTGGACAAGTCACTCAACCCCTGAGCTTCAGTTTTCTCATCTGTCAAATAGCAACATAGTCCTTCACTATCTCACATATCTTTTGTGGGAAATCACTTGAAAAATTAAAAATTGCCATGCAAAGATGGATCATTCTTATGATGAACTAAGCTTAGGAAATCTTAGCAGTTGCCATTTACATTACTTATATAGTACACCATAGTTTTTGAAAGTACTTTCCTCACCATCCTTTGAGGTAAGTGATGCAAGAATCATTTTACAGAGGATGAAAGTCTTGGAGAGATTAAGTTACTTGCCTTATTTCAAGCAATTATAGCTAAGTCAACTTACTTAATGGCACCAAGGCTCCTTGATCCACATCTTCTGAATTCATGCCCAGGGATCAACCGGTTCAGTAGTGCATGACCCACCATCCTAGGCCTGTGTTCAGCAGACTCTTGACTATTTTTTCCCCAGAAAATATTGTTCTGTTTCTCTTTGAATCTCTGGCACTGGCAAAGCCTCAGCGTTGCTGTAAAGGTCAAAAGCACATGATTTTGACACTAGAGGGCACCAAGTCTAACAGGAATTACTTTTCTCTTTATTTCCATTTCAGAATTAAAGGAAGGGAAGCTGGATTAATAATAATAGCAATAAGTCTAATAGTAACTGGCATTTCTATTGCATGTCTTATGTGACAATTGCCTTTCAAGTATCATCTCAGTAGATCTTCATGATTACCCCGAGCCATAGGCCCTATTTTTATTCCCATTTTTTTGGTGCATTGAAGGAAATTGAGACAAACAGTGTTCAAGTGACTTGCCCTTGTCCACACACCTAGTGTTTAAGGACAAACTTGTACTCAGGTCTATCTGAATGCAGGCTCATCATTCTACCCACTGCACCACCTACTGCTACAGAGGAGCAATGACAAGAAATATCCATATTAGATTACCCTTTTGTTTTTCTTTTGAGAAGGGTGAATTTTGCTTCTGGTTTTATTTCTACTTACCAGTAGTGTGGAATCAGTATCAGAAATATTATCTATAGATATTATGTATTATCTATAGACATAACTGTTCTTAGACTCATTAAAATTTTAGGGAAAATCTTCATACAGCTCTTCAAATTATTTAACCTCCCTCTGACCACAGAATCTTTAGACTTAGAATTGAAAGGGATGTGGGAGACAGTAAGACTTTGGATTTTTAAAAGTGAAGGCTCCTTCCTTTTCATAGGACTTTTTCAAGGTCTTGGAACACCACATATTGAAGAGTAAAAGATCTCTGCTCAGGTGAAAATATCATACCCTGCAAAGTTAGCTATTATCTTGAATTAAAAATGGACATTTGATAAACTTTCAGATTTTCAAGACCTTGTTAAAAGCAAACTTGAACTTATTAGACAATTTGACATGCAAGAACCAATATAAATATAAGGCACATAACAAAGACTGATTAAAGGGATCCATAAAGATACACTGATCACTTTTTATATATGTAAAATGTAAAATTTATGTCTAAGATTCTTATGAATAATTGGGTAGTTCATAAGAAAGATTGG
Source organism: Petaurus breviceps papuanus (assembly GCF_028583685.1). NCBI lineage: Eukaryota > Metazoa > Chordata > Mammalia > Diprotodontia > Petauridae > Petaurus > Petaurus breviceps. The sequence goes on along the minus strand of NW_027186458.1, from coordinate 2,270,109 downwards.
GGAGAACCTGGGCATGATATGAGTTTAAAAAGTAAAACCATTTAGGAACAGCTAAAAAAAGAGTAATTATTTTATACAAATTTTATACAATTTTATACAAAGTTATTTTATGCAAATTAAAAGAATACAAAATTTTATACAAACATTTTATACAAATTAGGCAAGAGGAAGAATTGAAACAGAGAAATTAGATGGGAGAGGGGGGCTGGTAGTTCTGGTAACCTACTTTCATCAGGAATGGGTGTAAGAGGGAACAATACATATATATTTAGAAGAGTCTAAGAAGTCTTTATGAGAGTATAAGAAGTTTTCTAAATTCAGAAGAAATAAAAGGGTAGGGGTATAGGGAGCAGGGAGAGGACAAGGGAGGGATTTTCAGGGGGAGGGAGAGAATAAGTAAATTAGGGTATAGAAGGGTGTTTAGACTTATGGGAATAGGAGAATAATGGAGGGATTCTTGGAGGAGAGTAGGCAAATCATAGCAGGGCAAGGTAGTGGGTAAAAATAAAGTAGATGAAGCAGGAGGGATAGGAAACAAGAGATATGCATATACATAAAAACAAAGACCAGTAGAATAGGCTTGGGAATGTATATGTCTATATGTGTATGGAGATGTATATATCTATAGCTATGGAGAAACATATCTAAATTTTATTGTCGCCTTCTGAGGGGAGATGGGGGGGAGAACAAAATAAAAAAGTGCACAGCAGAAAAAAAAAACTCACAAGGAAGCAAAGATGGACAATTCTCAAAAACAAGTATTATTTATCATATAGGTTTTCTTTAAATGAAAATTTATTGTTACATATTTTGAATCCTCTCATGTTCTGTGATGCACATGACATGCTTTTATTTCTTTCTAACTTTGTATTTAAGTTCCAATATTTAAGTTTAGAATGTTTTTGTTTCTTTTTTTTTAATTTTCTATTTGTGTTCTGGCATTTGAGTCTAAAATAAAATTTTTTGGAAAAAAAGGAAATGTTATAAATCTCACCAGGACAAGCAGCATGATATATTCATGACCTCGGCAGACATGGGGTAAGACAGATTATTTCTGGGGACACTTAACCTCATGGTAAGGATCTTCCTAACTGAAGTAACCATTCTTGTAACCTAAGCTGTGACAGTACCAATGATATCAGCACTCTGAATGCAAGTCCCTGGGGCAAAGCCCCTCTACTACTTAGAGTTCCTCTTTGAGGACATCTAGTCAGTCCCCTTATTTTACATACACAGAAATGGAGGCAAACAAAGGTTAGGTGATTTTCTCAAGGTCACAAAAAATCAATGCCTGAGCCCAGAACTGAATGCAGAATTCCTTTTCAATTCAATTAAAAAAGTACATAGAGTCAGAAGGCAGTAGTCACTTAAACTCTCTCAGCCCCAGGATTTTTAACCTATAAAATGAGAATATTGAACTAGATTATCTCTAAGCAGAGATATAACTAAGAAAGGACAGCCTGGGCTTTGACCTTAGAACCTGTATCTTGAAGTTACTGACAGCATGTCAAGTCAGTCAGAGGTTTAATCAGGGCAATTAGTTCAACCTTACCCTGGTGTAAGGTTCCTCCTAGCACTAAATCTATCATCCTGTGGTCTGTAATTCATTGTATGTGGTGACTCTATGAATCCCCATAAAAGATGTCCATTTTCTGGTGTGTGAGAAGAAAAGATTTTCCATGACCTTCAGATTTTAGAAGTTGAAACAACTGACCAATGTCATGGCAGCTGGGTGGCCAAGTGCACATAGAGCAGGACCTGAATTCATACATATCAAATACTATTTATGTGACCCTGTGCAAGTCACTTAACCCTGTTTGCCTCAATTTCCTCATTAAAAAATGAGATGGAGAAAGAAATAGCAACCCATTCCAGCACATCTGCCAAGAAAACCCGGAATGGGGTCGTGAGGAGTGAGATAGGACTGAATGACAACAGCACCCACTAAATGCTTATAAGTCAGCCTTCAGAATGGAAAAAGAAGGATTTGTGTTGTCTTCCTCCAGGCAACGTGGGTTTAGCTTTGCTGCTAAGAATCACTGCTGATTACTTGTCAGATACAAAGCCCTGGTTTACCATATATCACTTGCATGACTCAGCTCATGTTTATATAATGGCAAGCACATTTAAGGAAGCAATAAAGTGGTGACTTAAGAGACGGGTGTTAGGTTCTTAGAAGAGAATCAAACGTGTGAGGAAGCAGGGATGAAAGCACAGGGTTGTGTAAACTCTGGCTAGAGAGGAAGAAGGAAGATTGCTAACTACCTCTTCTTGGATTATATCCATGTCCAAGTGGATATGTTGCCCCAAGATGCTTTGTTGCAGGAAATATGATCCTGTAAGGCAAGAAAAGGCTTGGTGACTTATGGGAGAAGCTTGTAGAGGGTGATAATCAGGACAATAACATGCTAGAAGAATTCTGGTGGGAGGTTTGTTGATTTTGGAGGAGCAGAGAAGGCGAAGGATTTACTGAATATATTGCATTGGGTGTCAACTGTTTAACACAGTCAACAAGGGGGTGCACCTTGTCTATAGGAAGGAGGTTGACTAGAAATCATAAAGGAACACAACTGACTTATCTCTTATTTCACTGAGAATTGAGAACAGAGAACTAGTATAGTGCCCTGGAAAAGGAAATACAGGATCTTCTTAATAAAGAATGCTATAATCCCTCTGGAGATCACTAGATCTAAGAAGTAAATAGATCAAAGAGGAAAGAGATTTCCCCAGACACAGAACCTTGTAATATGAGTTACATGACCCTTCTAATTGCCTGAATGAATAAACCAGTCAGGCCTGATATAGCTAAATGCCCTATGTTTGAAAGTCACATGAAAGTCAATGGTATTGCCCAACCACACAATGAAGAAATATAATTCAAGAAGACGGGAAAACTCCAGTGATATCTTCATTCATTTTCCATCTGAAAGAATAATAAGTTCCACAGGATTAATTGTGTAATAAGAATAAATGCTTGATGTTGGTGTTGGAGACAAAAAGTATGCCAGATTCCTCAGCAAAGTAGATGTGTTCTTAGAAGATAGCACCCTTAAATGATGTCATATCTATGTGCTAAGGGAGGTTCTTGATATCTTTAGAAGGCTGGCTAGCTAGAATTGGATTTGGGAGTGTTTATTAACCAGTCCCAATGGTAACTGATTTTTTTAGAATAGGCCCAGCTTTTGAAGTGGATTTGAGAACTTCTAATGTAGATGATGGAGTTTCCAAAGGAAGACATAAACGTAAGTGGCCATTCGGTTCTTGAAACATTTATACGTAACTTTAAGGAAACTGACCTTTTACAAAACTAATTGCAGAAAAGGGGCTTGGTAATGAACTGTTAAATTAATTACGAAAATGTGGAAAAATGTGGTCACTTGTCAAATGATCCTGTTATGAGGTCCAAATAAGTCACTTGAGTAAATGAGAAAAGAAGCAATAACATAGGAAAAGAAACAGAAGGCTGTACCTCCAGGTCACCTTCAGAGGTCAATTAAGTGAGTCCAGGAGGGATACTGGAAAAGAAGCTTGACTTCTGATTGGGATGTGTAGGAGACATGTGAAGCTGGAAAAAAGAAGCCATATTGGGGCAAAGAAAGAAGACTCACAGGAATAGGTAACCTCATAGAGAAATGGGCCAGGACTCTGAGAACAAAGCTGCTTGGGCTAGTCTGCAGTCAGGGGTTTCCTTCTCCCCTCCTCATCTCATCCTGGACTATGGACCGTAAAGTAGCAATACCCTGTGTATCCACTCTGAACTCCCTGGCTTCCTATAAGGCCCCAATAAAGCCCTTCCTTCTATAGGGAGCCTTCTTTAACACCTTTTAATTCCAGTGTCTTTTCATTTGATGCTCCCAACAAGCCTGAGAGATAGATGCTATTACTGTTCCAATTTTACAGTTGAGGAAACTGAGACAGATAGAGGTTAGTGTCTTGCCCAAGATCACATCTCTAAGTAAGAGTCTGAGGCCAGACTGTGAGTTCAGGCCCAGTACTCTATTCACTAAGTCACCCAGTGACAGTAAAGAAGAGAAGTAACCCTATGTTTTGCTACTGTTGGCTAAGGGCTATGGGATCTTTCTATCTGATTGTGTATTATCTCTCTTGATTTGAATGAGATCTCCTTGACAGCGAGGACTGACTGACTATTCTTTTTATATATCCAGTCCTGGCAAAGCACTTTGTACATAGTGAGTGCTTAATAAATGCCTTATGTATTCATTCATGCTAATAAGGAGCAGTTTTTCTCCCTGATCCCTGCACATCCTTTAAAGAAGAAATGATCATTGTCGTGCCACAAATTTCTTGGTCACTCTGCTTTTGATAGCTCAGTGTGTGAATAATTAAAATTTTTATTGCCTGCCATTTTTGAAAAATCCATTTATTAAATAATAAATAAGTTTGTTTAATTCTCCTCCAATCTAGTGATTTATAAAATGCCCCAATAACACTCTTTTTTTTCTGTTTCTGCTGCTTTGTTCTTCATCCGTTCACTACCAGATTGCTCTGGCTTATTTTCCACCCTCCCAAATGAAAAGAAATAGTAGTTGGTTTCCTAGATAGACTTCCATGCACATCTTTCGGACTATTTGACAGTATTACTCCACTGTACCTCTCATCTACAGTGTTTCTTTTGAATTAGGCATAGTGCCCCTTGGCGATACACTGTCCCCTAGTTTGGAGCATGAACAAATGGATTTTCTGACTGCTTCCCATGGGCCATTGTAATATATCGGATCAACTGCTAAGCTGGAGCTCCATGGATATAATAAAAGGCCAATTCCCACTCCTCAGGCCTCTCTTTCCTTCTGGTCTCAATGTATATGAAAAGTGCTCTGAACTCTGGAGGGTCAGTGGGGGTCGGGAGAGCCCTTGTCCTTCACCAGAAGCTAGGATCCCATGGGATAGGAACACTTCCTGATTGTGTCTTATTTACTTTGCTTTAAGATTGTGTGAGATCTCCTAAGGTTGTGGGCATCCTTTCCCCCCTCTTCTTGAACAGCCTATATCGTTTGTTGGAGATATTACAGAGGCAGCAGCAGAGGCAAACCAGTCAATAGGGAAAGAATCTCCCTTAGAGAAAGAAAGCACTAGAAAGAAAAGCCTCCACAAGCATCACTCAGGGCATATTCAGAGGGCATGAAACAAATATTAGCTAGAGAGTAACTTACACTGGCCCCGCTGGTGCTTGGCTACTAGGGACTCAACTGATCTAAATCCTTATTGTTTGGCATTCCCCTTCCTGGGTGAGACTAAAGCTGTTCATTCCATATTCGACTCATATTTGTCATGTGGTCATTTGCTTTGCTTCCTTTCCCCACGTTTGGGAGGCCCCCTTAGAAGAGAGGTCAGAATAGAACTTCTCATCAGAAAGCTGAAGTAGAAGTGGAATGGGTAGACCAGTTCACCTAGGTCCTCTGTGGAAGAGACAGGCAAGCCCAGAGAAATGAAGCCAAGGGAAAGGACAGGGACTGGAGGTCATGAGCCCTCATTGTCCCAGTCTGGTGGTAGAAAGATATAACCGTTTGAGGGTATGTACATGAGTGTATTTTGGAGTGTATGGGGCATTCAGGAAGGACTAACACTGCCGGCATGAGGGTTTGCTGAGCCATTTTATTTCTCAAAGGTGCTCAGTCACCTTTGGTGTCCACCTGGCCCCCAACTCTCACCTGTGGCTCCAAGAAGTTGTGGAACACTCAGCAGCCACACCCATGTAAAACCATCTTAGCAGAGGGGAAGCAACCCAAACCCATCAGAGAGTTAGGAGGATGTCTACCACAAGCATGTAAAACCTTTCCCCAGTAGAATGGGCACATTCAGAACAATTTGTTCCAACAGTCATGGAGACAGCTGAAGCAGGTGTGCGTGGAGTGCTTAGAGACTGTGAGATCTCAACAAGTACAAGATCATGCACTGCATCCTGGGCCATCACCAGACATCTTGACTTTCATCTTGCCACTGGACCTTGATGACTCTGGAAGAGAGAGGTTGATGACTTTGTGAGACTTTGCCTCACACACATTCAATTCATGTGTAAGTCATCCAATGGTGCCATTGATCCTTTCCAAAACAGAATGAACAACATGACAATGTTCCACCCATGAATCCTGTCTCACCAGGTTTTGTCTATGAGATCAAAGTTGCCATTTTTTGTATCGGGCTCTCAACTTCACCTTCTTGAAGACCCATTCTTGGTTCATTTGTCTGGATACCCAGTGGATTTCACTGCAGTCTCTCTTCTTGGCTGTTGTCTCCCAGTAATCTCTGGGGCACTCTTTTGTCAGTCTTCTTCCAGGATTGTACATGCTATATCTAGGGACACATTATCATACTTCAGAGATCTCTGTGTGTGATTTTCTTTCTCCTCCAGATTTTTAATGTAAAGTCTTTTTGGTCAGTTAGAAAGAGCACATTTTCAGCAAGGGAGCTAAAGGAGACTGTAATTAATTTTTGGCTGGAAGCAGGGAGAGAGGATCATGGGAAACAGAAGGAGGGGAAAGGAGGAAACCCAGAACTATTGGAATCTTTGGGACAGAAATATAAGAAGACATTGTTGATTTCAAGGGAAGAATTTTATTATGCCAGACTTCAGATAGTTATGAACAGCTGGAGCTCACAGACCTGCTTGAAAAGTGACCTGCAAGGACAAGATATGATACTCTGCTGTCATTGGAGGAGCTTATTCCCTTTCCACTTCCTTCCTCTCCCCTGCCTCGATGCGGCTGTTTTAGTCTTTGTGTTTCCAGCACTTAGCATAGACAGATAGTGGATATTTAATAAATGCTAGTTGATCTTATTTGGTTTTGGACAACTGGCATCACTTATTCTTAATTTTTTTTTTTTTTTGCTATCTGTAATTTCACACTGGGTGTTTTCCCCAGACAGAGATAAGCTGATTTTCATTGCATTCTAAGCAAGTGTATGCTATGAATGGATGGACAATATTATGGAGGAATTACAAAGGAAACCTTTGAACAAATAGGTATAGCCCTAACCAAGAGTTTGTGCTGAGGTCTCTCTGTTCCTGTCTCTCTCTCCATTTGTCTCTCAGACTTCATTTCTTTTTTTTCTGTATCTCTCTGTGCTTTCATGTCTCTTGAACTCTCTGTTTCTGTCTCTCTTTCTATTTGTCTCTGTTTCTATCTCTGTCTTTGTATGTCTGACTCTCAACAAGATGGGGCTTCATAGAACAGAACTAAAACTAGAATCAGAATCACAGAATTAGATACATGGTTTTTCCCCCTGGAGGGTAGGGGGCATTTAAAAAAAGGGGCCCAAACCAGGTTGGCACCAGGCCAGAGTCTGCTGGCTTCTGCCTCCTGTTATCTAGCTTGTGATAATGAGCATCCAAGTTCTCATCTCATTCCCCAACTTTTCTCTGCCCAGATATCCTAGGGATCAGAGGGAGGTCTTTGCCAACATTAACATAGATATTGGGATATTGCAGAGACAGCAGCAGCAGCAAACCCACTAAGAGGGAAAGAATCTCCCACAGAGGAAGAAACAGTGCTATGCTGCTATTGTCTGTCTCTGTTTAACTGGAATGGCTCCTAGACTGCCTTCTTGGGTTCCTGGAGGAACCTTGAGGAAGTTTATTCAAGATCTCCAAAAGCCATGAGGAACTCTGGCAATGCTGAGTACTATTCACTAGGCCTACAGGTAAAGTACTTGGCCAACCAAGTCTCCTTGCTAATACGTCTGAAAGAATGGCAATTTTTAGCCAAAGAAGGGTGACAACACTCACTTAAAGTCCCTGGGAATCATTTTTCCTCTCTCTAAAATTAGGAGATTGGACTAGATGAACCCTGTAGTAGCTTGTAGCTGTGTGTGTGTATATGTATGTATGTATGTATGTATGTATCTATCTATCTATCTATCTATCTATCTATCTATCTATCTATCTATCTATCTATCTAGTATTTGAGATTCTTTCTAGCTCTGAAAATCTATAGATGGAGAGAAACAAATAACATTTTAAAAAATCTCCCTATTCTCTTGTCCTTCTCTGCCCTTAAGAAAATTCACATCCTTCTGTGTCTATGTCCATACTACTCTCCAAATATGGGCCCCTTTTCAGTCTAGTTTCAGGTTAGGTTGAGTGGCTTCTCCCTAAGCATTGAAGGAAGGATTCCTTCATTTTGTCAACTCCTGGAAGGCATAACTCCCCAGATTTACAACTTCCTGCTTTTTCTGCCCCTGAAGGGGGAGAACTGAGCATGCCATGTTCTGGCTTTTGTTCAATGTGTCTGTTTACAGATTTCAACATCATGGTGATAGGTGCCATAGAAATGGAAAGAATAATTTGCCAACTAGAGTGTTTATCGTCACATGATTTCCCAGTGTGCCAACAACAGATCTCATCAAGACTTGTCTCTAAGACACGGGACACATTCTGGTAATTATAAACACTCAAGGCACATTTTTTTAAAACTAAAGAATCTTTCTTTGTACCAAAGTAACACTCTCCATCCCTAGAATGCGAGAGAAGCAAAATTTGGACTGTCAAAATCAGGACTCAGTAAAACATTTTTGGGAGGATGGAAGGGATGGGCATTCTTGGAAACTAGTCTTGTGGGATACTACTGAGTCTTTAAAAATAGGCTACAACTACACATGCCTCATAAGCTTTTATAAGAAGAAGGCATGGGAGAGAAGAAAGGCTCTGGATTCAGATAATCTAGACTCTAGTCATACCAGTGACCCATGCCCCCACATCATCCTGGACAAGTCATTTGTCTTCCCTTGGTTTTAGGTTGTTCTTTTTTATCTTTTAAACTGTTAGACCCAATGGTCTCTAAGGTCCCTTCCAGCATAGCATTTAAAATCTTGTGTTTCAAATTAGGAGAGAGGGACTAAGCTAGTTTGTTTTCCCATATCTCCAACTAGAGTAAAATTTGATGAAACAATTTTAAAAATTCAATTTTTTGTAGCAACTTGAATTCCAGGGATATGTTGGGCTTTCAGTTTAAGTGGAAAGGGAAGCATCAAATGAAACATTAAAAGTTCCAGTGGCATAAAACATTCCAACTTAAGGACAGAGAGAAATGAAATGAAATAATAAGGCTTCAAAGTGTTTCCTTACTATGGGTAAGGTGTATGGAGAGTCTCTTGCTATGACTTCCTGCATCCTTCTGGAACATGTGATGGGAGCACTTAGCACAGTGCCTGCCATGTTTTTGTTGTTGAATTGTTTTTTAGTTGTCCACAATTCTTTATGATCCCATTTGGAGTTTTCTTGGAAATGCAGCCATTTCCTTCTCCAGCCCAGCATCGGACAAATAATAAGTTTCTAAAATCAGATTTGACTTCATGAAGAGAAGTCTTCAGCTCTTAATAAATGTCTATTGACTGACTGACTGAGAGGAAGGGTCATCCAGCAGGAGATGTCCCAGAAGATTGGATGACCAAGTCTGAAGTATTTTGTGAAGGCAACCCTGAAAATGAGCTGTGTCACTCTGAAGACTCTGTTGCCAAGTTCACTCATTTGATCCCTACTTTGGGCTGAGAAAAAGCACATTTGTCTCTTTTTCTCACTGAAAATAAATGGAAATATCATGATCACAACCTTTATTTATAAGAACTTTTTAAAAAGTCTATCAAATTCAGCCATACAAATCAAGCTCTTGATAAAGTACAATCCCTGACAATATCAAAGTTAAACCACTAAACAGCCTGTCCATGAATAATTGCACATATCACTTTTGACTTGTGTGGTTTACTGATTATGAACAGAAAGAATGTATTATTTAACTTTTTTTGGTAGCAAAATTTATGAGGTGAAGTCAGCAAGTATTTATTAAGGAATTACCATATGGTAGGCATCAGGAGAAGGTCTGATGATTCAAAAAAAGGCAAAAACTGTCCCTGCCCCTAGAAGCTCCCAGTCTAATGTAGGAAGAAATATGCAAATAACTCTGGATATAGGCAACAAACTATTTACAGGATAGATTGGAATAATTAACATGGGGGGGGTGCTAGCAGAAGAGGGAGTAAGGAAATCTTATTCCAGAGGGTTGGATTTTAGCTCACAATTTAAAGCAAGCCAGGGAAGCTAGGAAGCAGTGATGAGGGAGGACAGCATTCCAGACATGGAAGGCTGGCAGTGAAAAGGAGCAGGGAACTGGAGTAGGGAGATGGAAAGTCTTATAGAAGGGTGTGCTGGGGCTAACTGTAACTGGCTTGCAAGAGCCCTTTGTTAAATTTTCAGTGTGTCTTGTGACATTATTGTGTTGATTGTCCAGATTTATGAAAGTGTTAATATGCCAATTAAATTTAAAAGTGTGTGCATATGTACACCCACTCCACCCCAAGTCTAGTTGTTAAACATTTACTAGCAAATCCCTAGTCTTATAAGAGGAAGTGAAAAGGTCCCTGGATCATGGAGTACAAAGAGGAAGATAAGACTTAAGAAGGTTGAGAAAGTGGGAAGGAATCAAGTTCTGGAAGGCTTTAAAAACCAAAGGATTTTATTTTTGATCCTAGAGGTGACAGGGAGCCATTAGAGCTTATTGAACAGTGAAGTGATGTGATCAAACTTGTACGTTAGGAAAATTAATTTGACAGCTAAGTGTAGAATTGACTGGAGTGGAAAGAGACACAGCATGGAGACCAAACCGCAGACTATGCAATAGTCTAGGTATGAAAGGGTGAGGACCTTCATGGAAGGGTGGTGGTGGTGGTGGCTGTGTTAGAGGAAAAAAGAGAGTGTATATAAGAGATGTTGCAAAGATAGAATCAACAGAACACGACAAAAGACTGAATATAGTGGGGGAAGGCAGGGTGCAAGGATGACACCTGTGAGATTGGGTGACAGCGAGGATGGGGGCATCTTCAAAAGTAATAGAGAAGTTAGAAAAATAGAAAATTGGGGGAAGACATAATGTGCTTAGTTTTGGACATGTCAGGTTTAAGATATCTGCAGGACATCTGGCTTGAGATGTTCAAAAGGCAATTAGAGATGCAATCCTGGAAGTCAGGAGGGAGATTTGGTCATTAATCTTTTATTTTAATATTTCTATTAGGAACTCAACAAACAACAAACATAGGTATTTCCATATTTAACGGATAGAAAAATATAAGTGAAACCATGACTATGTTACCTGTTGATTTTAAGGGCCTATACCATACTTGCCTGGGTACTTTTCTTCTTTCTTTGAGTTTTTCAATGTTTTATTAACAACCTTTCTTCTCATTTATTCATTGATGGTCCCACCAACTGCATCCCAATTTTAACATTCATTTTCAAAAAAGCTGCCTCTTGTAACAAATAAGTATAAATCAAATGATGTAAGCATTATATTGGTCATGACTGAAAATGTGTGTGACATTCTGTGATTCCTGTCCATCCCCTTTCTGACAAGAGGCAAAAAACATGCTTCTTCATCAATCTCCCTGAGTAGTGGTTGGTCATTGCATTGAGTCACACATGTTTGTGTGTGTGAATGTGTGTGTGTGTCTGAATATATGCATCAATACTATTTGCTGTAGGAAAGTACTGGAAACAGAGAATGTTTTTTCACCTGTGGATGGCTGAACAAATTGTTGCACAAGAATATAATTAATATTATGATGTTGTGAGAAATAGCAAAAGGTCAGGGAAACATGTAACAATGACATGAACTGATCTAGAGTGAATAGAACCATAAATGTGAATAGAAATAAAACAATAAATTATACAATAACTACCATATTGAAAAGGAAAATAATTCTGAAAGACTTAAGAACTTGGGTCAATATAATGATCTCTCTTTTTCTATTTCCCTCTGTCTTCCTTTTCTCTCATATATATGTATTTGCATAAATACATGACAAATAAAATAAATTATATAACTGCAATATTGCAAAGGGAAATATAAGGGAAATATTATATATACACATGTTCATGCATGAATTTATGCATGAATGTGTGTATATATCATGTTTCCCATTTAAAAAAATCTCCTGGGGGGAGTCTGCCTAATAATGGTATTGATGGCTCAAAGAGTAGGTAGTTTAGTGATTTGGGGGTTATAGTTATATTTAGACTTCCAGAATGATAAAACTAGTTTATTACTTTATCATAATAGTTCATGAATATGGGGGCGGCCAGGTGGCTCAGAGAGTAAGAGCACCGGCCCCAGTGTCGGGATGACCTGGGGATCAAATCTGGGCTCAGATACTTAGCACCACACCCAGAAATAACTGGCCATGTAACCTTGAGCAAGTTACTTAACCCAATTGCTTAAAAAAAATAGTTCATGAATATGCCTGACCTTTCAGACCTTCTCTAATAACTGTCATTTTTCTTTTTTTTTTTCTTTTTGGTCACCCATGGAAATCTGATGACTGTGAGGTAGAAACTCAGCATTGCTTCGATTTCCATTTCTCTTATTATTAATTATTTAGATCCTTTACTATTTATCTACTGGGAAATGATTCTTGTTCTTATATGTTGTGTGTGTCTGTATAAATACGTATATATGTATGTGTGTTTGTAGTTAGATATACATATCTATCTGTCCATCTATTGGGTATCAGATTTGTATTAGATAAATATATTTCAAGATAGATTGATCTATTGTAATGGGAATGTAAATTTTTAAGATCTTCACTGCCCCTAGGCTAAAGTGCCCCTGGAGTCTGGGGTGGGAGGCTTGTTTTTCAGTAGATACCTTTTGATTGGGCAGTGAGTCAATAAGGTTGCTACATTCTCTGAGCCAGGAGAAGGATATATAAGCCATGATGTGTAGCGATTTGGGGCTCACTCGGAGAAGTGTTCTGTGATTTGATCAGATGAGACTCTGGGAAGCCATTGTAGAGAGTCCCCCGGCTTTGAAAAACCCAGATGTTGATTTGGTATGGATGTAATGGTTAGACAGTTTGGAAAGCTGTCTACTTGATCTGTTTCTGTCTTGATAATTCTGTCTGTATACTCTGAAGTTCGGGGTGCTGACCTTTTTCCCTTGAACTAGGTGAATGATACATATTTGACTGATTAAAGTAAGCTTGTTAACCCATTTTGAGTTGCTTTCCTTTATCAAAGCAGATCTAAGAAGCTGTGTTGGCAGCCACCCTGGGGAAGTTTGGGGTGCTTGCTGCTACATCCATCTATCTATCTATCTATCTATCTATCTATCTATCTATCTATCTATCTATCTATCTGTCTGTCTGTCTGTCTGTCTGTCTGTCTGTCTGTCTGTCTGTCTGACTGTCTGTCTGTCTACACTGTATACCAAATATGCATCAGATAAGTTTGCTTCAAAATTTCTTATTTCAGTTAAATATTTCCCTTTTAATTCTAACTCCATTGATCTTAGTTGTGCAAATTTTGGAAAGAATTTTATGGACAGTAACAAGAACAGGGCTTTCTGCTTGCAGTTTCCCATAGTCTTGGGTAGGGACAAAAAGGCCAGAAGTATTGCTCTCCACCTGGAGGATTATAGCTTCTTGTCCTTACTCAAACGGAGAAAGTGAAAGACTGAGAATGGAGTGTCCCCATGGGAGTCTTTTACATTTGAGTTCCAGTTAAGCAGCCAATCAAAAAGCTTTTTCTTGCAACATAGTAAATAAAAAGAAAACAGCCATATAATACTGTGCACATTCTGGATCCAAGGGCAGGGCCCTTCCTTTAGACATTATTATACACTTCCACCCTGACTCCTAATCCCAACCAGTGTAGGTTGGGAGTGGTCAGAACATACCACAGGTGGTTTTTTTTTTCCCTTGGAATTTTTCTAATTTATTTTATTTTTAATTTATGGACTAAAACAAGCATTTCCATAACATAGTATAATAAAAACATGATTGCACATGAAACTGCAAATATTTATGTCTAATGGTAGCCATCTCTAGGGGTGGGTGGGTGAGAAAAGAAGAAAAAAAGAAATCCTGATGTGTTTTGAGGATCCAAAGTTTCTCAGATAGACATCTATTACATTTCATTATGACAACTGCATTCTACCTCCTGTGATATTCTGTACCTTCTTTGGTAAAGAATGGTTCTCCTAACTAATGTTGTGAAGCTATGGCTATCTTCCTTTTCTCTTCTAATTTACTTATGATGTGACCTTTCATTTCTATATGTATCCATTTAGAATTATTATAGAATTTGGTACAATACATTGATCTAAGCTTAATTTCTTCCACATGGCTTTCCACTTTTCCCAGAATCTTCATCAACTGGTGATCTCTGTAATCGGTTGTTGGTGGTCATGGGTATTAACAATAACAATAATAACATCAAGAATTTCTATAGCCCTTTACAAATATAAACTCACTTTAGTCTCACTACAGTGAGACTGGGAGGCATGTAATATTACTATGGCCATTTTACAGATAAAAAACCTAGAGGTGAAATTACTTGCCCAGGGTTATACTACTCACTAGTAAGTATCTGAGGTCAGTTTTGAATTCAGGTCTTTCTGATTCCAGGCCTGGCTCTCTATCCACTGCCCTACTTCAATGCCTCTCACCTTCTCTCATTGTTGACTTTGTCTGGTTCCGTAAATTTAATTATCATCTGCTTACAAACTTACAGACATAGTCCTATGAAGTTAAATCACTTCTGTGTTATTTTTTTTTGTACTAATATGGCATTTCATGCCCTTTCTATTTTCAGTCTTTACCAAATTAATTTTTTAATGATTCCCACATTTAACAGTGATATAATTATTTCTAATGCCTATTTTTTCCTACTGTCCATTATTTTCCTCTGTTATTCCATTCTTCCCCAGTCTAGATTTCTTCCAGATAGGCTTAGATAATATAATATTTTCTTAAAATTAGCATATCTAAACAATGGATAATTAATTTCTCTCTAATTAATTATGATTGCCTCTATTTTGGAAAGGAGAATTTTGTAGTACAATTCATAAAATTCCACTGTGTGTCTTGGTAGATGGATTTACAAATGTTTATGCATTCTATAGTTATTTTAAGAATATAATTTCTTTTTACAATCTTTATCAGGTTTTGTTGGCAATGTACAGAAAGGCTAGTGATTTTTATGGTCTTATTTTAGATCCTGCTACTTGACAGGATAGGGCAGCTAGGTAGCACAACAGACAGAGGACTGGTCTTGGTGTCAGGAAGACCTGAGTTCAAATCCAGCTTCAGACACTTATTAGCTATGTGACAAGTCACTTAATCTGTCCGTTTCAGTTTCCTCATTTGTAAAATGAGCTGGAGAAGGAAATGGCAAAATAGTCCTGTATCTCTGCCCCAAAAAACTAACAAACTAAAACCAAATGGTGTCAACAAAGGGTTGAATACAGCTGAACAACAAACTCGACTGGTTAATGTTTCTATTTAGTTCAATATCTAAGGTCCTTTGAATTGATCATTATATCATATGCAAAAAAAGTAATTTGGTTTGTTCTTTGATTGTGATTATACATTGAAGATATTTTTTTGTTTTATTGCTGTACCTAGAATTTCTAATAGTAGTGATAAGAGACATCTTTGCTTTACCCTCAATCTTAATACAGTTTCCATTATATTTTGATTTTAAATAGATAAAATTTGCCACATTAAGAAAAATACCATTTAAGTTTGTGCTTTTGAATGTTTGGAAAACAAAAAAGGATGTTGCATTTTGTTTAAAACTTTTTTATCTAAGTGATATTATGTGATTTTCACTTTATTTTTTTGGTAATGATAAAGTCTATTATGTTTAGTTTTCCTAATGCTAAATTCATCTTGTTTTCCTGGTATAAATCCAACCTTATTATAATGGCAGTTAGATCACACAGTAAATAGAGATTGGATTTGGATTCAGTAGTACCTGAGATTGAATCCTGACTCAGAGATTTACTAGTTACATGTCCTCAGGCAAATCACTTAACTTCTCTTTCCATTTATATTTGTCATGGGGATAATAACATGTATTCACAGGCTTGATAAGAGTATCAAATGAGATAGTCTATGTAAAACACTTTGTTAATCTTAAAATGGTAAATAAATGTTGGCTATTCTTATTAATATTTATTTTCAATATGTTGCAACCTCTTTATTGATACTTTATTAAATATTTCTGCAACAATATTTATTAGGAAAATTTCTCTGTAGTCTTCTTCATCTACTTTATCTCTCCCTAATTTGTTTATCAGGACCACATTTGTCTCAGAAAGCATCTTGGCAGGGTGCTATCCTTTACTATTTTTAGAAGCAATGGATGTAAAATTGGAGTTAATGCTTCTTTAAATGGTTGATAGACTTTACTTTTAAATCTATCTAATCCCTGGTATGTTTTCTTAAGGAATTCATTTATGGCTTGTTCTTTCTTTCCTCTGAGATGAGAGTATCTAAATGATCTGTTTCTTGATCTTCTAATCTCAGTAATTTACATTTTATAAGTATTCATCTCTCCTTTAAATTATTAGGATGGGAGGGATATAATTTGGTAAACTAGTTTCAATTTTTGCCATCTTTATTCTTCATCTTTTAAGAATTCCCTTTACCTTTTCTTTTATTGTGACAATTAGGACAGCTTATCTATGTTATAGTATTTTTAAAATCTCTCAACTTTATTATTTTGAGGTTATCTCTTTTATTTTAAAATTTGTACTTTTTGCTTTTAGATTTTAAAATGTTAATTTTATACATTTTTAGTTGCATGCCTAGTTCATTGATGCATTTTATTTTCTCTCTCTTTTGTTGGTGGAAATGTTTGAGGGTGAACATTTTTAACTAAGGATTGTTTTGGTAACCTCCTCAGAATTTTGGAATATTGACTCATTCCAATTTCCTTTAATAATATCATCTTTCTATGATTTGTCCTTTGACCTACCAATTGATTATTAGTAAATTATTTAACTTCTATTTAATTTTAGATCCTTTCTTAAAATGTCTTTTGTGGATTATAATTTTTATTGAACTATAGTGAGTAAAGGATATGTTGAATATTTCTAATTTCCTGCATTTGCTTATTACTGCTGATGTCCAACTAAATTTTCAATTTTTGTAAAATTGTTGTGCACAACTTAGAATGTATACGCATCTTTACATTTTTCACTCAGTAATCTTCAAAGATCTATCATGTTGAATGCTTCTATGATTTTCCTCAGGTCATTAATTTCTTCATTATTTCTATCCTTTTATTTGTTCTCTATAGATCTGAAGGGAGCACATTGAGGCACCCACTAACTTTAGTTTTAATATTTATTTATTCCTGTAACTTGCTTTAAATCCCTGCATGATGGGTTAATTGTTGTGTGTGTCTGCATGTGTGTGAACATGAATATATACATATATAATCTTTGAACTCTATGAGGACAGAAAGTATTCCATTGTTCCTTTATATCTCCAGAGTCTAGTGCCTATAACTTATAGTAACTGCTTAAAGAATCCTTTATTGATCACTAATCTGTATACATGTTTATATATACATATGCACATATACATACACATATATACACATACATGCATATGTGTATATATACAGATATATGTATGTATGTGTGGCCACTTGGTGATGAATTTTTGGACATGGTAATTCATGAAACAAAGAAAAATGTAAAATGGCCCTCAGTCTTCTATGAGCCCTTGCTGCTTCAGAGAGAAAGTGGAGCAAGAGTGGAAAAGTGGGTGAAGTCTGCCAGGATCACTGTGTTTGAACTCTATTTAGATTTTAGTCTCACCATCAATTTTCTAAGTGGAAGATATTTGTCCAATGATGACCCACTAGACATACTGCTAGATAAACTGTGTTGTAACAGTCTTGACATTCTTTCCATAAATAAAATAAACAGAAAAAGGAGTTTATGGGCAGGATAGCAGTGAATATTTATTAAGTTCCTACTATGTGTCAGACACTGTGATAAGCAATTTCCAAATATTATTTCATTTGATCCTCATAACCCTTTGAGATAAGTAATAACATTATTCCCATTTTGTAGTTGAGAAACACAGATTAAGTGACTTTATAGTTGAGGAAATTGAGGCTATTAAGTGACTTGTACAGGGGCATACAGTTAATTAGAATCTAAAGGCAAATTTGGCCTCATGTATTCCTAACTTCAAGCTCAGAACTTTATCCATTCTGACACCCAGCTACCTAGTGCTTCTCTCCTGTAACTACAGTTACCTTTTTTTTCTACTTGGAGGGCAATTGGGCTTAACTTGCCCGAGGTCACATGGCTAATTTTTGTGTTAAGTGTCTGAGGCTGGATTTGAATTCAGGTCCTCCTGATTCCAGGGCCAGTGCTCTACTGACTACGCCACCTAGCTGCCCCCATGAAGTTACATTTAAGGATTAATCATGAGCATACTTTGGACAATGCAACAATAACAAGAAAACAAAGGGATTGGCATAATTATTTTTAATATGGATCCAAAAATGACAATAAGCATCATTTCACAGTATTTCTGATCATCTTGCGTTGAAATAGTACTAAGTATTTACCAAGAAAAAGAGTAACATGGAAATAATTGCAGTCTATGCACCAACATTGGGTGCCGGGGATGAAGAAGTTGAACAATTCTATGAAAAACTCACTAATTTCCTTGCATTTATGTCAATACAGATGTTATTTGATGACTTCAACGAAAAGGCGAGAATGGAGAGAAGCATGTGAAAGCATGATGAAAGAGAAATGAAGGAGAGTCCAGAAGACACGTAAGTCTCATGTTGTTATATTATGCGTGGTATTATTTTGTGGAAGTTGTTTATAAACACTCGATACAATGAGCACCAAATCACATCACAAAAATGTAAAAAATAAAGCTATCTTAAGAAACAGGAAATTGTGACCTCACGTTAGGCACCAATAAAAATTGCTGAAGTCACTGTGCCAGTGTCTCCTATTTCTCACAATGAATTCCAAAGTTCTTCAGACAGACCTTGAGTTTCCCTCTGTATGACTTCTTCTGATCTCTGTGTGACCACTTACCCTGTGTGAGTCTTTCAGTCATGTGCTATTTGGCATCTACACAACGTGACCAGTCCATCAGAATTGTACTCTCTGAAGTAGAGTTTGAATGTTTGGCAGCTCAGTTCAAGAAAGGACTTCAGTGTCCAGTACCTTATCTCGCCAGGTGATCTTCAGAATTTTCCTAAGACAATTCAGTTTGCTGGCATGGTGCTGGTAGACTGTCCAGGTTTCACAGGCACCCAACAACACAACAGCTCTGACACAGAGACACCCAGCATGGCATGCCTACATCAAAGAAGGCATTGCACTCCATGTATAAAACAGAATTGCAGAAGATTAAACAAAAATAAGTGAGATGAGTAAATATAGAGACATCTCCACTCCAAATATCCATGTGGATTATTTGTACCTTCTGAGCTCTTATTCATCTGATCAGCCACAGTCAGACACACTTTACCTTGACCCCAACATAGTGGTGTTAGTTCGGTCCTCTTCAAGCACAAAGGACAAGAGTGTGTTTTGTTTTATTCTTGATAATGTATTTTTTCAACTACATGTTCCAGCCTTCATTTTTGTAAGATTTTGAGTTCCATTTTTTTTCTCCCTCTCTTCTTTCCCTCCCCCCTCCCCAAGACAGAAAGCAATCTGTTTTAGGCTATACATGTACAATGATATTAAACATATTTCTACATTAGTCATAGTGTAAAAGAAGAATCAGAGCAAAAGTGAACAACCACAAGAAGGGAACAAAAACCCAAAAGTGAAAATAGTGTGCTTTGATCTGCATTCAGACTCCATGATTCTTTCTCTGGATGTGGATGGTATTTTTCATCACAATTGGAATTGACTTGGATCACTGTATTGCTGAGAAGAGCCAAGTCTATCATAGTTGATCATTGCACAATGTTGCTGTTGTTGCTATGTACAATGTTCTGCTCTTCTGCTCACTTCACTCAGCATCAGTTCATGGAAGTCTTTTCAGGTTTTTCTGAAATCTGCCTGCTCATTATTTCTTAGAGAACAATAGTATTCCACCACAACTCTGCCACATCTTGTACAACCATTCCCCAATTTATGGACATCTTCTCAATTCCTTACTCTTTTCCATTGCAAAAAAAGATGCTATAAATATTTTTGGACATGTGGGCCCTTTTCCCTTTCTGTTATCTCTGAGATACAGACCTAATAGTGATATGAACTGCCAACCATTGAGGCAGCACTTAGAGGGCCTTTGAGCAGAAGAGTAGTAAAAGAGCATGGTGGTATCAGGAATATTACTTTGGCAACAGCATAATGAAGGGATTAGAGATGATACACATTGGTAACAAAGAAAAAGTTGTTAGGAAGTTGTTACCATAGCTCAGATGCGACATGATAAAAATGTTAGTTACCTAAAACAATAGCAGTGGGAGTGAAAAAGAAGCAAAAAATGCGAGTGATTCTGCAGGTGGAAGCTACAGGACTTGGTGACTTCTTTGATGTATGAGGTAAGGGAAAGGAAAAAGTAAAAGATGACTCCAATATAAAGGGACCACATGTTTACAAAGATGGGGGAGTAATCTACAGTAACAGAGAAGCTGGATAGGGGCAAGTGTTGGGAGAAACTTTAAATTCTTCTCAAATGTTAGGTACTTGAGGGCAGAGTCAAGATGGTGGATTAAAAGCAGCAATCCCATTGAACTTCCTCCAAACTGTACGGTAACTCCTCAAGTCAAACTGGAGCAACAGGGCCAACAAAATGTCAGAGTGAGACATTCCTACAACCTCAGACAAGACCTCGTGTCATGTGGATGGGCACCAACCTTGAGCGCAAGATGCTACAACACCAGTGTTGGGCCCTGGAAGTGACAGCGGCTATAGCAATGACAGAGGCAGCATATTGAAGACCTCTCAGCCCAGAGAGGTAAGAGGCTCAGATAATCGGTCAGAAAGAGATTACAAGGGCCCCTTTGCAGGGACTGAGTAGAGGTGGTATTGATTGGCAGCTCTATTGTCTATACACTATTCTGGGGTGCAGATACAGGGCAGAGAGAGGTGCTTGTGGTTGGTTATAAGGAAGCATGGGCCCTGGTTGCAGTTCCAAGGCAGAAATGAATGCTAATGCTTGTGGCTTCAGGAGAGTAGGGGGGCCTGGTCATGGTCCCAGAGTCAGGAGGAACCCTAGCACTTTCATCTGCCCTGATACAAGACTCAAGAGAAACATAAACAGGTAAACAGGAAAGAGTAGCATAAGGGACCCAATGGAGTTAAAAATATTTCTATTCCTTTATGGTTTATCCAAGCAAATATTATGTGGAATTGTACAGAAGTGAAAGGTAAGGAAAATCTGAAGCAACCCTTCCTTGGCCTAAATAATGCAATTTATTTTGCTCTTAACCTGTTTTTGAATAGGACCCAGGTAACATTCTTTTATTCACAAATGTCTTTGGTGATCTCAGGTTGGACATAGATTTTTCTGACTCTAGGTCTCTAGCAATAAACTTGATGCCTACTATACTCCTGGGTGGTGGTATTGTTTGGGTGGGTGATTGATTTGAGCTACTAATTAAATACACTTCTCACTATGGGGTGCTTATGGGGACCTAGAGGCTTAGGGCAGCATTTTATACTTGTAGGTGAAAGAGATAGATGTATTTTCCAAGCTTGTTGGACTCTACAAGCCATTTCTTTCTATCAACATTTCTTTCCATCCTAACATTATAGAGTGTGTGTGAAAGATAGCTCAAATTTGGACAGAGGTCAAGGGAACACAATGACATTGGAAATTTTAAACTTGTTACCATCATGGCATGCAGGTTTCTATACAATGTGGTCTCTCGTTCGAGGCCATATGTTTTTGAAACCTCAACCTGCTCTTACATATTGAAAGGCAAGACCTCTCATCCCGACTTTGCTTCAGAAGCCCTTTCTAAATGGACTTTTCTGCTCTTTCTAGATATTAGACATTGGTCCTGTAGGAAAGGATACACTCAATCTTATTTACGCATTCATTCATTCATTTGATGAAATGGCAAAGATGGGAATACCAAATTCTCCTTTCCCAGATATATCAAGGACTCTCTGAAGTCATAGAAGGTACAGGATTAAGTATCAGGTTTCACTTTTGGAACCTGAAAGTGTATAGATGAGCAGGAGCTGGTGTGGCATTCAATACTCATGCAAGCCACTCTGGGTGTCTGTCTGGGACACTGACATCTTCCAGCAAGCCTGGATCTAAGCAGAATGGGAAAAAGAAAGTAATGGTCTAAAGCTCCACTGTGTTCTTCTGAAGGCAAGGGTTAAAAGTAGCAGATATTACAGCTGCAGAATACTGGGAAGGCTGAGGATGTAGGTCCAGTTACTTTGGAAATAATTTAGCTCCACAAAAATGTGAGGACAAGGCCAAGAACTGGCCCTGTGGGTGCCAGGGAGATTTTGATTTGAAATGGATTATGTTACTAGGCTCAATGTGCAAAATTTTTTTGAAAAAGAATGTTGCATGCCATATTTCCCCATGTGGATTTGAATGGAAATAGCATGTCTTGCCTAGAGAAAAATTTCTCTGAAACCCTGTTGGAGACAGCCTCAGAGCAGCCTTCTGTGTTCCATTCACTGCATGCCTGGGAAATCACTAAAGGAATATCTAAGAGACATCATTATAGTTTTTTCTTGAATCTATTTTTCTGAAACTTTCTGAGTACCTTACTCTCTGTGGTTTCTTTCCCCATGACTGGAATCAGGTTAGTTAACAGCATGTTGGAAACTACTTTCTTGCAAAGCTCTGTTTTTTCCCAACCCTACCTTTTCAGCTGAATTTCATTCTAACCTCTTACTTTACTAAGAAAATCGAGGTCATTTCTCATGAATTTCCTAGTCTGCCCTTCTCCTCCTAACACTTTGAGATCTTCTCCCATCTTGTCTTCCTTTCCTCCAACCTCTGACAATGATCATATTTTCAAGCTATCATCTCAAAGTGTCTTCTTCCTTTCTCAGACTCAAAAAAAGAGATGTTTATACTCATTACCATCAATCCCCCTCTCTTCTCACTCTGTGCTCCATGTTTTGCGATCTAGCTTCTGACCTCACTACTAAATTGATATTGCTTTCTCCAAAGCTGCAGATGACCTCTTAAGTACCAAATCTGTTGATCTTCCTCAGGTATATGGTTCTTGAATGTCCTGCTGCATTTCATGTCATTGACTACCCTTTCCCCCTAGGTATTCCCTCCTCTCTGAATTTTAGTGACACTCCTTTTTCTTGGTTCTCTTGCTACCTGAATAAGGGTTTCTTCTCAGGCTTCCTTGTTGGCTCATTATCTACACCACGTCCCCATCCCTGGTTATTCCCCACAGCTCACGCTTAGGACCTGTTCTCTTCTCTCTCCTTTAGGAACTAACCTGGTTCCCATGGAGTTACTTTTTGTCTCTATTCAAATGAGTTACAGATTTCAGCCTCTTTCTGAATTTCAGTCTCACGTTAACACCTAGTTCTTGGATGTTTCAAAATGAATTTGCCAGAGAAATCTCAAAATTATCTTGTCCAAAGCAGAATTCACTGCCCCCCAATAATTAAAACTAAATAAATAAAATAGACCTCTTTACCATATTTTCCTATTTCCATTGAAAGTACCCCAATACTTCTTATCTAGTCACTACACACATCCAATCAATTGCTAAATCTTGATGGATTTCCCCCCATTTAAAAAAAATATTTTTAACATTCTTTTCATTTTAAATTTTCAGTTCCAAATCCATTCATTCCCTCCCACCCACCCACTACTCCACCCACTGAGAAGGCAAGCAATATAATTATACCTGTGAAATCATGCAAAACCTCTTTCCATATTAGTCATATCACAAAAAATCAAGAAAAATAAAGAAAGTGAGAAAAATGTGCTTGAATTTGCCCTCAGAGTCCACTGGTTCTCTCTGGGGAGGTAGATAACTTTTTTTTTTGGTCAGGAATCCTTTGGGATTGTCTCAGATCATTGTATTGACCGTAGTAGTTATGTCTCTTATAGCTGATCATCATTGTAACATTGCATTACTGTGCACAATGATCTCCCCGTTCTCATTTCATTTTGAATTAGTTCATATAGATTTTTGCATGTTTTTTTCCTGAAATCTCCCCCTTTTCTTTTCTTATATTAGTATTCCACCACATACATGTATCACACTTTATTCTACCATTCCCCAATTGATTAGCAATTTCCAATTCTTTGCTACCACAAAAAAAGCTGCCTGAATATTTTTTCTACATATAGGTCCTTTTCCTTTTGATCTCTTTGGGATATAGATCTAGTAGTGCTATTGCTGGGTCAAAGGGCATGCATAGTGCTATAACCCTATGATCAGAGTTCCAAATTGTTCTTTGGAATATTTAGAGGAGTTCACAACTCCACCAACAGTTCATTAATGTCCTTATTTTCCCTTATTCCCCTCCATAATTTTTCATTTCTGATAGGTGTGAGGTGGTGCCTTAGAGTTGTTTTATCAGTTGGGGAATAGCTCTTACTTTAATAAGTTTGACTCAGTCCATTATATATTTGAGAAATGAGGCCTTTATCAGAGAAACTTGCTGTGATTTTTTTAATATTACTTCATGGTCGATGGTACCGTTTAACAAAATGTAGTTTCCCTAATTATTTCTTTTAATGAGCCCTGCTTGTGCTTTTTATTTTTTGTCTGAAATCATGGTTGCAACCCTTGCCTTTTTTTCCCTTTAGCTGAAGCATTATAGACTCTGTGTGTTGCTTTCGCTTTCCAGTATGTCTCTGGTAAACAACATATTGTTGGATTCTGATTTCTATTCCATTCTGCTGTCTGCTTCTGTTTTGGGGGGTGAACTCATTCCATTCACATTCACAGTCGTGACTCCTGTGTATTTCTCTCCAACAGATTTTTGTCCTGCCTAATTTGTCTCCTCACTGGAAGTTTCTCCCCATCAAAATCCATGCTTTACACTGCTGTCAAAGTGATTTCCCTTAAATGAAGTTCTAACCAGATCATTTCCCTACTCAGTATTCTACAGATTCCCTATTGAACAGGTATAAAGTATAAACTCATGTTTGACTTTTAAATCTCTTCACAACCTGGGCCCTATCTTTCCAGACAACTTCCATATTATCTCCTTTCTAGCACTCTGTGACACAAGTAATTCAGCCCTCTCTCCTCTACATATGACACTTGGCTTCCCATTACTGGGATTTTCTACTGGCCATCTTTCCACCTGGAATTTTGCCCTTTTTCCTCCCCGCCTCACAGAATTTCCTCCCTCTCTCCAAAACAAAGCTCAAAACACCTCCCTTCTTTATACCCCAATGTGAGTGCCCTTTCTCCTTCTTCACCCATATAGTACATCTTTTTTGTCTTTCATTGTATCTCCAACACCTAGCAAATTATGAAACCCTTAAATGTTTTTGGTTAACTTATTGAAATTATTCTGTATATACTTACATTTTTTATAGTCCTCTTTACTAAAAATTAAGCTTCTTGAGGACAGACAAAGCTTCAATTCTATCCTTCTATCTCCAGTGTTTAGGGCAGCATAGAACCCAGTAGGCATTTTATAAATTCCTGTTAAAAGACTGATCATGTCTGCAATCTCTACCTAATTATTTGTTCAGCCACTAGATGCTGCCTGACAATGCACTGGGATTTGCATGAATGAAAATTTCTATAGATAAAGACCTATTTGTAACAGCAAGCATCACAACATCCCCAGGGTGGCTGCCAACACAGATTCTTAGATCTGCTTTTCTAAAGGAAAGCAACACAAAATGGGTTAACAATCTTGCTTTAATCGATCAAACATATCATTTACCTATTTCAGGGGGAAAAGGTCATTACCCTGAACTTCAGAGAATACAAACAAGTTACAAGCAGAAGTTACAAGAAGACAGAGAAATATTTCAAGCAGACAGGACTCCAACTGTCTGACCATTACATCCATACCTAGTCAGTTACCAGAGAGGGAAGCACCAACATCTGGGTTTTCAAAGCTGGGGGGCTCAACGGCTGCCCAGAGTCTCTTCTGGTCAAACCAAACAACTCTTCTCAAAGTGGGCCCCAAAACAAAGCCTCACATGATGGTTTATACAGCTTTCTCCTGGCTCAGAGAATATCACAACCCTCTTGACCCTGCTGCCCAATCACAAAACATTCCAGAAAACCAAGTCTCCCACCACAGGCTCCAGGGAAGATCTTAAATTCCCATTCCCATAACACTATTTAAGGAAAGAAAGAAACGACCAGTTGATAGAATGATCCTTTGTGTGTAGGAAGAAGTTATTGAATGCTTATTTTTTTTTTTTTGCTTTTTGGAGGGCAATTGGGGTTAAGTGATTTGCCCAAGGTCACACAGCAAGTTTTTGTGTTAAGTGTCTGAGGCTGGATTCGAACTCAGATCCTCCTGACTCCAGGGCCGGTGCTCTACTCACTGCACCACCTAGCCACCCCTTTATTGAATACTTATTAAGAATACATTATTTGCCAGGTATGATGCTAAGCATTTTACAAATATTATTTCATTTGACCCCTACCTGAGGCTAATCCTGAGAAATAGATGCTATTTTTATTCCTCTTTTACACTTGAGAAAATGGAGAGAAACAGAAATTCAGTGATTTCTCTAGCGACACAGCTAGTGTCTTTGAAGCTTTTTCTACCCTCCAGGACAGTTAGTGAGTGTCTGGAGTTTTCTTGCCTCCAGGCCTAGGGCTCTATCCACTCTGCTGTCCACCTAATTTCCATAGGAAAGTAACTGGAGACCTGACCCATTTTCTCACTTGCATGTTCCACCTGCCTCCTTACCCCTTTTTAATCTAATTTTATTGTCTTGTGATCCAGAGTATCTCAGAAGACATATTTAGATAATGTGCTTCTTCATTAAGAGCATTTTAATCTCTCTCCCATTAGTACTCAATTAGTTTGAGCTTCCATCTAAGTTCATTAAATATTAATTAATCTTTATTTAAGTTCATAATTAATTTGTTGAATTATTTATATTTAAAGAACTAGAGGAAATGGTTTCCCAATCGTAATTACACTAACTTTCTCAATCTAATTAAGCATTACCATTATTGAATGCATATGCTATATTGACAGGATTAATGATAAACATAAAGATACATGTAACTGTTAATAGTATTTTGTTATGACAGAATCTTAACCAGATTACTTTTAAACCTCAATATGACAACAGACGATACTTCTTCACTTATTTTAAACATAATCCTAAATTATTCAGCTGACTTCTATTATTATTTGAAGTTTATTAAGAATCTTTCTTCAAATTTCTCTTTAAGATGATGACAAAGTCCACTTCTTAGAAAATAAGTTAGATTATTTTTGGAGTGAGGTTGTCTTCAGCAATTGCAATACAACTATTTTCCCCCAAAATTGTGTGTTCCTTCTTCTCAAATGCTCTTCATAGAATTGTCTTTATCTTTTTTTATAAATGCATGACTTATGCTCTAACAATGACATTTCTCCGTACCTTTTTCTTCTCTATCTTCTTCACAGATTCCTTAGAAAGTCTCATGACTCAACTGCAACAGACCCACATTCTCCCTGGCTCTATTGAGAGAAGTACTAGCAATAGATCATTTCTGAACATTCCCTCTGGAAGCACCCATGCAAACTGCTTGACTCAATGTTTTGTCTCGTAAAGCTACATGATCTCCAGTCTCTGAGAGAAAGATATTTGAAACCAAGATTATAAATACAGTCACTGCTCTCTAAGGCATTGTGGGCTTGGTGGCAGATAAGCCTAAATAAATAATCCTCCAAAAGTCATCTATATATGGCTTTGGAAGATGCTGCACAATTTTTCAATAGGCTGACCTTCCATATTAAGGCCTTGAAAGTTAATCTGGATCCATAGTGTAGCCATCCTAGATAGAAGAGAGAGGTACAGACAAGAGTTGGGGAACTTGTAGCCTTGAGGCCAGAGGTGGCCTGAACAAATCCTTTTATTGAGGGCATTTGTTCTGGGAAACTTGGATTCAGTCAAAGGGCCACACTTGAGGACCTTGAGGTCATATGTGGTCTCAAGGTTACAGGTTCCCCACCCCTGTTATAGACTAAAGCCATGCTAGATTCTTGTGGAAGATAAAATACAATTTAAAAGTTATGATGGGTAATTCTTTCAAGGG
This sequence comes from Petaurus breviceps papuanus, assembly GCF_028583685.1. NCBI lineage: Eukaryota > Metazoa > Chordata > Mammalia > Diprotodontia > Petauridae > Petaurus > Petaurus breviceps. The sequence goes on along the minus strand of NW_027186458.1, from coordinate 2,242,130 downwards.
AATATGTTGCCCGTGAATAACTGAGAATCTCCTTCATACAGTTCCCTAACTTATTTTTATAATCATCCTTTAAGAGGATTTTAAAAAAATACTTATTTCTATAAAAGGGAAATAATACTTTTACTCTCAAGACTTCAAAGGGTTATTTGTTGGAAGTGTTCCATGAAAACTACTTCTCTTTCTTGACTTTGTAGCATGAAGTTTGGGAGTGGGGAGGGATCTCAGAAACCCTCAATCCAACTTGACTCCCATTGTAAGTGCCCCCTTTACAATCTCTGTGGCAGGTGATTGGTTGTCCAGCCTATGCTTGAACTCTTGACCTCAGCAGTCAGTCCATTCTTGTACTGCAAAATGAGTTGTGTGGTTGGTCAAAACATCTGAATGAAAGGAATATTTAGGGATGTTTTTTCTTTCCTTTAACCACAATCAAATATACCTTTTATATGCTAGAGATGATATAATAAGAGAAGGCCCAATGAAAGTAAAATCTTTGGAGCATGTACAGTATGCTCTGCCTCATATAAACCTGAGGTCTGCTGGAAAGATTTTTGATTGACTGCTTATTTGGAATACAAAAAGTACCTCTCTGTCTCTGTCTCTCTGTCTCTCTCTCTTTCTCTCCTTCCTGTCTCTCTCTCCTTCTCTCTCTGTCCCTCCATCTCTTTGTCCCTCCCTCTCTCTCTCTCCTCTCTCTCTCTCTCTCTCTCTCTCTCTCTC
>NW_027186458.1:2209287-2241313 GCF_028583685.1 Petaurus breviceps papuanus | reverse complement strand
TCTCTCTCTCTCTCTCTCTCTCTCTCTCTCTCTCCTCTCTCTTTGTCCCTCCCTCTCTCCTCTCTCTCTCTCTTTCTCTCTCTCTCCTTCTCTCTCTCTCTCTCTCCTCTCCCTCTCTCTCCCTCTCTCTCCCCCCTCCTCTCTCTCTGTCCCTCCATCTCTCTGTCCCTCCCTCTCTCTCTTCTCTTTCTTTCTCTCTTTCTCTCTCTCCTTCTCTCTCTCTCTCTCATTCTCTCTCTCTTTTCCTCCCTCCTTCTCCTACAATGAGGAGCCAAGAACTGTTAGAATTCTCCCCCCATCACTTCTCTCTCCATGAAGTTACCATGTGGCTACAAACACATGGCAAGAATTATTTTTGCTTTGTTACATGTACTCTTTCTTGTTCTTAAAGGGTTTATTGGAATGGATAAACTCAGAACCTCACAAATTTTGACAGGTTGGAAGAACCATCAGAGTTTGTTATTATAGTTCAGAATGGTCTGCCAGTGGTGACAGCAGGTGAGCTTGGTTAAGATTCAATGTAGGCCTCAGGAATGACTCAAATGATTAGTCCATTCATGAATTGTCTGAGTAGCTGAGGCCCCATATTCTCCAAGCACAGGGCTAAATAGAAAAAAACAGCTATGCGAGAACGAGAAGTGAAACTTACAGAAGAAATGTTTTAAGCACTTTAATTCAGAATCCACTCTCTCGAAGGTCTGAGATGGTAGGCAAGATTGCACCCTTTCGGGGGAATTTTTCATTGTTTGGCTCTTTCTGTTCCTTTTTCAGTAAATACCCCTTTCTAAAAGAAAATTGATTTTAATTGATTTTCAACAATACTGAGGTGAAATCAATGAGTTAACTAATTACTAGAGTGTTCATCACTACTGATGATACTGGGAGGAACATAAACAGATGAAGATACCATTGTCTTTCCCCAATTATCCCTGGCTTATGCACATACAGGCATGTTCTGCCCCACACACATACAATCACATATCAAACATTCTTTCTTTTTGCTTTGCAAAAGGTCTTTCTTTTTTGTAGATATTATTATTTTTGTTGCTAACAACAATAATAGTCAGAATTGTATAGCTGTTTAAGTCTTGTAAAATGCTTTATATATGCTATCTCAGTTGATTTGAATACATTAACCAATGTCATTAATGGAAGTGAGGGGACCAAGGTGATAATGCTTGAGTGGGACAGGAGAAGAGTGCTTAAGAAATTAGGATTTAACACTGATATTAAATGTTATAATGCTTTGGTGTTATCATAAGTCATTGCTACAGGGAGCTACCATAGTCCCTTTAGATTTAAAATGTTAAAATGAAAATTGAGAGATTGCAGAATTAGATATAGTAATATATTCACTGATTACTTTAACTTATATAATGCTTATTAGGGAGCAATGATTTTAATTATCATTATTGTACATATGTACAATATCTACATTTACACATATATCATCAATGTGCGTGTTATATGAATCAATTCCCAGGGTCCAATGGGAAGTTCTATTAATAGACAAATAGGTGTCATGGTGGAGTTTAGGAGGAATCAAGGAGACCTTGGTTTCAAACCTGTCTCAGAGAATTAATAGCTGTATGACCCTGAAAAAGTCACAGCTTTCTATCTCAATTTCCTCATCAGTAAAACAAGAACAATGATAGAATCTACCTCACAGAGCTGGTATCCCAAATGAGGTAATATAGGCAAATTATGAGAAAATCAACTGAGCTTTTCATATGAATAAAAACTGAAATTTCCTTTTATCTGATTCTTTGTAGCAAGCATATTTGTTTTTGTTATTCAGTTGTTTCGGTCATGTCTGACTCTTTGAGACCCCATTTGGGATTTTCTAGGCAGAGATACTGAAGTAGTTTGCCATTTCTTTCTCCAGCTCATTTTACAGGTGACTTACCCACAGTCACATAGCTGGTGAGTGTCTGAGGCCAGATTTGAACTCAGGTTTTCCTGACTCCAGGCTTACTCCTCTATCATGCTACCTACTTGTCCCCACAAGTACATTTAGCCCTGACTATTATGGAAAAAAATAGAAATTTCTGAAAAAGGAATGAAAAAATTCACATCAATTAGATAAGGTGAGTGTTTCAGGTCCCTTGGATCAAGTAATTCTATTTTTACATATAGGTATATTACATACATGCATGTGTGCTTACGTGTATTTATGTGTCCATGTTCATCTGTACATGTATATTGTATTATATATAAATATATATGATGTGTGTAGTGAGGTAGAGACATAGAGATACTGTAAATTGGAGACTTACAGTACAGTTGGGCCTGGAATGAAATACAAGAAAGAGAAGCCTAAATGCATTTTGGAAATTGTATAATTCTCTGGATAATTGCACGCTACTCTCTGGAACAAAGACTGATATATTTCAAAATAATAATGAAGTATATTTAGAAAACATTCTCAAGCTTGCAAAACACTTCAAATATGTTATATTACTTGTTCAAAAACGAATACACCAACACAATGATCCAAGACAACTATGAAGGACTAACTATGAAAAATGCTCTCCATCCCCAGAGAAAGAACCAATGATGTCTGAACACAGATTGAAGAAGACTTTTAAAATGGATTTTTCTCGAGTTTGTTGTCTCTGTTTTCTTTCACAACATGACTATTATGGATATGCTTTGCATGACCACACAGGTATAACCTAGATCAAATTGCTTGTTTTCTCAATGGGGGGAGTGGGGAGAAGGTGGAGAATTTACAAATCAGTTTTAAAAATGAATGTTAAAATTGTTTTTACATGTAACTGAGGAAAAATAAAATACTAAATAAAAAAATGCACACATAAGTTTGTGATAATCATCCAGTTTTCCAGATGAAGACACTGAGGCTGAGAAAGATAAGTGATTTGTAGTTCATACAGTTACTAAACTGCAATCAGGATTTGGATACACATATTCCTGTCTCCAAATCTGATACATTGTTCATAATGACACCATGACTGATTTTAACAGAAACATTTTCTATAGGTTTTTTTGATAGTCAGCCTTGGGACAACAGCACAGTCTCTGAATTCTGTAAGTGGTAAATGTCTCAAAGGGTAGTAGAGTGACTCAGGGAAGGTGTAAGTAGGATGCAACACACTTCTAGAAATAGTGTCTACACAAGATCTGGTGTAAGGGAAATCAAGGACAAGAAGGAAAAGAAAGAGATGATTGGACCCTATGCCAAGAGAAAGGGTTAAAAGACAGAGAGCCTGAAAAAGATTAAAGGAAGGTCTCCAACACATTAGGTCAGTTCTCTGTGGAAGATCTATGGAAGGAAATGGAATAAACTCACAAAGGGCAAGAATGTGTCTTGGACTGTGATCTCCACTGATGGGAGGGCATCTCCACATCTAGGAAGACATTGGAACAACTAGGTGTCACAGTGGATAGACCATCAGCCCTGAAGTCCAGAGGATCAGGGTTTGAATCTAGTATCAAATACATTCTACTTTTGTGATCCTGGACAAGTCACTTAACCCTGATTCCCTCCACAGAAATAAAGCCATAGATGCATGGAATCAGTCAAGTAATCTGGCAAGCAAAAGACAGATCCCAGTGGCTGAAAAACACTTCCTATCAAAATTTTAGTACTATCAGGCTGTTGTATAAGGTGGTAACTGACACTCATTTGTGACTAGGAAGCATGCGGTGTGTCAATGTGTCTCCTCTCCAACTCTTCCTTTGATAGGGTTATTCATAAGATTGAGCAGTTAATTGGTGCAGTAGACAGAGCATTCTACCTGGAATCAGGAAGACCTGAGCTCAAATCCAGCCTCAGACAACTACTAGCTGTGTGACTCTGGGCAAGTCACCTAATACCCTGCTTGCCTCAGTTTCCTCATCTGTAAAATAATATGGAGAAAGAAATAGCAAACTACTTCATTATTTTTGCCAAGAAAACCTCAAATGGGGTTATGATCGTGAAGATTCAGATGTAAATAAAATGGCTGAATAACGACTAAACATAGGATTGTAGGGTCATGGATCTAGACAATGAAGAAACTTCAGAGAGACCTTCTGATAATCCCCCCTCAGGTTCCATGCAATGTTGGAAACAGAATGAAATAAGCAATCAGTTCATTCCACTTAAAGTGACTAAGAAAATATTCTATCGCCGATCACTTGATCAGGTGGGAACATCTCTAATGCATTACTCAAGAAAAGTCATTGTAGAGAGCCAGTTTGGACCTGAATATCTGACATCCTAAAAAAGATAGGTTATTAAAAGGAATCACCTGACAGTATGGGGAAAGATGCCTCTGTGTCCCCCATCCACATACATGCCCCCCCACCATCACACACACACACACACACACACACACACACACACACTCCTTAACCAGAAGAATATCTTATTCACTTTGAAGGCTGAAAGATAAGAGATTTCTCCTCATTATCCTAGCCAAAGTATTGGGGGTAGCAGAGGCTGGTGGCAATGTCTGCATTGAGAATTGAGGAAAACTAGATTCAGTATGGAAAGGCATTGTGAAGAATCTACAAGAATATGGGTATAAAGTTCCACCGTAACTAAGAGGAGGCATATGAGGGTCTAATCAAGAGAAGAAAAAGAATTCTAGCAAAAGGATTTCCAGGGCTGTGCTATCACCTCCCACAGGCGTTCTCTAAGCTTTATCTCACATTCCTCAGCATTCTTAATGTACCAGTAGGTGAATGTGTCAGGCCACTGGAGCAGGAGGGGGAGGGGTGAGGTTTGTACAAATGTTACTATACCACTTTAGTAAATAGTCCTTTCTAAAAATTGTCTGGCTATTAACTGATCATGATAGAAGCTTATTAATGGGGGCATATGAGCTCTAAACTCAGAAAGATGCCTCAGTCCCTCATAAACATCCCTCAAGTCCTGAGGAGAGATGTGATAGTCCCCCCTGCGCCCGGGTCCTTGACCTGACAGAGTAAGTGAAGGGTTAGTGAGAGTAAATTCAGAGCATATGTTACATATTGATAAAGAAACGGAAGGCCAGATATGTGAAGTAACCTTCTGTGGAAAACCCCAGGTTCTCTGGGTCTAGAACCAGAACTTCTTCCCCTATACACTTTTTTCTTTTTAAGCAATCGGGGCTAAGTAACTTGCTCAAGGTTACACAGACAGTTATTTCTGGGTGTGGTGCTGAGTGTCTGAGCCCGGGATTCGATCTCCAGGTCGTCCCAACACGGGAACCGGTACTCTTACTCGCTGAGCCACCTGGCTGCCCCTTTCCCTATACACTTTTGAGAGCCTCAGCTACTAAATTTTCTAAACTTGGGAATTAAAAACATCCTCAAAAAGCTTTGACATCCCTCTTCCTGCCTTCATGTGATTCTCAAGACTATTTCTGAAATGTCTCTTTTTCTCCTGTATTTAAAGGGACTCGGAAAAGAAGCGCCTCACTGTTTCTTTAATGTTCCTCTTAAAATACTTTTTCCCTTCCATGCCCATTTTAGAGTGACATCTGAGTGACATGTACTAAGTATGTTATTTTGTGTATTTAAACTTCTTAAAAATAGTTCCTACTAAAACACTGCACTAGGAGCAAAATAATGGAGATCTTTGTAGGTTTTAGGAGGTAAAGTGGAGAAAAGCCATGTTCTTGGCCATGACAATAACAATCTCCATGTGTGTAGAACCTCTGTGCCAGATTTGACAACATGCAGAGGGGCAGAACTTGGAAAGCAGCATGGTGCTATCATGGAAGGGGGTCTGGGGCCATGAGTGCTAGAGTCAGAGAGCTATGGATGCAAACCACAGCCCTGGATCGTAGTAACTATGGGACTAGACAAGGGTCCCGGCTTCTCTGAATATCAGTGTCCTCACCCAGAAACAGTAATGTATGAAGGAGCATTTAGCTCCCAGGGGGCACTGTGAGGCTCCAATTAGATCAGGCACGTGCTTTGCACACTATACAGTTCTGTAAGCTGCCAATTGCTGTGAAGCTTTCAGATTTAGAGATAGAAAACTTGAATTGGAGACCAGAATATTAACTTTCTCCCCGGAACAGGCCATGGAAACGCTCTGAGCATCATTTTACTTAGTAATATGAGGGAGAGAATGTTGTCCACAGAAAGAGAATGACTTTAAACATGACAATGATGATGACCATGATGATGATGATGATGATGATGATGACGATGATGATGATGATGATGATAATGACGATGATGATGATGATGATGATGACCATGATGATGACGATGATGATGATGATGATGACCATGATGATGACGATGATGATGATGATAATAATGACGATGACGATGATGATGATGATAATGACGATGATGACGATGATGATGATAATGACGATGATGATGATGATGATGACGATGATGATGATGATGATGATGATGACAATGACAGCCAGCAGTTCTATAGCACTTTAATAATGTTTGAAAATCATTTTTACACATTTGATCTCATTTGATCGCCAAAGCAATCCAGTGGGGGTAAGTCCTATTATTCTCTCATTTTATAGATGAGGAAATTGAGGTTGAGATTGTGACTTGTCCGGGTCAATCAGACAACAAGCACGTATTAAGTGCCTCGCTCTAGGAGGCCATAAGGCAGCACCACATTGGATAAAATGCTGGGGCTGGAGTCAAGAAGCTGTTTTTTCAGCCGTGTCCCATTCTTCAGGACCCCATTTGTGATTTCCTTAGCAAAGATACTGGAGTGGTTTGCCATTTCTTTCTCCAGTTCATTTGACAGATGAGGAAACTGAGACAAACAGGGCTAAGTGACTTGTCCAGGGACCCAATAAGTGTCTGAGGCCAGATTTGAACTCAAATCTTCCTGACTTCAAGTCCAGCACTCTGTCCAAGAAGACCTGAGGTTGAATTTGGCCTCAAACACTTACTAGATGTGTGACCCTGAGCAAGTCACTTATCTTCTTCCTGCCTTAGTTCCTCCATCTATAAAATGGGGATAATAATAGCACCTCCCCCAGAATTTGGTAGGACAAAATGAGAGAATAATGGTAAAGTGCTGAGCACAGTGCCTGGCACATAGTAAAATAATATTGCCTATTATTACATGCGAGGAAGTTTTTAAAGTGCTGAGAACATAAATAAAGGGGGAAAATAACCTGTTAAGCTTCTGAGGTAAAATCTAAACTTTTTGTCCTGACAATGGGTGAAAGTATTCGGCAAGCATTGATTAGCATGGAAACATGAGTCATGCCTGATTGCTTTTCATTATGGTCTCCAGTTCTGCTGGGGCATTTGGCAGGAGGTGGGACAACATACAATGTATGGGGCTTCTGTCCACAGTGATGCCGGTTCAAGGCTTTCCTTTGCCTTTTGGTTGGTGTCTCTACTGGTTGGATACTAAGAGGAAAGGAGGGACTGGGAAACATGGCAATAGAAATACCTGAATTACAAAAACTGATATGTTACTAGGGGTAGGCACTCTGGGCAGACTGGCTTCATGTAACCAGGCTTCCGGCATATGGAAAAGTGCTTGCTACAAACAGGGATAGAGTGGGGAGAGGATGGCAGTATGGTGCAGCAGACAAAATCTATTTCAAAGTCAAAAGACGGGGTTCCATTTTTCTCTCTCCATGCCTTGTAGCTTTAGTTATATCACTTCTTTGTGCCTCTTGCTTCTTCTGTGAAATGAAGGTGCTGGATTCAGTTGGCCCTTAAATTCCCCTTCAGGTGTATATCTCATGGACAGAAATCTCTGCCACAATGGTCAGTATAAGGAAGACTTAAAAGACACCTTTGTAAAGTCTGATTTGAAAATAGAGCAAAATGGAGAGCTCATATTTGTATTAATTGAATTATTTTTTCAAATTAAAATTATATCTTATAATATATTATATGTATATATAAATTATAAAATATATTTTATAATAAGTAATTAAAAATTATTACTTAAAGTGTGGCAGTCAGAAGCATAGAAGTTTCTTGAAGATTGGGACTATTTTTGTGACTATTTTTCTATCCCTAGCATCAAACATAGTTCACTGTGTGGGCACTTTATAATTGCTTAGTGAACTGAATTGGCTTAAAGCACTGTGCTTTCCATATAGTAGTCATTTAAAAGTTTGCTTCATTGAGTTGTATCAAATTACACTATCTCTGTCTGCACTGGCATCATAAAGACAAATTTCCTTAAGTGGCTTTTAGACCCTAGAATCCACGAAGGGCAGAATTGCCTCTTATCTAAGTCTTATGATATTTCTCCTACTGCTGAGTCTCTGCACAAAATAGGGATTTTATGAATGTCTGTTGAGTGCAGTTGGATTAAGAGAATGCCCCACAAATCTTCCCTTAGGTTTTTGTTTTTGTTTTTATTTACTGTTAGGGATCTTTCATAACGAACCAAACCCCATCTTGGAGGGTCTTTGGTGTTTGCAAACTGTGAGATACAAGTAGGAATAACTATTTTTTTCCATCATAAAGTCATTGGTTTCTTTTTCATATCCAGTCTGCAGGTGGACTAGAATGTAACCTTCTGTCTCTTTCTGATTCACCCAAATACTAGAGACTTTTCAGACTCCCAGATCTATGGTAATGTTCCCTGTATTTATTATTTGACTGCCTTAATGCAAAAAGCAGTGTGGTTTGTTTTGTTAAAATGTCATGTGGTTAGCTTCATAAGAAGCAGAGAGTGAATTGTACACCATTTGCTTGATTCACTTCTTACCACAGGAAATGGACATGGATTGAAGGTTCCTGTTTAGCATCTAACATCTGCCTGGGATAGTTTTTCCAAAAACCTGACAAAAATGTCATCAGGGAATCTGAGAAGAAAATGATTCTGACAGACTTGTTCCCTTTGGGGCTTCCCTCACTCTCCATTTGCCAACCACAGCTGTCCAAAACTAAGAGTCAACTTTGTTTACCTAGGCCTGCAGTTTCGATAGCTGTCTCAAGGAAAACAACAAATCTGGGCTCAATAGGAAAAGGAGGCCCTGTAGAAGGTGCCAGAAGACTTACCCTACTGATAAGGGTTAGATTTGAGGCACCACTCTCTCTAAGCAAGCCTCAGAATTGGCAGGTCAGACAAAGACCCCTCTGGGACACAGAAACTTTCTTTAGGAAATCTGCCTTTAGAAAACCTCTGAGGAAAGGGCTAGGCGAAAGGAAGGAATATGTGTGTCTATGTAAGTGTGTATGTATGTGTGCACATGTATACATACACTATATCTTTGCACATGTGGATGTATGCATGCATATATGTACATATACACATGTACATACAAATGGATACAGATAATATTTGTATTATAGTTTATATAAACATGTACCTATATATTTATGGCATGTGTTATGCTTTTATTTATTTATATATATATATATATATAAAGATAAATTTTATGCTAATTTAAGAAATATTCCTTTAAATGCCTTCTCTGTGTTGCTGTTGGTCTTTCCATCTCAAAATGCATGAATGCTGTGTGAATCATTATGTAGAAAACATGCAACACCCAGCAATAATCTAAGAAGGACCAATATTGAAGAAAGCTGCCGCATGGGTCTTTGATGCTCCTTAAAAATAAGCCTTGTCAAACAACGTGTTCTCTTTCTGTCTCTCTGTCTCTTGGCTTCCCTGGCTTCCTTCAGGTCTCAGCTGAAATTCTCCCTTTCACAAGAAGCTTTTCTCAGTTGCCCCTCGATACCAACGCCCTCTAAAACCCTTTCCTCTGAGATGACCTTCATTTTATGTTGCATTTGTCTTATATGAGCACATTGGTGTTTATATGCTTTTTCCTCCATTAGTTTGTGATGGCAGGTACCATGTTTTTCCTTTTTGTCTATCCCTAGCTCTTATCACAGAGCCTGGAACACAGCAGATGTTTAATAAATGTCTCTTGACTTGCTGATCTGGTTGGAATTGGAACTACCATAGTATGTAGGGTGGACCTGGCAGCCTAAATTAATTAAGGACAATTACTGTACAATGTCTTATCTCCCAATTTTCAACATGTAAGGTGAAAAAGTCATAGGTTTAGAGCTCGAAAGGACTTTAGATGCCCCTCATTTAACATTATTCATTTAGATTACTCCCTCATTTAAGAAAACTTTATTAGCCTCTTGTGTTTTGTCCTTTCCAATATAGATAATAATCTCCTTGTTAGAGGAAATAAATGCTAACTGAGTAGCTTCACCTCGTGTCTGACTTCTCTTATTAATGGTCCTTCCATTTTATAAGCTACTCTAGTCCTGTAATGCTTCTCTTTTCCCCAATATGCATAAACATTTACTGACCTTCTTGATGCTGTCCTTCATATTCTTAGTAAACATGAAAACTTTGGCACTTTCAAAATTAAGCATTTAGCATTGTTTCACATGTTCACATTCATCTTCCATCACCTACTCCGACTTCCATGTTTAGAATTGATCTTTTAAAACTCTTAAGTTGGGCATTCCTATTGGTCTCAAGTCAACCCACAGTATTTCTGCTCCATGGAACTGTTTCCCTGGTTCCCTTCAGAATTTAATTCCTGAAAGATTGCTACTTCTCAGATGACTAGCCCAATATCCAGTGATTTTAGGTTATTTAGGAAATTCTACTTTTCCATTCTCTGAATTCTTTGAGATCTGTTCTCCCCAAATCTAGATTACATACCAGATTATGTCCATCTTAATCAATAAAAAAGTATTTACTAAGCACTTACTATGAGCCAAAAATAGCACTAAGTCCTGGATACATGAAGACAAATAATAAAAAGGAATTTTATTCTCAAGAAGCACACATTTGGGGAAGGGGGTCAACTTTCCCATAATATATAAGTATATATGGGAAAAATAAATTATGAGTTTTATTTATTGTTATTCAGTCCTGTTTGCCTCTTTGTGACCCCATTTTGGGTTTTCTTGGCAAAGACCCTGGACTGCTTTGCCATTCTCCAGCTCATTTAATAGATGAGGAAACTGAGGCAAACAGGGTTGTGACTTCCCAGGGTCACCCAGCTAAAAAGTGTCTCAGGCTTGATTTGAACTCATGAAGTCTTCCTGACTCCACAGGTCCAGTGCTTAATCCACTGCACCACCTAACTGCCCTTTGGCTTAATAGAATTCCTGAATATAAGCTGCATATTATTTTATTTCATGTCAGTTCTTCTTGTGCACAAGCATAGATTGTTTCATTAAGGGGTTTGAAAATAAGGATTTTTAGGGTAGCAAAAAGCAAAACAACAATGAAACCAACAGCAACAACTCCAGCTCAATGAGTCCGAAGAAAACAAGGTCCAAGCTTTATAAAATATTCTGTATACTGTAATAAACACATCTGCAATAATTAGTTATTAGATTCCCTTACTAAGGGACATATCTAAATTTGGAAGTACTGATGTCAGAGATAAAGAATAATTAATATAACAATACTATTAATAAGAAATATACTCTAAGTGGGTAGAGAATAATTAGAAAATTATCTATAGATTCCCAAAGGATTTAAAACTGGAAGAGATCTTGTTTATTCCAACCTGCTTGTCTTTACAGGTGAGAAATATAAGGTCCTTAGAGGGAGAAATGACTTTGCTAAGGTCATATGGTTAGTGAATATGAAAGCACTTTGGGATTCAAAAAACATTTTTTTGGAGGGGGAAGCTAGGGCAATTGGGGTTAAGTGACTTACCCCAGGTCACACAACTAGTTTGTGTGTGTGTGTGTGTTAAGTGTCAGAGGTCATATTTGAACTTAGGTCCTCCTGATTCCACGGCCAGTGCTCTATTCACTGCACCACCTAGCCACCTTGTTAGGATTCAAATATTGAGTCTCTTTTGCCAAACCCATTACTCCCTACTTCCATTCTCTTTTCATAGGTCGTTATGTCCACCCTTCTCAGAGTTTGAAAACAATAATTGCAAATTTTGTTCCATTAGACATCTCTAGATGTTTTGTGAAGGAAAATTGGGTCATGTGCACCATGTTTTTTTGCTGTGTTTGCTCAATTGCCTCCCGGTCCTTTCCAACACTCGTTCAGAGTTAGAGCTGAAGGCCAAGAAGCTGGGCAGGAAGATTCCACAGCTCCAGAAAGATTGAAATCTGCTGACCACAGACTGAGTTCCAAAGTCCCTCCCAGGTCTATGAAGATTCAATAATGCTCAGTTTCTATGATGCCTTAAAGGAAACTCAGCAAAACAAGGGCAAGTTCCTAATCGATGACCAAGTATTCTCCATCTTCTGTCTTTGCTTCATAACATGGAACTTCCTTGGGTAAGAACCTCCATTTCATGTGCATGGGATAGTTACATGGCCTGAGTCAAAGATGTGTAAACAGTAGTGAAGTTTAGAGTTACTGATAGAATGTCACACGAGCCCCTTAGCTCCAGTTGCTGATGTGTTAAATCAAACGATGCAGAATGACCTGACAATTCTCCAAAAGGCTCCACGTGATGTACAGCTGTGGGCTCCTCTTCCAACTTTCCAGTTTGTCATTGCTCTTTCATTTTGGCCGAACTATCCATGCACGCCACGAAATGCTGATGATTTATCACATTGCAGACCCACAAAAGCAAGGCTTCATAATAACAAAAAAGTCCACTTTTTAGTGAAGTACATTCTCTTCACCAACCCTTATGAGTTTCAGCTTTTCTCTAATTATCTCCTTACTGGATGCTTATTACCCCAGACTTAACAAACAATAAATAAATGGATGCACCCATACACAGAGTAAGAGGGCAATGCAGGACCTTGTAAACTTCGGTTATTTGTAGCTAGCTTTTAGGTTTGTGAGTTCAGACTGCAGCTCACATGGCTATCCTGCTTGTCTAGGGACGTTTTTTGCCTTTTTTGTCTTCTCTCTCTGCTTTTAAACATAACAACAACATCATGCTTCAAGGTTTGCAAAGTTCTTTAGGAATATCTCATTTTATCCTCACAAATACCCTGAGAGGTAGATACTATTACAGATAAGGAAACTGAGGCAGGCAGAAGTTAAGTTACTTGCCCAGGATCTAGTAAGTGTCTGAGATGGGTTTTGAACTTATGTCTTCTGACTCCAGGACCTGCACTTTTTCAATTGCATCATCTAGCTGCCTTCATTTTTTAACTTAATATTTTATTTTTCTCAATTACATGTAAAAAATTTTAACATTTTTTTTCAAATTTTGAGTTCAAAATTCTCTCCCCCCCTCCCTTTGCTACATCTCATTGAGAAGGGAAATGCTTATAGTTTTTATTTCAGATAGGAGACCACTGAATGCTTTACTGCTTTTCTTGGTTCCAAAGTCTGCTACCCTCACTATATAAGCTTGATCATGAAAAAAAAATCAGATGTATTTCAGGATAATGTTTGACATATTAGGTTCAGAAGGAGACCTCCCATGTATAGGATCAATCATGTGATCAGAGATTCAGAGGTAGAAGCCTCTCTCTCTCTCTCTCTCTCTCTCTCTCTCTCTCTCTCTCTCTCTCCCTTTCTCGTTCTCATCTGGTCATCAGGAGGGGCCCAGATTCTACACGGGACTGGTCTTTCACATCCTGAATCCAAGAAGCCACTGGGGGCCAATCAGGTTCCAGGGATCGCTTTGGTGCCTATTAGGGAAAAATAGCCTAACACATGTTGAAAGAAACTTTAAAGATATTTATCCCATCACAGTTATTTTACAGATGAGGAAACTGAGGCCCACAGAGGTTGTGACTTGCCTAAGGTCACACAGAATATAAATGGTAGGGATGATATGTGAAGATGGATTCTCTGATTCCAAACCTGTCTTGCTCTTTGGAGTATATATTGTGGAGGATTTATAAGGAATGGAAGATATTTGCTTAGCATGAGAAAGTGAATAGGATTTGTGGTGTACAAGAGGAATGACTACATACAAAGCTGTAAATGGGTATCCTTTGATGTCTGAGTAAAATGCTAACAACAGATGAAAACTAACAGATATTGCCTTGTAGGGGGGAAACTATTATGATGAAGTATAAATACATTAGTATTAAAGAATATTAGTTGATAGAAAATGATGCAGAATTTAATATGTGAAAGAGTAATGAAAGTGATAATCATTAGGGAAAGGAACTGTGCTTCTTTGGCATAGGGAGCACCCACATTAGGAAACTCCCTGTGCCAATGCTAGTGGGCACATTTTCTGCAGTTGATAATCTTAGAGAATAGTATTAAGCACTGTGAAGTTAGGTAACTTCCTGGGAGTCAAGCAATCAGTATGAGACAATGGGAAGATGAAATCAGATCTTCCTGGCTCTGTGATGCAATTTCTCACAGATAATCAATGATTTCTCTACATATACTTTAGATCTCAACCTATTAGTGTTAAGATCTTGGCGTGGTCATTTTCTACCCCAATACTGATGGCATCCCATACAGGATATACAGAGATACAACCCAGAGAGTTTGTCGAATCAAGAAGCAATTATTAAGTTCCCACTGCATGCCAGGCACTATTCTAAGCCCTGAGGATGCAAAAAAGGAACAGAGTCATCCATGTTCTGAAGGAGTTCCCATCCACTCAGGGAGAGAGCATGCAAATGATCATGTGCAAGTAAGTTATATAGTAGGACAAGTTAGAAATAAGTTCCAAGAGAAGGCCTGAGGGTACAAGGAACCAGGAAAGACTTCTCTAATATATGTATATATAATTTTTCCCAATTACATGTAAAAACAATTTTGACATTTTAAAAAATGTAACATTTAATATTTATTTTTTATTTAGTTCTAAATTCTCTCCCTTCCTCCCCCTCCCCATGGTGAGTAATCTTATATAGGCCAGACATGAGCATTCATGCAAAACATATTCAGCAAAGACATCTTGCAGAGGGTGAGGTTTGAGCTTAGCGTTGCAGAAGACCAGAGAGGCCAGGAGGTAATAGAAGGGAGGGAGAAAACTTCAGAAATAGGAGAAAATGGGCAAAGCAGGGAGAGAGAGGGTCTCATGCCATTAGCATCAACAGGCCAGAGCCACTGCATTTTTTTTTGCATATGCTTATTTTGAATACACATTTTCATCTCCTCTGATAGGACGTCATCTCCTTTAGATTGAGGACGATTTATCTTCTGCCTTTGTATCCCAGATAGAATGTGGCCCACATGTAATAAATGCTTAATGAATGTTAGTATCAAAGACTTGGAGATTATTTACCTGTATACACACTTGTGTAAATGTCAGAGGAAGAATTGGAAGTAAAGTCTTCTTGAAGTCAAGGAACAACTAGTTGGTGCATTGGATAGAGCACTGGGCTTGGAATGAGGAAGACTTCTCTTCAGGAGTTCAAATTTGGCTTTGAGTTTTGTTTTGATTCAGATTCCTCAGAGTCCTCTAACTTTCCTCCTTACTCCCCACATTCCCCTGTCCTTGCTTACCCTCCCCTGCTAACCATCACAATTCCCATCTTCCCCTAAACACACACACACACACACACACACAAGCATGTGCGTGCACATGCGGGCACACACACACAGACATGCACCCTCCAGGGTAGTCAAGGTGTAACAAGCTCCCATTCCCAACCACATTCCTGGAGTAGGGCAAAAAATGCTTTAAACTAATATATAGCCAGAAAACTAAAGGGCATTAATCTAGTCATTGTTTTCCTTCTGAATTGTAGTTGACTGTCCTAGGGCTAAGCCTGGCATTTACAAAGGAGTTATAAAAGTCACCTTTCTCAAGCACACAATAGAGATAAGCCTTGAACATAGCTGAAGGCAGAAGAACCACAGCTGTACAGAGAATGGAGAAGAGAAAACAGAATTTCAGACAGTGCTACTGGGCATGGCAAACCCAGGAAGAAAAAGTCTTTTGTTTAGACTGCAGAAGAGTGGCAAGCTGGGGGACTGGGGAGTCTGATGCCAAGACTGAAGGAGGTGTGGCCTTGTCACAATTGCACAAAGCATTGAGGGTAGCAGTAGACTACATTAAGAACAAAGTGAAAGAGTCATTAAAAGAAGTTAGATGTGGATAGTATTCAGAGGAGGACCATCAGTCATCTCCATTTTGAAATATAGTGAAAAAATCTTTTAATTCCAGTTGAGGACTCTGGCTTTGAATCTTGACTCTGCTACTTATTACCTTTGAGTCTCAGTATGACCCTTCCTCTGTCTGGGTCTCAGTTTGCTTCTCTGAAAAATAAGTCAATCAGAACTAGCATTCCCTAAAGTCCTTTGTAATTGGAGGGGTATACTCAATTTCTTGTATATTTAATTTCTAAGATAAGGCACTAGTATAAAAGGAAACCAGGAAAGACTTCTTTTAAAACACACACACACACACACACACACAGGACCAGCTAGGTGGCACAGTGAATAGAGCACTGGCCCTGGAGTCAGGTGGACCTGAGTTCAAATCCAGACTTAGACACTTAACACCAAAACTAGCCATGTGACCTTCGGAAAGTAACTTAAACTCAACTGCCCTCCTAAAAGCAAAAAAAAAAAAACAAAACCACAACCACACACATATATAATACCTATTTTATATATAATTTTTTCCAATTACATGTAAAATATTTTGACTTTTTTAACATTTCATATTTATTTTTAAATTTTGTTCAAAATTCTCTGCCTTCCACCTCTTCCCAGATTATTTGTATAGATAAGACTATTTACTTGCATACACAGAGATCACACTTGTGTAAATGTCAGAGGGAGAATTTGAACTCAGGTCCTCTTGGAGTCAAGGGGCAGCTAGGTGGTACATTGGACAGAGCACTAGGCTTCGAATGAGGAAGACTCATCTTCATGAGTTCAAATCTGGCCCTGAGTTTTCTTTCGTTTGTTCCTGTCTTATTATTATTTGAGGGCTTGTGGAAGATCATGGCACGAAGTTCATCAGTCTTGTATGCCAGTTTCATGATGGCATGTTTACATGGGTTATGGAGAACAGATGCTACTCTCATGCTTTTCCAGTCACCAACAGAGTGCAGCAGGCCTATGTACTCATCTCCATACTTTTCAGCCTGATGTTTTCTGCAGTGTCGCCAGGTGCATTCAGCAAGGATGAAAACAGCATCAAGGTCATCTGATGTTAAACAAACTTCCAAAGAACAGAAGCAAAGACTAAAGAGGAGGGAGAGTTGGTGAGTGACTTTTTGTTTGCAGATGATTGTGCGCTCAATGCAACCTAAGAAGCTGAGATGGTAGAGAGTATGGATCAATTCTCTGTCGCGGTGCTGAGTTTGGCTGGGCAATTAACACCAAAGAAATGGAGATTCTCCACCTGCCAGCACCACACCATCTGTGTGTGGAACCATCAGTTAGAGTGCATGGGGAAGTCTGGAATGTGATAAGTTCTCTTACCTTGGCAGTATACTTTCCAGGGAGGTCCATGTAACTGATGACGTCTGTGCACACATTGTCAGAGCTAGCTCAGTGGTTGGTGGGCTCTGAAGGAAAGTGTGGGAGAGGAGTTATCAGGCTGCCCACCAAACCGAAGGCCTCCAAAGCCATTATTGCATGCCTGTGAAACTTGGACATTATATCAGTGTCATACCAGGAAACTGAAGTGCTTCCATCTGAATTGTCTTAGGAAGATTCTGAAGATCACCTGCCAAGATAAGGTACTGGACACTGAGGTTTTTTCTCAAGCTGAATCACCAACCATTCAAACTCTGCTGCAGAGAGTGAAACTCTGATAGGCTGGCCACATTGTTTGGATGCCAAAGGTACACTTGTCTAAAAAGACTATTTCTGGAGAACTCACACAAGTGGGTGCTCACACAGAGGTCAGAAGAAGCAAGGTCTCTCTGAAGAACTTTAGTGTCAATTATGAGACGTGGGAGGAGCTGTCACAGGCCTGCCCAGGATGGCGTGCCTGCATCCAAGACGGTGCTGTGCTCTATGAGTAAAGCAGAATCTCCATAGCACGAAGGGATTTCGAGATGACAAATCTAGAGACATCTGCATCCCAAATGTTCAAATGGACTCGTTGTGCCCAACCTGTGGTGAAAGCCTTCCAGGGTTTGATTGGCCCGAGGAGCCAAAGTCCAATGCACTGCATCTTGTCTCCAACGTCATAATATATCGGTCCTCTTTGAGCATGAAAGATGAACAATATTGTTAAAGAGCACCGGATACAGAGATAGGAGATGGGTTCAAATTCTGCTCTGTTGTGTACCACTTGTGAAATATTGGTCAGGGCTCTTCTCTGCACTTAGGTACCTCATCTACAAAAGGAGGCTATTGGATTCAATGCCCCATAAAGTCCCTCAAACTCAAATGATATGAGAATATATAAAAAACCTAGAGCTCCTCTTCATTTTATTGATGGGGAAACTGAGGCACAGTGAAATGAATTTACTCACCAAAGACAACAGTATTAGAAGCTATATTTGAAACCAGCTCCTGCTCAAGATAGTTGAGTTATATCATCCAACCCAAGGACTGAGCAGAAGGAAATTCTGTGGGAAATCAATGATAAACTGAGACTGAAAAATGGAAATATTCAGATCATTTTCTTCCTCAGCCTGAGTGACTTGGAAAACAATGACACCTGAGAAAAGCTGGGATCTTGGGGAAAACACAGACAAAGCAAAGCAAAGCTTTTCAACTGTTGGACAAAGAGCAGAGACAAAACAGGGACTCAAACAGGAAAGAAAAGTAGTTTCTGAGTCAATTAGAAGCATCCTTCAGTAAGGGAGGTCAGACTTATGAAGGGCCGTGAACTTCCTAAAAGCTGATGTGACCTTTCAAGGCTTGACATGTGGCCAGAGTGGAGCATTCTTTCTCTGCAGAACATACACGGTAAACAATGCTACTCATGTCTGTCTTTTGGAAGAGATGAGATCATGGTATTAATTTGGGGTTTGTGCAGAGGTGAAAGAGACTCCATTTTTAGTGAAAAGGTCAGAGAGATGAAGTCAAGTACTTAGTCACTTAAGGAGCAAGATATGGAGCCGAGTTTCATATCCAAGTGCCCTAATTCCATAACCATTTTTCCTTCCTCTATGGTATATTAGAATGAAGGAAAGTAAAAAACTTAAGACTTTACCTAAAGTGCAAAGAAAGGTGATGAGAGATAGATAGACAGACAGAGACCAAGAGGCAGAGCCAGAGAGAGCCAGAGAGAGAGATGCAGGTGAAGACAAATACAGATATAGGCAGAGAGAGAAAGAAAGAGGAAGAAGAGGAGGAAAAGGAAAAGGAGAAGGAAAGAGTAAGATTAGCATTCAGTCTTACTAACCATATGTCTTGGAACTTTGCCAACTATTTCTCTTTTTTTTTTTTTTACTTTAAGGATGGGGCAAGGCAGGGTACTTGGGGTTAAGTGACTTACTCAAGGTCATACGGCTAATAAGTGTTAAGTGTCTGAAGCCAGATTTGAATTCAGGTTGTCCTGACTTCAGGGCTGGTGTTCCATTCACTGGGCCACCTGGACACCCCTTCTAACTATTTCACTAAGTACATTTCATAAAGAATTCAGAATGACTATGTAAGGGACTGGTTTCAGAGATGGAAGAGCGAGGACAATGTATGCATGTCTTGCACCTGCCCACTTACATCTACTCATACAACCTCTCCCTGAGCTTAGGCATCCATCAGTCCTCACCAGGACTAATGCAATCACCTTGTAACTGGCATTTCAGCTTCCGACCTCTCCTCCAACCCTCTCTCCACAGAACTTCCAAAGTGCTATTTACAAGGAGTCAAATTAACCATGTCATCATTGTGCTGAAAAATATTCTTGTCTCCCTATGACCTCAAGGATAAAGTCTAAAATCTTGCATTGAAAATTTTCTATAATCTGATTTCCCCCTATTTTTCATAATATGTCATATTACTCTCTTTCATATACGCGTTGCTTAGGACATTTGGTCTATGAGCTGTTTCCTGTACATAACCTTTTACCTTTACTCTTCATTTTTTTTTTCACCGAATATCCCTCATGCCTGGAATACTCTCGCTCCTCACCTCTTCCTTGTAGAATTGCCCACCTCCTTCATAACACAGCCAGATTCCACTTATTAAGTAAGACTTTTCCTGATCTCCTCCCTATTACTTACGGTTGTTAGTATTCTTTAACATTTTAAATAATCTTGTACTTATTTTCTTGTGAGCTTCCTGTATCCCTCCCACTCTGCCACCCAGCTTGGTAAAGATTATTTCAATTTTGTCTATGAAACAAAAGGCCTAACAGAACCTTATGCTACTCTTAAGTAGCCACTTAATAAAGGGGTAGCAATGGAGACTGGACCTATGGTTCCATTAGTATTCTGAACTTCCAGGTAAGACAGCACCTTCTACCAATGCACCTTCTCTGCCAACTTATGGTCTTAGAGAGCTGTCTAGCGTAATGAGAGGTTAAGTGACTTAACTAGGGACATACTGACCACTGGTTTCAGAGAGCGTATTGTTGACTTCAGGGTGACTCATTCTGGGCTACACTCCTGGAATATTCCTCTCTGGGCTGAACTCCTGACTTTAACTTCTTTCTCTGCCATAGTCCAGTGGTCTTCTCACACCCTGAAAGATTGCTTCATCTCAGTATCCTTCTTACCTTGGAGAAGCAATCTGTCCTTGAAGCCCCTTGATATGATCAAGCAATTCCTCTAAGAACCTCAATTTTAAGGAAAGCTTCCAATACAACCATTTCCACTTCTTCATTCCTCACGGGCTCTCCTCTTGGTACTCCAGACTCCTTTTTGGACCATAGCCAGTCTCTTTTTCCTAACTCTTTTCCTTTTATATGCTGTCTTCTTCATTAGAATGTAGGTTTATTAAGGGAAGGAAGTGTCCGACTTTTTATTGTATTTGCATTCCCTCTGCTAAGCACAGTGTCCAACATAAAGTAATTGCTTAATAGATGCATGTTAACTTCATTTGCCTTGCCTGGCTTTCTATCCATTAAGCAACACTACCTCTAACTTAATCAAATGAATTGCACAGAATCAAATTGATGATCAAGCTACAACTTATCTTTTTATGCCACAGAAGTACAGCCCCTAAGGGAAATCTGAACTTTTTTTGTCCTCATCATCCCAGTGAAAGAACTCCTTAAGACTTGGTCTTTATTACATATACTGATGGCAAAGACCATAGAATTTCAAATAATCCAAGAGAGATCAAAGAAAACATTTCCTATTTATTTCCTGAATCAGTGGTTATCAAACTTTTTCATCTCAAGACCCCTAACACCTCAACTATCTAGGACTCCAAGTTGCTTTTTATGTGGGTTATCTTTGTCAAAATTTATATTATAAATTTTTTTGTTAGAAGGGATAAACCACTGAATTGGGAGGGGAGGAATATATTTCAAAATTAAGGAGATGTAAAATATACCAACAAAGAGATCATTTATAAACTTGGAGAGAGGAGTATCAGACAAATTGGGAGGATGAATATAAGCTTGCCAAGGATTGAAAACTGAGTGGGCCATGAAGAAATATAGGTAGAAAAGTATGTTAGTGAGTCAATGAATGCATGAATGAAGGGACATTTGTTAAGCATTTACTGTGTGCAAAGCACTAAGAAAAGTGCTAGAAAAATAAATAGTAATGCATTAGCAGATCATGTGTTCAAGGAACTCATATTCTCTTTGGAGAGGAAGCACAGAAAGGAAGTATGGGATGTAAGTCAGATGGAAAGGGTCAGAGGTTCTTATGGAGCAATGTGCAATTACACAGCAGAGTAATGTATAACAAAGGCCAATATTTTGAGGAGATGACAGGCTCAAGGGATGTTTTAGGGGTTTTATTTTTAAAGATAGTTGAAAATTCAACATGCTTGTAGGCAATGGAAAGAGATATTTGATAGGAAGAGAAAATCTATGAGAGAGAGAAGGAAGGATATATTAGCCAAGGTTCCAGAAGAGAGAGGAAGGGATGGAGTTAAAGCACATAAGTTCTTGAGTTACTTTTGGCCAGGAAAAGTGCCATTTCTTCTCAGATATCAGTTCAAATGATGAAAGGTTGAGTGAAGATATAATATAAGGGAGTTGAAGTGCAAACTAAGGGGGATGAAGGAATTCATGACAGATACTTTCCTTGTAGAAATAGTAAGTGTCCATTTGTCATTACAAAAGGTTAGGGATGTGGAGGGGTATAGTTGGGGAGAGAGTAGGTTTGTATCAAGTGATCCATTCTCTACTACAGGGAGTGTGATAGAGACTCAGCAAGGGAATAATAAAAGGCTTGTCCTCCATCTATGAGGACCCAGATAAGATAGGATGTCATGAAATTGTAGTGCATCCAATTAGCACAATTGTAATATCCTCTAGCAGGATTCACAGCTCAGGAGTAGGAATGGGCAGGAGGATAGTAGCTGTGGGTTGGAAGGGCAAGGATTCAAGGGTGGAGAAGAGTATATGGATGAATTGGTTACCTATAGCACCAAAGCTGAAAAGAGAGAGTAGTGAATCCAGAACAAGAGTGATAACCTGGGAGAACAAGGAAGGATGAAGCCAGTGGAGGTCAAAGTGAGATGAAAGAATAGATTTAGGAGGGTCATAGGTAGAAGGAACCTTAAGGAGTAATCAATCCACACTCATTCCACAGATGGACAAACTGAGGAACAGAGACTTCTATGACTTACCCATAACTGTGCATTTTTTAAGTATCTGAGATAAGATTTGGACCAAAGTCCTCCACATTCCAAGGCTAGAGCCCATCCTGTGCATCAAGCTGCCTCTTTTAAGAGGGAAATGGAAGAACAAGAGAATGTTATTATAGAAGGCAATTGTAGAACTTAAAACCATGGATGATGAAGAGTTTGGGGTCACTGTTAAATCAAACTCTGACTCCCTGGTGAGCAGCTGAGATAAGGTTTTGTGAAGAATTTAAAGATCTAAGGGGACCGTTTTGTTCAAAGGAACATGAAGATGAATGTTTATTTCATGAAGTATGAGGTAAAGGTGTAGGGCTTGAAAAGGAAGACAATTTTCCTTTTGAAAATGATGATCCCATGAGGCCACTGCTCCACTCCCCAAACTTTAGAGCACCCTTAGAGTTCTCTCTTCCTCCAGCAAGCAACCAAACTTGGCTTGCTATTGCCATCTAATGGGATCCAGCTGCCATTATGTGTTCTCTTGGAATGCCAGTTTTTTTTTCTTTTGTTTGAATTTCTACATTCTAACTTGGCTGCCTGAAGAAGAGATAGATCATTTCCCTTGAAAATAGCACCCAATCTTTATTTTAGATGATTAATAGTAAAAACAGAAGTAAGACAAGGGAAATGCCAGAAAGTGATAGTTAAAAAGGTATAACAAGGTTTATCAATTTAACCCCTTCTTTTTAAAGAAAACCCCCCAAAGTACTAAGGAGCAAAGTAAGTATCCCAACATCTCACAGTAATGTTATGGCAGTACTCGAACTAGAACCCAATTCTCCTGATTTCTAGACCAGCGTTTTTTCCACTATACCATACCATATTCTCTCACTAATCTTTTCCTTTATATACACTTGTGGACTCACAATAGGAATTGATCTCTAATCCTAGATCTAATATTTTCTAGCTGTATCATCCTGAGCAAATTACCTCCCCTCATTGAGTCTCTGTTTGTTTATATTTGATCTATTTGATTCTTAAAATTTTTGAGGATGGCACTTTGTAAACCTCAAAACTATAGAAATCTGACTCATGAGATGTTAATGATGTACTAGTGTTTGCTTTCTTAGCTTCTCTTCTTTTGACTGACTCATCTCCTGTTTTCTGCTTCTTCCTGTGAAGACTGGACTCAGTTGAGCTAAAACTCACGAGAAAAGGTGCTAGATAAGATTCTAAATTACAGGATCGTAGATTTAGAGTCAGAAAAGACCTTGGAGATTCTCCTACTCTGTGAGATTGTCTAGTATACTAGTATATAATAGTATATAACTTGGCAGAGGCGTTAGCAGTCTCACTCTTCCTAGCATGGAGAGGACTGGTACTTAATTGATAGCAGAATTGTGGATAAATATCACCTGAAGACCACAGGACTTTTCATTCTTGCTAAGTAAAGCATAGCACATGTGGGGCATTTGGGGGGGTGAAATGAATTGAAATGCATTTTCTCTATTCATATGAAATATTAGAACAACTGCAGGGAATCAAAGCTTAGACAGAAGCAAAGGGGGCTCAAAAGGTAGACTTAAAGAACATGATATTTTTTTTTCTGTCTGGAGGGGTCTGAATCACAAGATGGCTACAATAGCCCTATGTGCTATGACCTAAAAAAAGCTTTTAGTTTCCTCTAAAGACAAAAGATTATATAGTAGTAGTAATTCAGTGAAATATCAGTAAGATGAAGTAGAGAGTATCAACAGGCTGAAGCTCAATTACATCCTCAGACCAGCAGAAGATAGTGTTGGTTTTGCAGTGAGGTAAGCAACTGTAGCTGAGGGAAATGTTCTGGTCTGGACACCTTACTAGGAGTGCAGGTTGTCTTCCATGATCATTCTCTGTGAAGCTCACTCTTGAGATGCTCACCCTCAACTCACTCAAAATAGAGTGCAATTCTGAAAGGGGTAAGTGCTATTCAAATAGTTCTAGTATACCCTGCAAGTTACTACTTCAACTACTACAGCTGAGGGCACTCCTCCACCATCTTACACTTGTGCTTCCCATTAATAATCATCTAGTATTCACAATTAGCTCTTAGCAAAGACATTGCCTAATATGGTATAGTAAAAACAGAAGCTTCAAAACATTCTTCCCATAATCTTGGGATGCATTCTAATAAATACAAGGTATCCATGGGAAGAATGGACTCAAATATAGAATACAATTGTTGTCAGGCACACACAAAAGATACAAGTGTGGCAAAGGTGACACAGTTCCAGGACTGTGGACCTAGAAGGCCTTTTTTTCTTTATAGAACCCTCATGGCAGGTGGAACACAGATGTTAAAATGAACTGAGACTTTTTCCTAAGTTCTCACAACACACCCCTCTGAATTACTTTTTAAAAATTTGTCAAACCAAATTCTGAGAGGAAAAACCAGCAAAAATAGTTTTAGTGAGTCATTTTTTGTTGCCTACAGTTCCTTAGGAAGACAGGAAATTGGAGTAGGGGTTGGCCAGGAGCAGCACACCACTGACTGTAGGTCTGGGTGGTGATCATAGCAACACTGGGAATGACTAATGCCCAGGCATGGTAAGAGGACTGAATATGTGGTCATGAAGTGATTCTAAGGATTCCTGTATTACACTAAGGACAGAACTGGGCACCATTTGGCAACTACATTGACTATTATTCAATTCTAGGTTGTAGTTTTAGGCTAGAGAGGAGTAGGGTGTGGTCTCAAGGGAGCAGGGGCCCTTCCTGGGTAACTATCAGAGTATAAAGTAGTAGGTCAGTAATCAGAATTCTTCTGGGATCAAACTACCTTGAAAGGACCAAAAACTTACAAGCCCCTACACCTCACTGTGAAAGCAATAGGAAATAAAAGTCAAAAGATAAAGCCAGACATCCCTGCTCCCACCCTATCACCTTTAGAGATAAAAAGTCTAACTTTAACATAAAGTTCAAAGTCAAGAAATAGGCTGAGAAAATGATCAAACAACACACACACACACACACACACACACACACACACACACACCAAAAGAAGCTACTGTGATGACAGGGAAGTTCAAGACACAAATCCAGAAGAAGATTGAAAACATCTATAAGAAAACATCTTATAGAATCTTTTTTTTTAAAGCAATTAGGGTTAAGTAACTTGCTCAAGGTTACATGGCCAGTTATTTCTGGGTGTGGTACTAAGTATCTGAGCCCAGATTTGATCCCCAGGTCATCCCGACACTGAAGCTGGTGCTCTTCCTTGCTGAGCCACCTGGCCGCCCCTAAGCAATTGGGGTTAAGTAACTTGCTCAAGGTTACACGGCCAGGTGTTTCTCGGGGTGTGCTAAGTGTCTGAGCCCAGGATTCGATCCCCAGGTCATCCCGACACTGGAGCCGGTGCTCTCACTTGCTGTGCTACCTGGCCACCCCTTATAGAATCTTATATATATAATCTTATATACATATATATATATATATATATAATCCTATAGAAGACAATTTGAGAACATTTATAAGAAAAGCCTTGAATAAAAAAAAAAAGCAGATTGAAAACAAGCCCAACAGTAATTCTTAGACTACCTAAAGAAGGGATTTTTTTTTAAAGAGTAAAAAATGATTTTTAAAAATCAAATACAAGTGGTAGGGGATAAATTGGGAAAACAAATGACAGCAATATGAAAAGAGAATTTATGGTTCAGCACAACAATATTGAAAAAGTAATTCCTTAAAAATCAGAATTGGCCAAATTATAAAAAAGGTAAAAAGCCTGCTGAAGGAAATACCTCCTTAAAAATTAGACTTGATCAAATGAAAACTAATGGTTCCATGAGATAGCAAGAAACAATAAAAGTTAAAAGGAGGAAAAATAGAAGACAATGTGAAATATCTTATTGGAAAAAATAACTGACCTGAAAAATTGATCAAGGAGAGAACATTTAAAAATCAACAGACTACCTGAATCCCATGATCACACATGTCACAAAATGAGTGTAGATATTATATTTCAACAAATTATTGAAGAAAATTGCCTTAGAACTAGAGTGTAACAGAAATTGAAAGAATCCACTGATCACTTCCTGAAAGCAATCCTAAGATGAAAACTTTCAGGAATATAATAGCCAAATTTTAGAGTGCCCAGGTTAAAAAGAAAATATTACATGTAGTCAGAAAAAAACTACTCAAACATACTGGAGCCACAGTCAGGCTCATATTAATATCCAGCAGCTACCACAATAAAGCAATGGCAGGCTTGGAATATGATTTTCTGGAAGGCAAAGAAGCTAGAATTATGATCAAAATTAACCTACTCAGCAAAACTGAGAATAATCCTCCAGGGGGTGGGGAGGAGAATGAATATTTAATGAAATGGAGAACTTTCAAGAATTCTTGATGAAAAAAACCAGAGCTGAATAGAACATTTGGCATTTAAACACAAGTCTCAAGAGAAGCATCAAAAGGTAAACATGAGTAAGAAATCATAATAATATGATATTAATAAGGTCAAACTCTTTATACTTCTATATTGGAAGATAATAAATGTAACCCCTAATAATTTTATCATCCTTAAGGCAGTTAGAAAGAATCTACTTCAACAGACATGGGTTGGATCTTGTCTTCTCCATAACTAACTCTATTTTCTACTTGTCAAATGTTTGTTTCCTGCCCCTAACAAATGTTTTATTTTTTCTCTACCTATATTTGTCTGTAATACATTTCTTCTTTCTTCGTTATACCTTTCTCAAACTAGTGAGCTTTTGAGACTCTAGATGGGATCATTACCTTGGAACAAGCCCTTCCTCCGAGGGATCTCCACAATAAAAGGCTCCCAATCCTGCAACTTCCTTACATCGAATAGCTGTCCATATCCTATAAAAGCACTCCAATGTCTTTACCAAGAAAACCCTCAATGGGGTCACAAAATTTTGGACAATGCTGAAATGACTCAATAACAGTAACAACTGCAGCAGCAGTAGCAAAGTCCAGCCCTGAATCCACTTCTGCCTCTAAATAAAAATTTCAAATTGAAATCCACGGTATCTTACTGTCCTCCTAATTCTTTCTGTTTACTCCAGCGCCACATCTATCATTCTCTTCTTTCCTGAGATGTTCTGATCTGTGTTCAATGGTTTTAAGTCATGTCTGACTCTTCATACCCCCATTTGGGGTTTTCTTGGCAAATATATTGATGTGTTTTGCCATTTTTTTCCAGATGAGGAGACTGAGGCAAACAGGTTGAGTGACTTGCCCAGGGTCACACAACTAGTAAGTATCTGAGACCAGATTTGAGCTCATGAAAATGTGTCTTCTTGATTTCTGACTTGGTACTCTATCCACTGTGCCACCTAGCTACCCAGTTGTCCCAATGCTCATTTTCAAACTGTTTGTATTTCATCCGTCATCCATCTACTAATCTCTGATTCAAAAATTGCTATTGTTTTAGTACAGATTATAGCACATGGTAGATATTCAGCAGGATGTCCCAGAATGTAATGATACAAAAAAACTCCCTATGTAATATTACACCGAGGCAGGTCATTTTGTAATACCCAAATACTCAAATAAATTTGAGCTCAGTGATTCATGAATTCCCTCCAACAATTAATTCATTGCCTACCTTATGTGATTATTTCTCATATTCTCCCTAAAATTAACCATGGACAGTCCTCTCAATGTGAAAGAGTCCTTTATTGCTTTTTCTTGACAACATGAGAACACAAGTGGATCGGTTTTAATCATCCACCAGAGGTCCTTCACTCTTACTATATGACCAACTCATTTCCACTTCTGATCATATAATTCTTTGATAACATCCTTTACTCTAGCTCTTCATTTTTTCTTTTGTTGCAACCTTGCTTACACCCAGTCCTTCTCCCCATGGTTCTCTGTGTATGGAACTCATATGCATTCTCAGAGTCAATCATGTTCCACCCAGGGGTCTTTGCTTTCATGGGACACTTGGGGTCAGTAACAAAGCTTAGAAAATTCCTTCATAACTCAATCCCCTCTCCTTCTCTGTTTCAATTCTGGGGCCCACTTGTTGTCCATCTTTTTTCTCATATATGCATACTGTTGGAAAGCTCCAACACATATCCAAACATATTAAAGTCTGGGTAATAGACACTCAAAATCATCTGGTTTTTCCTGTGTTTATGGATGCATGACATTCCCTTGAGGAATTACAGATCTCTTTCAAGAGGTTCTACAATGCCCTGGGACTTGATGCATTCAGTATTTGTCTACCACAAAGCCAAACCCCTAAAGAACCACACCATCCACAGGCAATTCCTTCCTGACTTGAACTCAGCAATGAATTTCCTCCATTACATGTCTTTCCATTTTGTTTTATTTTTTTTCCCATTGCCTGATATTTATTATCAGAGGGTCATTGAACAAGATTGTTTCTGTTGCATGTTCCAAGGGAACCCAAATGATTTTTGATGTATGCATGAGAATATCTTGTATGAAGAGTGTATATAAAGCCCAAATCTGTTCTACCCAGCCTGACTTCTTCCAAAGCCCTGAGCTATGACAGTAAACTGGACCAGGAGCTTAGATCTCTGCTTCACACAAGGTCCAGCTCAAATCAAGTCCAAACTCAGTTTCTCTGAGTCCTCAACTCTTATTTCCTTGTCCTTGCACCACCACTTAGCCAAAAGTGTGTGGCATCAAGTCTCCATTTCTGAGGCAGTCCTGATTGGACCAGCTGAAAATCAGCTACTTTCAATTCATTTCTCCCAAGGGCCACAATTTATTCACAATTCTCACCCCCCTTATTTGTCTGTACATACTCACTTACAGAGAGTTGGCTTTGTCCCACAGTCAGGCCTCAGTTGGTCCTCATCTGAGATTATATTGGTTTTAGAACCTGTCTCCTGGCCTCTCACTGTCTCCATCTCTGAGAATCAGTCAGACCCTGTGCACTCAATGTTATTCCGGCTTCAGGCTGCCATAACACTCTCCATTAGACCAACAAAGGCTCTTGGCAGTCTCCTTGTAGGGACCCAGCCTGAGTGGAGGTGCTTGCTGTGGTTTTATCAACCTTTTGTTTCATCTGGCACCTTCTTTCATCTTCCCTTTCATATAGCCCTTAATACAGTGCCTGGAATGTAGTGAGGGCCCAATGAATGCTTATTGACTGTTGACTGACTGCTGGGGTGTTTCCTAGAGAAGAAAAATCTTGGCTGGCAACATTCATGTTGTCAGTTTTAGTGAAAGGCCACTTCTTCCTCCACAAGTAGCAATAGCTGACATTTATATAGCACTCAAAGGTTGGCAAGGAACTTTCCATATATTATGGCATTTATTCCTCAAAATAACTCTGTGGGAGGCACTGCTATTATCCTCACTCTGTGCAGCTGAGGGTCTGAGAAGTCCAGTGTAACTTGGCCATGGCCATGCAGGTAGGATGCTGACTACTGAAAGAGGATTGAAAGCCAAATCTTCCTGAATTCTCATTGTGCTCTCAATATTAATTCCTCCTGCCTTTAAGGGATCACAAATTTGGTCCTGGGGACAGAACCTTGAAGGCAGTTTCTCCCATAAGGTTTTCTGACTGTTCATTCATCAAGATGAAAGGGGAATAGTTTATTTAAGGCTTCCCTGATGGGATGTGCATTTGCTTACATTTTAAAATTTTCTATTGACTGAAGGTCATAAATGGGAGCTTATTGGAATGATCAGGGAGGGGCTTTAGAGTAAAGTTTTCCATTCCTCAATCACCACTAATTGTAGTCACTCAGACAGGCAAGATGGTATAATGGACAGTATACTGCAACTGAGGCCATAGAAGACACCCTCAGACACCAACAGGTGGCTGACACTGGTCAAGTCGCTTAATCTCTTTGAGGTTCAGTTTCTTTATCTGTAAAACAACACTCACCTTAACAGGCAGCCTGGACACAGTACAGTGGAAGGAATATGAGTTCTGCAACCAGATGACCTGGGTTCAAATCCCATGTCTTACAATTTAATAATCTGCATGTCTTTGGGCAAGAGAGGGGCAACTGGGTGGCACAGTGAATAGAGTTCTGGGCCTGGTGGCAAGAAGTTCTGAGTTCAAATCCAGCTTCAGACACTTACTAGCTGTGCAGCCCTGGGCAAGTTATTTAATCTTGTTTACCTCAGTTTTCTTGTCTCTAAAATGAGCTGGAGAAGAAAATGGCAGATGACTCCAGGATCTTTGCCAAGAAAACTACAAATGGGGTCACAAAAAGTCAGACTTGACTGAAACAGCTGAACAACAAAAGTTTGGGCAAGACACATGCTCTCAGCCTCAGTTTCCTTAGCTATAAAGTAAGATGGTTGGACTATATGGCATTTGAACTCCCTTCCAGCCCTATCTGTCAAAATGATTTCAAGGATTTGTTGTGAGTCTCAAATGAGACACTGTGTGTAAAACACTTTGTAAACCCTAAAGAATTATATAAATGCCAGCTATTAATACTCCTTGAAATGCTATTATAGCCAACATCCTTTGCATTGACAAATAGAAATATTCTCGTTTCAAAATCTGATCTAAAGGACCAAACTGTCATCTTTCCCAGAAGAATACAATTCATTTTATTGCTTCAAGGAAGATCTCAGTCCTCCCCACCCCATGGTAGCTACATTGATTTTTGTCCTGCTTGAAATGATTTGGCCTCTGCAAAGCCCATGATGCTCAAAATAATAATTATAGTCCTGTTCTCCAGACTCACGAAGGACAGATGAAGACCATATGTTAAGCCATGAGAGATGGGAGAAATGAACCAGTTCAAGCAATCTGCAAAGGGCTAGTTACATAGCTGAAATCAGGGCTGCATTTACTTAAAACTAATCTCATTGTTGGAGTACTAGCGCCCTCTACTGATTATTCATCTCCCATCCTCATGGCCTTAAAGAATGGAGAAGCTGGCCACAAACAGAGCCAATGGGAGTTCTTTGGAAAAATGGAGAGGGTACCCACAGTCAAATTTCTCCTTTATCACTTAGGACTAAAGTCATTTCCATTTCTTGAATTGGCAGTATTTCACCCAACTGAACCGATGCCACCAGGTTATGGTAGATTTTATACTAGCTTTTATTAAGCAAAAGTGCATTTACTTACTCTCTACTGATTTGGAATGAGTAATTTTTAAGGAAGTGTCAATCTGAAAATTACTGTTGCCTGTTAAACTTTCCTGATTAGTCTTACAAATTAATAGAATTTCAAGCCGGTAGGGACCTTACAGATTAGTATAAGCCCTTCATTAACTGATAAAGAAGTGGACCCAGATGAATAATGACACTTGCTCGAGGTCAGAGTAGAAATTTAGGTATTTATTGAAAGAGACAGGGTTTGGACAGGACCACTATAATATATTCAAATTAGGGATTCTTAATCTGAGGTCTTTGTGCTTATTTATTGTTGTTGAAAGTTTTGGTAACTACTTCAGCATAATTTGCTTCCTTTGTAATTATAGGTATTGTATTTTATTCACTTAAAAATATCACTCTAAAAAGAGGTTCATGGGATTTACCAGATTGACAAAATGATCTATTATATTAAAAAAATTACAAAGAATCCTGGCAAGGGAACAAACCATTTTCAAATACCTTTAAACATTATATATATATATATATATATATATATATATATATATATATATATAT
>NW_027186458.1:2202124-2209277 GCF_028583685.1 Petaurus breviceps papuanus | reverse complement strand
ATATATATATATATATATATATATATATATATATATATATATATATAATTGTTTGATAAATGTCAAATCAATAATTATTTTTGTCAATATGAATCATTCTCACCTATTCATTAAAGCAGTTTACCCAAAGATTTATATTAGACAATGAAACATTAGTTCTAGTCAGGAAAATATGTAAAAGTTATAAAACCACATTCTTTTATGAGTCTGAATTTCACTAATTCTGGATAGTTTAATTGATTTAAATCAGTGAAATCTCTACCTATCACTAAGTTTCTAAAATAAGCTCATTCACTATAGTAATCTCTAAACAATAATCTGGCAAAAATTTGTTATATCCTGCCACTGCACACTTATAGTTAAAAAAGTGAATAATCCATTAACCCAGTAACAAAAGATAGAGAAATACATTCTCGATTGAATGTTCAAGCAGACCAGTACTATTTTTTTCCTACGTCTATATGTATTGAGACAAATAACATATACCGGACAAAATTTTCAAAAGTTTTATATATACCTGTATATCCTTGAAGCTAAGACTCAGGAAAAACTAAGGTTGAAGTTAAGATTCTTCATGACAAAAGGTCAACAAATTCAGACACAGTCTCCTTTTTTTAACCTTGTTACAAAATATCTCTCTTGGACCTTTTTGACCATCCATACAAATTGTCTGAATATGGCATCGCATACTGTGAATATACATAGTAGATGTATTGTTACTTCTGCTACATTTGTCACCGTCCCTCAGGAGAACACAGGCTGCTTGAGTCTCAAGGGTGGGATCACAGAATCCAATCCTTGTCATACTTTAGGAACAGACTGAAGGCTGAGGCCTCTGATGTCTTTGTGGATGTCCCATATCATTGAATTGGTATATTTATATTTAATTGGTCCAATTAAATTGGTAATTTCTTTCATGCACTACTTTTAAAAGTTGTTTATAATAGTTTCCATTGGTGGTCAGTCTTCTTAGAGCGTTTACATGTCTTTATCAGTTGTTTTATACATACATGTTCTTTACTATATTATACCACACAAGTGCTTATCTTATTGTAAAAACAACTTAGAGGAAAAGAAAAATTTACTCAAAACAACTCAAGCGCAAGTTGGATGTTTAAAGAGTTAGTTATGCTAAGTTGACAAACTTATTCCTGCTAGCTTACTAATGTGCTTAAACATGATTCTAGTTACATAGGAAGCAAGTACAAATCAGGAGTTAATCTGTTCAGTGATAAGACAGTGTATTACGAATTGGACTGAATTTGAGAAGTTTAGTTTTCTTTGGCATCTTATTCTGTGTTAAATATTATCAGCTATATAGTAATATATGTTTTACCTTTCATAGGTACCAAAGCATGGTAGGAAGAACATATATTCTATGTAGATTAACAGTTTTTCAACATCTACTAAGGTCTCTACTATATACGATAGGTTAATTTTTCTCTAAACAGGCAATGAAACCATCATGAATATTTTATAGGTCCTGGGGATTGAATCCTGAACCATTGGCAGCAGTTTTATGATTGTTGAGGGCATCAAGATACCAGATTGGCAGGAGTCTGGGTTTCTCTATCTTGATGAGACTCCCTACTGCTCTGTGAGTTACATTAATGACAAGGCATGTCAATATATGAAAATGAGGAGAGCTCCATTCATCTGGAATAATGCTATACCTTTCCTGAACATCAGTCCCATGACATTGTTAAGTAAATGTCTATCTGTAAAATGTCCTGTGCTATAAGTGTCTCGCATTCCAGTCTCGAGTCTGAAACATGGGACTGAGTTGAATCAGGCCCCATTCCAATGGAAGAGGAAAACACATAAAACAAAGCTGAAAAAATGTGCTTGCACTGCCACGAAAGGAAGAATGGCCATCAGAGCTCTTCCCTGACCACCCATAGTTCCACTCTCCATAACCCTTATAAAACTAGAGGTTTTCAAAAGCCCTTATCAGTTCCAGATTCTAAGATCTTATGGCCCTATTTTAGGGGAGATCAGAAATGATAAATGAGAAATCTGTCCACGAGTGACAGAATTATCAGAGAAACAGGGAAGTATCCCAGGGAAGATGACCTCACAGATAAAGATCTTTTATATGTTTGACAAAGTTCAATTTCTTGTGCATGAACATGGCTTATTAGCTTGTGCTACATGGAATCTACAAGACCCTCTTGTGTGTGCCTGGTATTTTTCAGAGACTATATTTTTAAACTGGGGAAAAGAATGTAATTCTCCTCCACTCCCTTCCCTTTTCCTTCTTCCTGTCCACCTTTTCCTTCCTCTCTTTGCCTTCACCTCCCCCTTTCTCTCTCCTCTTTCCTCCTTCCCCTCTCCTTCACTCCCCCCATTCCTTTACTCTCCCCTTCCCTTCCTTTCCTGTTTTCTTCTCTTCCTTCCTTCCTTCCCCTCCCCTTCCTCTTTTCCTCATCTTTTCATGTCCTCTTCTTCTCTTTATCAGTTGTTTCACACACACACACACACATTTACTAGATGATATCATCGTACTGAATAAGTGTAGTTCAGTTTTGCTTGGTGTCTTATTCTACATTTAAACATTATCAACTAGGTAGTAGTTGCTGCCTCCCCAGGGTTGTTGTGACTCTTAAATGATATAATATTTGTAAAGCTCTTTGCACACCTTATAGTGCCTTCTAAATGCTAGGCATTGTTATTGCTTTTGCTCTTTCTTTTTTATTTCATTTTTTATCCTCCCTCTAGCTTTTTCTGTCCTATCTCTGGCTTTTTCTCTCTCTTCTCTGTTTCTGCCTCTATCTGGTTCTATTTTTCTCTCTTGAGAGCACTTCCTGTTTCTAGCTACTCACTGCAAAGTAAGGCTGCTAATCCACCTCACAAGCCCCTGAAAATACCCTGAAGTCTCATGATACTGAGACTTTCATAGCACATCAGAACCATAAACGAGTGCACTCTATAAGAGTCCTATCCTGGATAATCTGGCAAGGGAATTTAGTCACTGAAAATAACACATCAGGATTCCTATGACATACACATATAAAGTCATACATATATAATATGTATGTATATATTATATATACATATATGGAGAGAGAGAGAGAGAGGATGTGTATGTATAGAAGCTCTCCAAGTTTCAGTTCTTTTTTCCATGACTTGATTATACTAGTCTACAAAAATGATAGCCTCATATTTCCTTCACTTAGAAAAATCTTTTTCTGAGTTTCCTCTGGCTCCTCTGGCCATGTTAGCACATGTCAAATATGTGGCATAAAATGCAGATTAAAAAATCTTATTAGGTATCAATCCTTTTGTTTTCTTTAATTATGAAGGAGAAGCAGTTCGAAAGACAGATGAGTGGGGCTTCAAACAGGCAGGTCTCATCACTAATTGGCAGCCTGAACTCAATTAATTTCCGATGGGACAGACCAGGTGGTCGGATCTTGGGATAGGTTTCAAAAGAAAGAACACACATTAAATATTATATACCTTCCCATCTGGCAGTCAAGGGAATTGGAGAGAGTTACAAAACAGGTTACTCACTTATTAGTCTGTTCCAAGGCCCAGCTTTTTTAATGGAGTGCGTTAACAAAAGCCGCAGTTGTCTCATTGCAATTGCCTTCAAAGGTCCAACTTGGAGCTTCCCTTGATAATTAAAATGAAATCTCTGATATGTACTTGGAACCTGGAAGGTGTGTTGCCCAAACAATAGGGAAAATGTATTCATGTTCCAACTTCTTCGAAGACTGCATTCTGCTCCTTCCATGTGCTGGGAAATGTGATCTAATTTAGTTCCTGAAGGCCTGGGGGATCCGGAAAGCAATGCAAGTTCACTTGCATCTTTTCTAACTCTCTCTGGGTTGGCAGTGAATAATAAAAGCCAAATGGCATCAGGACTGGGGTCAATCTATTGTCAAATGTAATATTCTTGCATTGCCTGGAATTGTGGCTGGATGTTGATGGTCAGAAAGACTTACATCTGTCACTTATTAGATTCCTCATTCTTGGCAACCTCTCTCAACCTTAGTTCCATCTGTAAAATGGGGATGAGTATCATAACAGCACTAAATTGATATGGATGTTCTAGGATTTGGTCCAAGACTCTGTCCTGATTCTTCTATCTGTCTTAGTTCTCTCTTTCTGTCTCTGGCATATGTATGTATATATGTCATATGTATGTATTATGTGTTTATAAATACTATATATATATATATATATTTCCTTTATTAGTGACTTCATCACCTTCCCATTAATTACCATCTCTATAATCCTATAAATCACAGATCAAATTCTGTACAGAACTTCATTCTCATATCACCAACTGTTTATTGGAAATTTCAAACTGAATCTTGAAGTCATTTCAAATTCAGTATGTCAATAAATGAACTCATTTAACTTTTCCCAAAGGAACCAACATCCTTCCAGTCCCCCAGGTTTGTACCATTGGTGTTATCCTAGGCTCTTCATTCTCCCTCAGTCCACATATCAATTATTTGCCAAATCTTGCAGGTTCTACCTCCACAACATCTTTCCCATCCAAGATTTTCTCTCCACTCATCCAGCTAACCACTTTAGTTCAAGCCTTCATCACCTCTCACTTAGATTATTGCAATAGTCTTTTGTTGAAGGTCCCCTGGCCTCAAGACCCTCATAATTTTATTCTATTTTACTCATGCCTATCAAAATGAATTTCCTGATATATAGATTTAACTATATGACTTCCCTTTTCAATAAACTCCAGACACTTTTTGTTGTCTCTATACAACCTGGTCATAACCCATTTGTCCAGTTTCTTAGACATTATGCCCATTCCCACACTCTTCCATACAGCCAAATTGACTTTCTCCTTGTCCCTCATACCTGGCATGCCATCTCATGTATCTTGCCTTTTCTATTGACTTTGCCCCATGTTTGGAATATATTCTCCTCACCTCCCCTGCAAAGAATCCCTCTTGTCCTTCAAGACACTGCTCAAGCACTGTCTTCTATGTAGAGAGCCTTTCCTGGCATCCTCATCTGCTAGTGCTCACCAAGAACCTTGTGATTAAATACTTATTAAAATGTAAACTCCTTGGGATAAGTTATTTCTGTCATTGCCTTTCATCTCCAGTGCCTAGAACAGTGTCTGTCATACATTCTGGGACATAGGCACTTAAATACTTATCGATTGATTTGGCAGTTTCTGAAGATCAGTGGGAGATCTTCCTACTCCATTTCATTCCACATCTAATAAAAGGCAAAATTCAAGGGCACAACTAAGAACATTAATTGGTTAATCAAATCAATATATTTGTTCCTTGAAAAGGAAAGAAATCTGTAGTTGATATGTCAGACTTCTACAGAGAAATCAAGAAAGGTTTCTTCTTTAAAAATATATATATATTTCATTGAGTTCATCATTTCTTACAGCACAGAAGTATTCAATCACAATCATATACCTCAACTTGTTCAGCCAAGAGAACATTAAGTACAATAATAGTAATATTTTTTAAGAATGACTTTGAGCAAATAAGTCATTTTGATTATTATAAATACCCAAATTAAATATAAAGGACATATGCAGAAAGACACTATTTTGGGATCTCTTTCAGGAGAGAATTACATTGACATCTTTCCATGTCTATTTTATCATCTGTTTCTAGGATATGGAAGCAGTTTTCCTTTATGATTTCTTGAAAGATGATGTCTAGGTCCTTATTTTGATCATTGCTTTCAGGTATTCTAATCATTCTTAAATGATCTGTACCTGATCTATTTTCCAGGTCAATTGTTTTTCCAATGAGTTATTTCACATTGTCTTCTATTTTTCTTTCTTTTGATTTTGTTTCATTGTTTCTTGATGCCTCATGGGGCCATTTTCCATTTGCCCAATTCTACTTTTTAAGTTCTTTACTTCAGTGAATTTTTGTACCTCTTTTTTCTGCTTAGTCAATTATGGTTTTTAAGAACTTCTTTTCACTGGATTTTTGTACCTCCTTTACCATTTGACCTCTTTTGTTGTTAACATATTATTTTATTCAGTATTTCATGTGCCCTTTACCAAATTGTTGACTCTTTTTTCATGATTTTCTTACATTACTGTCATTCCTTTACCCGTTTTTTCCTCTACCTCTCTTTTTTTATTTTTAAACATCTTTTTGAGCTTTTCCAGAAATTCTTTTGTGGCTTGAGACCAATTAATATTTTTCTTTGTGGTTTTGGATGGAGTTGTTTTGACTTTGTTGTCCTCTTCTGAGTTTGTGTTTTGATCATACCAGTCACCACAGTAACTTTCTGTGGTCATATTTTTGTTGTTCTTATAGGCTCATTTTATAGCCTATTTCTTGACTTTTAACTTTATTTTAAATTTGGGCTCTGTTCCCATGGTGGAGATGGCTCTGTCTTAAGCTTCAGGTTTTTGGTGCTGCTGTTTTCGTAACTAGTTCTAGGGGACTATAAATTTTCAGTTTTTCCAAGGTGATGTGATCTAAAGAAATATCTAGTCATTTCTCTCCTGGACTGTGCCTTTATGAGTGACCATAAACACTCTTTTCTACCCTGCAGCTGTGACCAGGGTCCCTACTCCCTTGCAGCTATATACTCTAGTGTTAGTGCTCTTCCTTGCTTTGGGACTATAACCTGGAATCACTTATGGGCAATGCAACAGAGTTCTGTCCTCAATGTCAGCAGAGGATTCCTTATAATAACCTTCTGACCAGTTGTCTGACTCCCTTAACATCTGTGGGCTGAGAGCTCTGGAAGCTGCTTCTGCCAATTCATCCCCAAGGCCTGCCACTGGCTTGTGCAGGAGCTATCTACACTGGACTGGCCTACAATCTCACCCCAGTGAGACAGGCATTTCTTGCAGACTTTTTATATTATCTTGGGCTGGAAAATTGTTTCACCTCATTCTTTTCTTGGTTCTGTCACTCCAGAATTGATTTAGAGGCATTAAAAAGTTGTTTGAAGGGAAATTTGGTAGGGCCCAAGTGAATCCCTACCTTTACTTTGCCATCTTGGTTCTGCTTTTTGTGTCCCCCATTATGTATTTTTTTGGCATAATTAGTACTTCTTCCCCTGGGGCTATTGGAAAATGCCTAAAGTAACACAGTTCAAGTGGCTTACTTGTGCCTTCTCAGTTAGACTGACTTAATGGTGGAGAGAGCAGCCATTTCATATAGCATCTTTCTTTTTTTTTTTTTTT
>NW_027186458.1:2197066-2201724 GCF_028583685.1 Petaurus breviceps papuanus | reverse complement strand
GCTTTTTATGTTTAATTCCCCAGTGCTTCTGAAATAAATGCCTCGTCATCTCCTAAAAGCTTCTGAGATCAATTCTTCTTTTCATCTTGTTCACTGGAAATGAAAGAGGGATGGTCGGCAAGCACAGCTTGGGATCTCCTGATGGCCTTTGATCCTTTGTCTTCAGATTTTTACTTTGGTCCTGTTTACCACCAAGAATAAACCCACCAGGGTTGATTCCATCTTTGGGTTTTGTTTTGATTAAGTATGAAATAAGCAACTCACTTTGCATGCAAGAATACATCAGGCTACCCCCTCTGCTCGGCTCTCCAACCCCAAGAACTCTCAGATTTGCAGGGATCTTAAGGGGATCTGGGATCTTGTTATTGGGGCATTTCCTCAACCAATATGGAAACAAACTCATCCAAACCTAATCCTGTGAGATGCTCAGCTATGCCTTCCATCATTCCTTCACAAATAATCCACACATTTGACCCTGACTTCTAATTCTTTTGTGAATACCAACACACTATTTAGAATGCCTGTCTGTGGGTTCTTATTATGGCACTTTAAACTGTGTAAAGGACACCTAGTTGTGTAGTGGATAGAGTGACAGGTCTGAAGTCAGGAAGACTCCTCTTCCTAAGTTCAAACATGGCCTCAGATACTCACTAACTGAGACTCTGGGCAAGTCTCTTAGCCCTGTTTGTTTGTCTCAATTTCCTCATCTGTAAAATGGATGAGAAGAAAATGGTGGGGTCATGAAGAGTCAAACATGACTGAAGTTATTGGACAACAAAAAGTTTGTAAAGCATTTTACATATGCTATTTCCTTTGACTCATAACAACCTTGAGAAGTATGTTCTATTATATTATTATCCCCATGTTACAAATAAGGAGATTGGGAATTCACGGTTTTAGAAGTCCTGTCCAGGGTTACACAGCCAATACGTGTCCAAGGCTGGATCCAAATGCAGACCATCCTGACTCTCCGGCCAACTCTGTATTTACTGTGCCTCTGTGTAGGTCAGTCTATGTCCTTTTCAGGGCACACATGGTCTTAGCATGGGATACAGATGATATAGATATAGAATATAGACAGAGATGATATAGAATAGATATAAGCAAAGCTAGATTTGGTTCTAGGTGGATATATGTGAATGTAGATAAATGTAGAGATAGATAGATAGACAGACAGATAAATAGATAGACAGATAAACAGACAGACACATAGAGACAGGCAGATACATACACAGACAGACAGGCAGGCAGGCAGATGGATAGACAGACAGACAGGCAGGCAGACAGACAAACAGGCAGCAAGCAGATAGATAGATAGATAGATAGATAGATAGATGATAGATAGATAGACAGACAGACAGACATAGACATAGGTGTAAGTATGTGGGAAACCAGGTGGCACAGCAGATAAAGTAATGGGCCTAGAGTCAGGAAGACTCATCTTCCTATGTTCAAATCTGGCCTCAGACATTTACTAGCTGTGTACCTCTGGATAA
Organism: Petaurus breviceps papuanus; assembly: GCF_028583685.1. NCBI lineage: Eukaryota > Metazoa > Chordata > Mammalia > Diprotodontia > Petauridae > Petaurus > Petaurus breviceps. The sequence goes on along the minus strand of NW_027186458.1, from coordinate 2,200,228 downwards.
ATCACTTAATTCTGTTTCAATTTCCTCACCTGTAAAATGAGCTGGAGAAAGAAATAGCAAACCATTCCAGTATCTTTGCTAAGAAAATCCCAAATGGGGTCATGAAGAGTCAGAAAAGACTGAAAAATGACTGAACAACAGAAACATAGATATACATCTAGAGGTTATAGATATACATCTGTGTCAATTGATTATTACACAATATAAATCCTTATTCATAAGGCAGTGACATTACTAATATGTTCCTGTTTCATAATGTACTATAAATACTTATGCAAGAGTGGAGAAAAGGATATCATCAAAGAAGTGAATGAGTAAAAAGGAAGTTGGGGCGGTCAAATGACAGTAGTAAGGGATGACTTTTGAACAGCCTTGGTACACCACTGAAAAAGCAAGCAATGCCTTCTGAATATTGGGGGAATTCTTTTTGATGATCTTATAAGAAGATATTGATAAATCACAGAGGATGAGGAGTCATAGAATGTTTGGGAACTGCATTATTGGAAGAAATGTCCACATTCATGGCACCATATAGCCATGAGTATGTTTCAGAATTATTTATATACTTAGATCATGACTACACCCATGTACATGGGACCGTGTAGCGGCAAGCATCACAGCGTCCCAAGGGTTTGCTGCCAACACAGGTTCTTGGATCTGCTTTGATAAAGGAAAGCAACTCAAAATGGGTTAACAAGCTTGCTTTCATCAGTCAAATATGTATCGTTTACCTAGTTCAGGGGAAAAAGGTCAGCACCCCAAACTTCAAAGTATACAGACAGAATTATCAAGACAGAGAAACAGATTAAGTAGACAGATTTCCAAACTGTCCAACCATTACATCCATACCCAAATCAACATCTGGGTTTCAACATCTGGGTTTTTAAAAGCTGAGGGGGGGGGCTCTTAGCAACGGCTTCCCAGAATCCAGATCAAATCACAGAACACTTCTCAAAGTGAGACCCAAAACAAAGCTACACATCAGGGCTTATATAGCCTTCTCCTGGCTCAGAGAATGTAACAACCTTATTGACTCACTGGCCAATCAAGAAGTATCTACTGAAAAACAAGCCTCCCACCCCAGGCTCCAGGTGCACTTTAGCCTAGGGGCAGGGAAGATCTTTAAAATTTACATTCCCATTACAGACCCCCCATGGAAATCTACCTCTTTGCCCTTGCTGTGTGATGGGTGACAATAGGTTCTCAAAGGTTATGCCAGAGGAGCACAAATTCTGGGAGATCACATAAAATGAGAGGATTTAAGGTAGTTCTGACAATGGGTTGCATTTACAATCCAATGTATACTTTTTTAAAAAGAAGGGAAACTGATCATCAGCATATGGTCACTATGGAATCAGTTCTTCAACCACAATGGTGATCTATGAAACTGATTAAATTTTTTTTGACATTTTGGTTAAAATAATATCTGAAAAAGGAGAGAATTTCTGCTCCACTATACTTTTTATCTTAAAACTTTTAGAAAGGAACACTTGCTAATGTTTTTAGTAGGAATACTTGATATATAAACATCCTTCTCAGAAGTCTGTGATATATTGTCCCCCAATTATATACACATCCCAGGGGAAAGTAGACTCAAGGTTAGAGAGGGAATGAATCAATCAGTGAATGCAGAATTTATTAAGTTCTTACTATGTACAAAGTACTGTGTTAGGCATTGAGGGTACAAATAGAAAAGACAGTCCCTGCTGTTAAGGATCTCCCATATAAAGGGTTCATCTGCAAGTCAGATAGCAAGGTTCCATGGTCATTAGGAGTCAGAGACAAAGCAGATGAAGTCATCTTTTGTGTCTTATCCATTAATAAAATCCTAAAAATTTCTGATGTTGAACCATTTGACAGAACCATGAGGTTTGGTGACAAGACCTTTCTTTCCTAGGTATTCAATAGCTGTGGTTCCACAGGGGTTTCTTCCCAGGATAATGGATGAGAGTATTGAACTGGAAACATTGCTATTCCCAAGGGTCTTGGGTTTGGTGTCCTGGTCATCTCCATTGGGGTCAAGGGCGGGGAGGGCTGGTAAAATGGTGGTGCTGATTTGTCCAGGTGTTGTAGGCGTTCTAACTTAGGGCCTTCTTACTCCAGTTTCAATGTTTTGACAAAATAAGGCCCTCAGCTGTCACTGGACATGGGAGGTTTATTTTGTCCAAACACAAGCATATAGCAAAGATGAAGTGATTTTTCATTCTGTTGGAGAGGGCCCCTGCCATTTCCATCTGGAAATACATCAACTCCTATGGCTTCAAAGTCTAAAAGGCACCGACCATGCCTGACTGGAACATTTTGTGGCCCTGGGTCCAGATGTCATATCAGGAAAGCTGTGTTATGAGGAAGAAGCTGGGGAAGGTGTGTCAGGAAACGTTGCTGTCATGCCTACCTAGCACACGATGCCTTCTGTCTCATTGTGTTCATTGGGCTGTCTTGCCTGCCTTGTGGTGGCAGCTGCTTGACAGGTGGTCAGGATGGCTGTCCCCTTCTCAACAGGAGCCACCTCCCTGGATAATGGCTGTGAGGGCCAGTTTTGGAGTAGGACTGGATGCTGCCATTTTCATATCCTGTTTCTGTCTGTCTGTTGTTGGTACTGGTTAGCTGTGCTATCCTAATCCAGTTAAGGGGGAGTTCAAACCTTCTGACATTTCAAAGCTCCTAAGATTGACCTCTGATCAGGAGGAAGGCAAAGGGTTAAAGGGGCACCATAAATTCTCTCTTTTTCCCCCAACAGATTCCATCTTGGGAGTCTGACCAGAGCTATTGTGCTATTAGAATGTCCTTCTATTAGAATGCTAGATCCTGAACTAGGTTGCCATTTTATCCAAGGCCCCGAAGGTATGACTGATTCTGTTTGACCAACCACAGAATACCTCTGGTCTACATCATCTACTTTCATTCACTCCAAATCTAGTTTGCACCTTTTATTGGTTGATTCTTTCATCCAATCAAATATTTCAATTAATTGATTGATTCTGCATCTCAAAGAGACTTTCTTACCTGATAAAAGTATCAGGGCAGTTGAACATCTTGGTAGTTACATTTATGAGGATTAAGGAGCATGGCAACTCCCTTGCATATGGAGATTTTTGGACATCCTGTTGATATGTGGATATATATATATATATATATATATATATATATATATATATATAT
>NW_027186458.1:2150998-2197056 GCF_028583685.1 Petaurus breviceps papuanus | reverse complement strand
ATATATATATATATATATATATATATATATATATATATATATATGTATGTATGCATGTATAAATGTGTCTTTATCCTATTTCTCTATAATTTTCATGTCATCATGAGGCTGGAAAGATGTCATCCCCTATAAAAGATCATGTGCAAATGCTCTGCATTCCCTTTTTCTTCTCTCATTACATAGTGCATTAATTTATGTCCATAGATTAATCACATCAGTTACTGAATGGACATTTCAGAACACTTAGTTGGTGGATAGAATGTGGCACTTCAGGTCGGAGAGAACTCAGAGTCAAACCTGGTCACAGACACTTGCTAGATTGGACTGGGCAAGTCCCATATCCTTTCTCAACTTCAATTTCATCATTTGTAGAATGGAGATAATACCAGAACCTACATACAGGGCTGTTGTGAGGGTAAACTAAGGTTTATTTAGAATCATATTAATCTCTCTGTGTTTTTTTCTGTATTTCTCTCTCTATATCTCTGTCTCTCTGGTGGTCTCTCTGTCTCTCTCCACATAGCTGTGTGCATATGTGTGTGTGATCTTAGTTGTATATATATATATGTATATATATATATAACATATTAATATATATAGAGAGAGATTACATATTATATATAGTCTATAGATAAAGAGACTGACAGGGAGACAGAGAAGTAGAGGAGAAGGGAGGAAGGAAGGCTATAATTATTTCCTCCTGAGAATTTTACAAGCCATTTTCAGAATTAAGGGAATGAGTTTAGGTTAGGCATTTATTCTAGCAATAGATGCTTTTTAAACCTGACTGTGCAGATCCCTAGTAACATTACTTCTGGAATAAAATTTTCCAGGCGCAAAATTTGTATTTATTTAATCAGAGTTGAGATATATTTCATGTGCCAGTACAAGAATAGCATCCAGAGAAATGTCAGGACCAAAGTCAAACACCAGCTAATGTTAGCATTATCCACAATGGTATGGCTAATGTCAATGTGCAATTTGGCAGGGAGGGGGAGAGAAGGGGGGGGGGGGCTCCAAGAACAATCAACCCATTGCGACATTGTTGGAATGGATAGAATGGTTATCTTCCCAGCTGTTAATGACATTGCTATAGTTAGCTTTGTTTTTTTGGCAGAGTCTTAGCTTCCTGGCCTGAAAAGTTTCTCTATGCTTTATATCATTAGCCCCGACAAGATATGATAACCAAATCCACTCTCAAATATCAACCCTCAGATCTTACTTTCACCTTCTTGTTGGAAAGGCTACATTCTGTTATCTAACTGCTTTGTGGACATTATCACCATCATCACTTTTTCTTAATCTCATGCACAGACTGATATTTAGTGAGAACTAGAAAGGAAGGCTTGTTTAAACCAAAACATTTAGTTGTCCTTTCTCTATAAAGACAGTAAGTTTACAAAGAAAGAGAATCAGTATTTCTATACTTGCATCACCATAATGAGAAGTGATACAGTCCATGGAATGGATCAAGGAAAGACTTGGTCAGTAAACATTTATTGACTTTCTGCTATGTGCCAGGCATCATGAAAAGCTGTGGGGAAACAATGGGCAAAAGACAATCCTTGGCCTCAAAGAGCTTAAAATCTATTACTAGATTTTACTATTTTTATTATTATAGTACTATAATTTACTATTATCTACCTACTTAGCAGTGGGGAAAGACAAGCAGACAGGTCCATTGATTCTCCTAAGGCAGAGTTTTGTAATCGACTTCCCTGGAGGTTCTGGGAGTTTCTAAGATCTCATATACATTCACATTTAAATATAAGCAAAACAAAGCATCTGAATGTTTTTCTACTATTTTTAATCAATCCTGCCACTACTTAACTTTGATCAAGAAATAACTTAGTTTTCAGCTTTGAAAATAATGTTCTGTACCCCACTTGACATTTCATCGCTTTTGCTCTGCTAATCTCCCTTCCTGAGATGCCTCAAGCAAGAGGATTTTCTCCTTGTGAATTGTCTCTGCCTGTGGGAGAAATTAATGGCTCTGTGTTAATTTGATCCACCATGAATTCATTCTATGTAGCGTTCATCAAGCAAAAATTTATTAGGCAGCCATTATGTGCAGGGCATTTTATTAGACACTGGGTTAAAAAAAAAAAGTCACTGCCCTTTTCCTCAAAGAATTTTATTTCATTGTCAGCTTTTGTTAATGTCAACTGAAAGGCCAAATTGCTCTTCTTATTCTTCCTTTGTTGATTCATTCACCATTGCAATTGCATAAACATTTTGCTCTCTCAATTCCCCAAATTGACCTTGGCTACAACTCTCTCACTAGAAAATGTATCTTTTTTGTCTTCTCTATGATCTCAGAAGAATGGAATAGCTGGGTGAATGAATGAATAAATTAATGAAAATAATTTATTAAACACATTATATTCTAGGCACTATGTTAGAAAAGGAGCATCAATTGCAGGATCTCCTGTGATCTCATTTCTCCAATTAGTTACAGTTGTCCTATCTCATAATAGCTGGTGTTGATACAGGCTTTAAAGGTTGCAAAGACCTTTACAACTTTGTCTCATTTTGATACTCAAAACAACCATGGAAGGTGGTTACTATTTTTATCAAATTTTGGTGGGGAGGAAACTGAGGACATGGGAGATTAAGAGATTTGCCTGTGGTCACATAATGTGAGACTGTGGTCATATTTGAACTCTTTTTCTTTCCTTTTTGTACCTGTCCCCAGCCAGGATTGATGGAGCCAAGAATGTGTTCTGTCTCAAAGAGATGTTGGTATCTTCTACTTGCACTGGAAAAAAAATTTATTGAAAGTAATGAGATAGAAATCTGTAGGTCAGTAGGCAAACTCTAATACCCTACTCCCAATTTGGGAAGGATACAGAAGTTGACGTGTGAGATAATATTGCTCAAAACTGTCCATCATAGTTCTTTGTACATTTTTTTTATTTTTTCTTTTTTTAAAAGCAATTGGGGTTAAGTAACTTGCTCAAGGTTACACAGCCAGTTATTTTGTGTGGGTGTTAAGCATCTGAGGCTGGAACTGATCCTGGGTCTTCTGACTCCAGGGCCGGCGCTCTTACTCACTGTGCCACCAGGTCTCCCCTCTTTGTACAATTTTACAAATGAATTTATTTCACCACACAGTGTTGTTTCTGCCAGCAATCTCTCTCCATTTGGCAAGTAAGTCAAAGGTTTGCTCATTAAAACTCTAGGCTCATTTGGCCTCTTTGTTATGGTAATTAATGTATATTGTTTTCACTTCTGGATGAAATTATTATAATCACTGGTGATGTCATTTTTGCTGTCCATTTCTTATTTCTTTTTTTTAATTTTCAAGAGCTTGCATTTAAATAATATGGACTTAAATATTAGTATTGTATGTTATAGTTAGTGGCAATGTCATTTTGGTTGTCCATTTCCCATTTTGAAAAGAAAATCTGAAGATACTGTTTAAATGATTGTGGGCTAAGTTTTCTTAATCTTTTTCTCACTGCTATTCTTTATTCTTGTTTGCTATAAATTCTGATCATAGCTCTGATGAGTCAATGACCTAACTAGATAAGACAGCTAATATAAGGATAACTCCCACATCCATAATATGTCTTTTCTTGTATGCTAAAAATCTACTCAGTTTCATTTGTGTGTGTGTGTGTGTGTGTGTGTGTGATGTTATTTGGTGCTCACCATATCTAATGCCTACCAAAGTCTTTTGTTGGAGAAAATGTTTTGTTGGAGAAAATGTAGAGGCACAGGGCTTCTTTAAAATCTACAAGTACTTGCCCTTTCTCCTTTCTTTTGCCTGAATTGTAATTCCCAAATATTATTCTACATCTTCACCTTTTGTTACCTTTGAACTGAATTCACCAAGTCTCAGAATGTATACTGACTTGGTTTGGAAAGTCTTATCAAAGTCTTCCTAGAACTTTTCTACCGATGCAATGGTCTTTGGCAGCTGATGTTGATAAATAAGGTAAATAAAGAAAATATTTATCATTATGACAGCAATAATGGTGATTAAATGTTCCATGAAATAATATTTATTGTTATTTTAGAGCATATGAGAAAACCTACTCCACCAACTCCCTTCTTCGTCTCTCTAAATGACATCTGGGACTCATCTTTCCATTTAGCTGCTGCTTTCTTCTTTTTGTTATTATTGTTTTTTAATAGCAAGAAGGTCAAATTGATATTATTTAACTCATCCCTCTATATGTTCATTCATTTGTCTTTGGACAAGGATCGCACATCTATACTACCAATAGTCAAATTAAAATGTATTATTAGACTAAAATTGGTGATGTCTTGGTCCCCTTTCCTTCTTCTCTGCCATCATCAATTTTGAAGTAGAAAAGAGATGAACAGCACTGAGGACATTTTTCCCTTTCTTACATGGATTACCAATGACAAAAAAATGTTCCATTATGGCATGGCCAGACCACTGGGAATGGGTCTCTCCATGGTGAGCTAGGCTAGTCCTAGGATAACATTCAGAGTTTCCTGCAGATAAAACTTGCTATAGATTGTGCTCCATTTTCACAGTCTTCAAGAACCTAGGACCACTTCCACACCATAACTAGAATACTTCTGTGAATGAGTGAAATAGCATAAGCATAAATTAAATAAGAAAATAAAATTTCTCAGTGCCTATTGAAATAGTTGGGAAGGAACAATTTAAAATGGGAACTGAATGGATTATCTGGAAAACAGGACAATTTAGATGTTTCCTAAAAGAGAAATAGAATGGCAGAAAGTATAAAAATCTGGTCTACCAGACCTGTGCCAGCATCAGCAGCACCCATCAAGAACTCATGATCTGAAAACCTATTCAAATTCTTGCTCTTGCCCACCTACTCTGTGCCACACTCATATAGCATGGTTCAACTCTCTAGTTCATGTGTACTGCTCTTTTCTACCTGTCCTCTGTGTGATTTATTTTGAAGCTTCCCATGGTGACTACTCCACTCAAAAAAAGTGGATCCATGGCTAAGCACCAAGACCACAGGAACTAGTATGTTTATCAGTTCCCTATGATATTATCAGGGCCAAATCCTCTTGAATTAGCTATCCCACAACTAGACACTATCTTCCTTTATGTCTCTCCCAGAAATTAGCATAGTTATTTTCCCAATAGGTGTTTGTTTAATTTATAGGTGAATGTGTTGAATAAATACAAATGCCTCCAACTTGAATGAATATTATTTATATAATTGATATATATTATACTGACATATAATTAATTTATATATAGGTATATATCTATATAACCTTGAAAACTTTAAAAGGACATATAAATGTTAGCCATTATTATTCAGAAGTAGTATAAAGTCAAAATGGGTACATGATTTAGAAATAAAGGGTGGTACCATAAGAAAATTGGGAGAGCATGGAACACTTTATCTGCTAGATCATATCTATGATTAAGGAAAGAATATATGACCAAACAAAAAATAAAGAACATTATGGAATGCACAATGGCTAATTTTATTTATATTAAATTTAAAAGTATTTTTTCTTAAGCAATCAGGGTTTAGTAACTTGCTCAAGGTTACATGGCCAGTTATTTATCGGTGTGGTGCTAAGTATCTGAGCCCAGATTTGATACCCAGGTCATCCCAACACTGGAGCCGGTGCTCTTACTCGCTGAGCCACCTGGCTGCCCCTAATTTAAAATTTTTTACACAAACAAAACCAATGCAGCTAAGATTAGAGGAAAATAAGAAAACTGGGAAGAAAAGTACAGCAGACATCTTCTGATCAAGACCTCATTTCTCAAGTATGTAAAGACATAAATTAAATTTATAAGAATATAGGTCATCCCCCAATTGAAAAATGATCAAAGAATATGAACAGGTGGTTTTCAGAAGAAGAAATAAAATCTATCTCTAGTCATATAAAAATGCTTAAATCACTATTGACTAGAAAAGAAGCAAATTAAAACAATTCTGAAGTACCACCTCACACCTATCAGATTGTATAATAAGACAGAAAAAGAAAATGACAAATGTTGAAAGTGATTGGGAAAATTGGGACACTAATCCTCTCTTGGCAGAGTTGTGAACTGATCCAATCATTTTGGAAAGCAATTTGAAACTATGCCCAAAGGGCTATAAAACTGTTCATAACCTTTAACCCAGTAATACCTCTACTAGTCTATACTCCAAAGGGATCAAAGAAAAGAGAAAAGATTCTGTTTGTATAAAAATATTTATAGAAGCTTTTTTTGTGGTGACAAAGAATTGGAAATTGAAGGGATGCCTATCAATTGTGGAATGGCTGAACATGATGTGGTAGATGGTTGTGACAGAATGTTATTACACTATAAGAAATGATGGATAGGATGGTTCCAGAAAAATCCTTGGAAGACATATGACCTAATGCAAAGTGAAGTGAGCAAAACCAGGAAGACATTGTACGCAATAACAGCAGTACTGTTTGATGATCAGCTATAAATGACTTAGCTAGTCTCAATAATTCAAAGTTACAAGATAGTTCTAAAATACTTATGATGAAAAATTCCATCTATGTCCGTAGAAAGAATTGATGGAGTCTGAAGGCAAATTGAAGTATTTTTTTTTAAACAAAACAACTTTATTTTTCCATTTCTGCCTTTGGCTTGGGTATTTTTTGCTCTGTGTTTTCTTTTGCAATATGGCTAGTATGAAAATATTTTCATAACTTCACATACATAATCTATATCAAAGTGTTTGCCTTCTCAAGGAGGTGGGAGAGGAGGAAGAGAGAATTTGGAACTCAAAAAGTATTTTTAAAGGAATGTTAAAAACATTTGAATGATTTTTATCCTGTGAAAAAATAAAATAAAAATATTCTATTTTTTTAATAGAAGAGGCAGCATAAAGGAGCGCAGTTAATGGACCTGACTTAAATATATGACTTTGGGCAATTCACTCAATCTCTGTGCTTCAGTTTCCTCATCTGTAAAAGATAGATGCTGAGCTTGATGGCATCTAAAGATGTTTCCAGTTTTAACTAGCCACATGGCATGGTGGATAATGTAATGGACCCGAAATCAGGAAGACCTGTGTCCAAATCTTCCCTGAGATACTATGTGACATTAGGCAAGTCACTTTATCTGCCTTAGTTACCTCAACTGTTAAATGAGGTGATGTTAGCTCCTATCTCCCAGGATTTTTATAAGGATTAAATGAGTTTATTTTATAACATTTTTTCCACATCTCAAAATAGTATAGAACTGCTCATTGTTATTAGCTATTAAATCTATCATCCTATGACTTTTGAAGCCTGATTTTTTAAAGAATATTACTAGATAACTCTACCCTTTCTCCTGTGGCACTTACATTGGTAATAACCTGTAGCAGCAAGCACCCCAGCATCCCCAGGATGGCTGCCAGCAGAGGTCCTTAGATATGCTTTTCTAAAGGAAAGCAACTCAAATTGGGTTAACAATCTTACTTTAATCAAACATATGTCATTTACCTACTTCAGGGGGAAAAGTTAGCACCCTGAATTTCAGAGAATACAAACAAGTTATGAGCAGAAGTTACAAGCAGACAGAGAAACAGATCAGCAGACAGGCTTCCAGCTATCTAACCATTACATCCATACCCACTCAGTTACCAGAGAGGGAAGCACCAACATCTGAGTTTTCAAAGCTGGGGGGCTCAATGGCTGCCCAGAGTCTCATCTGGTCAAGTCACACAACTCTTCCCAAAGTGAGCCCCAAAGCAAAACCTTGCATCAGGGTATATATAGCCTTCTCCTGGGTCAGAGAATGTCACAGCCCTCGATCCACTGCCCAATCACAAAGCAATAAAATGTGGGCATTCCTGAAAAACAAGCCTCCTGCCACAGGCTCCATGTGACCACATCTAGCCTATTAGGGGGAAGAGTATATATATATTTAGCAATTGGGGTTAAATAACTTGCTCAAGGTTACACAGCCAGTTATTTCTGGGTGTGGTGCTAAGTATCAGAGCCCAGATTTGATCCCAGGTTATCCCGACTCTGGGGCTGGTGTTCTTACTTGCTGTGCTACCTGGCCACCCCCAGAGTATATTTTCCAATCAAGGAAGGTTCTCAGAGTCACTTAAGCCTAGCACAGGGCCTAGGGGCAGAGAAAATCTTAGATTCCCATTCCCATAACACAGCAAGAACAATCCTATTCATGATGTGTATATGTATGTATTTATATAGACCCTGAAGTAGTTTTACTCCTTCTATCAAATATTATGATAGATTATATTAGGTTGTAAAGATTATAGAAAAGATATTAGTTATCTAAATTACTCTATTTTGGCAAAGTTTATCTGTTAATTCAATTTGTGTCATCAAACTTGAAAAAGACTTTTAAAAATTCCAATCTAAATATGTCCATTTCCTCTTTTCTACATAATTAAAGACACTTATTCATACCATCTGTTTTGTTGTTAGGCAGCATATCTAAAGTTTGTTGTGATGTAGATTGTCTTTTTGAGGGTTAAAATAAGTCCTGCAAATTTGCTGAAACTATTGTCTTGATTGATGTCTTTGCTGATTCCCTACTATTTTCTAAGTATCTTTTGATATCATCAGAAAATGGGGATATTTATTTCCTCTTATATCTCTATGCCTTCTCTTCTCTTATTGTTAATGGTAACACTTTTACAACTATAAGAAATAATAGAATGATTATAGATTGCTAATGCCTTCAGGTTTTTCAGTTTTCTCTCTTCAGGTTCAGGTAATTGATCCCTTCCTAGTCTCCTTCAATCTGATTTGGGGTTAGGTATAAAGTGATTTCATACCATTTCCCTAAAAATGTTATTGACAAAAAAAAAACAACCTTCAGTTTTTTTTTCTAAAGTGATTGATATCTATTTCTAGTCTTGCTATATGTAATAAAAACATGTCTAACTTTAGGCCATTTCATGTGCATTTATGGTTTGCCCACTTCCCTGGCCCCCACCATCTGTGCTGAAGCATTCCAGCACATGTTGGTATTTCTGATTTACGTTACCACACTGGTGAAATAATAGAAGATGAAGATAGATCACTGTTGTCTTCCACATCCAAGTGAGTATCATTACAGTGCCAAATAGCACCAGTATGTTATCATATGGCACTCTGTCAATTTTTTTAAACAGATTATGTGGTTTCATTGATGTCATGAACTCTGAGTGAGGAATTTCTTCTACCAATGTAGATTTATACTTCCTCTGCAACTTATAGTTTTAGAGAAAGTTGTCAGGGCACTGAGAAGTTAAGTTGACTTACCTCACACAACCACTATGAGAAAGAGGTGAGAATGGAACCCAGGTATTCTTTTTTTTTAAGCAATTGGGGTTATGTAACTTGCTCAATGTTACATGGCCAGTTATTTTGTGTGAGTCTTAAGTATCTGAGGCCAGAACCAATCCTGGGTCTCCCAACTCCAGGGCCAGCTGTGCCACCTGGCCTCCCCAAACCCAGGTATTCTTGATCCTCAGGCTTACACTCTGTCCACTATACTATACTCCTTCCCCCTGCCCCACTGCCCCACTGTGTATCTTAGATTCAGAGGAGCAGTTTCATCATACTGACTGAGCTGCGGATCCAATCATTGACATCATTAGAATTCAATTGGCTAATGTTTCAGGGTTGTCCACCAGCCCTTTTGCAGCTACAAAATTCATCTCAAGGAAAATGACATCCCTATTGAACCTCCCCTATCTGGTATTCCTGTACTTTGCCATTGCCTCACCTTCTCTATTTCATAACATTACATAAATGCTTCCTTGGGCTTTAGACTTTGACCAATTTTGTTGTAATTTCTTATTACAGTTAATTTAGATCCTCTTACCTCTGAAAGACACTCCAGCAGTCTACAATATTGCCCAATTACAATCTCTTTCTATTTATAGCCTTTAGACACCTTGCATAGATGAAAGACAAATTAATTGCAGTAGTTAATGAGTTACCTCACCTTCATGCTAAAATCTAGGAAGCTTTTGTTTATCTTGCACTTCAGTGAACATAGATGTTTGCTGAAGGACTGGGTGGGATGAGGGAAGAGATTGAAGTGGGGAAGATTTGAAGATGCCATATCGAAACATCATCTATAATATGAGTCTCTGTTGGGACATAGAATGACCTTATTTTGTAATAAGGAAGTGTGATATAGTAGAAAGGGAATGGGATTTAGAGTCAGAAATTGTGGGTTTGAACTTCAGTTCTGACTGTTTTTAAACTGAAGAGGGATGAACAAATTTGAGTTATTATTGTTGTTTCCCAAAGGTTATCATGTGAGTTACGAAGGATAACCTATCCTAATAATTATGGTGACACCTCTCCCCAACCCCATCCTAAAATTGTTTTTTAACTGACAACAAGGTTTAAGGCTCTGTGCTTAGTGCTAATGATACAAAAGACAAAAACAATAAGAGACTTTCCTCAAGGCACATATATTCCTCTATCCAAATCAGTTAAATGTTGTTATGGCCAAGTGGCTTTCTCCTGGGAAGGCAATTTAATGTATTTATTTTCCATTCACTAAGTAATAAGGACTCTTTCAACACCAGAGTGTGTTGTAACTAAAACACACACCTGGACAAGTTTGAATCTGGGGGTGGTTTGGAAAGGAAATGACTTCACTGGGCTTTGGCTCAAAAATTTGTATCTCCAAGATGTTCCCTACAGGAGGCATTCATGATAAGAACTCTCCTTGTTGCCCTTGTCCAGCTCCAAGATCATGCATTCCCATCACTCAGCATCAGGGTGCTCTGAGTGTGTGAGCAGCCCCCTTGTTCTGAAGAAGAGGAGACAAACCATAGCCAAGTCATGTTGGCACATTCCCCATACTCTGGAGATGCCATGATGCTTGTGTTGTATAAGTTCAGCAGTCTTCCAAGCTCTATCCATGAAGTATAAACTTTTCAGGAGAAAGAATTGATTTGTGTTGTGTCATTAGCTATTCCAAACCACTGATTGGGTGCATGTAGGGAAGATCTTGGCATCTCCTGTCTCTCCACCCTATTTGGAAATCGTATCTATAAAGCTGAAGCAGATTTGAAGGAATTCCAGGCAACTCTGTTGGTGGGGAGTAGGAGGACCATGGTGATTGGGAAAGAGCAGAATACTCACGACATTTAAAAGCTTAGGCAGAAAAGATAGTGAAATAATCATTTTAGTATGTTCACTAATGCACATATTCAAAACTAATTGTACTAATCAACTCCTATTTCCTGCTATGATAATTTTCCCTTTCTTCCTTCCTTTCTCGCTCCCTTCCTTCCTAGACTTTAACAAGCAGGTAATCAACAGCCACTCTCCATTATAATGCTCTCCAATAAGGTGACCAAGAAACAGGGTACAGGGTCCTGGAAAAAAACGGACTCTAGGAGTTTTATTCCTTCCTCCTTCTTTATATCATGTATAGGAAAGACTCCAGTAACTTTGAACTCCATTCAGTGATAAACTAAACACAAACTTCAATTGTAATAATCTCAGTGAATGCATGATTCCTACAGCTAAACTATTCTACATCATTGTGTGTGTCTTGGTGTGTGTGTGTATGTGTGTGTGCTGGTATATGTCTGTGTGTATGTATGTGTGTGTGTGTGTGTAGTGGGGATTTTGAAAGGATTTAAGATACAGTAGCTAAGTTCACAACATGTAATTAAGATTCTTGTAATGACACTTAATGACTTTAAATCTATCATCATAATTAAGCAAGTATCTCTTTTAGACCATTCCCCATGGCCCCAAATCTCTAACCTATTAAAATGGAACTGAATTAACATAAAGTTTAGTACTCCCTCCTTTAAAAAGATTAACTTAAATGAAAGGGGAGGCCTTAGACTTGAGTCTAACTCAAGTCCTCAACCTTTCCATGATAGAGGTGCCATCCTGACTGCTCCCAATATTGATGTCGGTAAAGTATAAGCTTTTTGGTTAGTGACCCATGATGCCAACCATACATAAATGTAAGTATTTGAAAAGGAAAGGACTAAATTGGGCTTAAGACAGCTGGACACACAAACCACTCTTCATTTATAAAATGGAGCGAGAGCTCCTAAAAGAGGATATTCTTTGTGTCCGCTGTGTCTACCATAATTCCATCAAGTGCATTACAAATATTTGCTAAAATATGATGGAAAATGGAAAAAAAAACTATTTTTGGAGTAATAACTTTATCTAATTCCTAAGAGGCCTAGAATATTCTAGAAAGGAGGGAATTAAACAATTTTGTGCATATTCATGGAATACTGGAAAGAGTGCTTGATTTGAAATCACTTGAAATTCCAGCTCAGTTATTTCCTGTCTGCATGTAAACAAGTGGCTGACTGAGCCTCATTTTCCACATGCATAGAAGGTAAGGTCCAAGGTCCTTCCACCTTTAAATCCTGAGATATGGTGAAGCTGCCATTTCTTGCCAACCATGATGTTGGGGAAAGGTGACATGAAGTAAGGTGTAGTTACCACCAAACGTGACTCAGACACTTGTCATCAATATTGTTGTTATTGTCTTATTTTGTGCTCTTATAAAGTGGAAAGGGTACAGGATCCAGAGGTGGAAGGGACATTGAAGATCAATGATTCCAACCCCTAAATTTCAGAGAGAGAGAAAAGTAAGGGCTGAGAGATAAGAAATTCCAGGATGACAAAATGGTGGATAACCACCTCACACATTGTGATATTATCAGACCCATTTATAATATTTGCAGGCAGTATTGCATAGTGGGTAGAAGGTTACACAGGGAGTCAGAGAGGTCAAACACTCAAATGCCTTCTCAGATGCTTACTGGTTACATTTATGATTGTCATGGCTGTTACTGCTTACTCTGTCATGTCTAACTTGGGACTTCATGGATGACAGCAAACAAATATTGTCTATGCAGGGGTGGGGAACCTGCAGCCTCAAGGCTACATGCAACCCTCTAGGTCTTCAAGTGTGGTCCTTTGACTGAATCCAAACTTCACAGAACAAATTCCCTTAATAAAATGATTTGTTCTATAAAACTTGGACTCAGTCAAAAGGCCACACCCAAGGACCTGGAAGGTCACATGTGTCCTTCAGGCCATGGGCTCCCCACCCCTGTTCTATGTGATGACTTTTCTCTTCAACTTTTTTTTTACTCAAATGAAAATAATATAAGTTATTACATTACCTTGGCCAGACCATGTCAGGAGTTTTCAATTTGGTTCCACTTAGTACATTAAAGGAAAAGCACTGAAGGACTCAGGGCAAGGAGCAGAGGGCAATCTAGAGGTTAAGGGAACTGGGAGGCCCATCATGTGAAGACAGGTTAAAGGAGTTAGGGCATTTATCCTAGAGAAAAGACTTGAGATGATGAGGGAACATAATTGCTCTCTTCAAGAGGGTAAGATGGAAGACAGATCACACTTATCTACTTGGTGTCATAAGGTATTTCTCAAATCAGTGGTTGAATGTTTTAGCAAGGCAGATTAACATGAAATGTAAGGAAAAATTGGACTTGTAGCTGCTCTAAAGCAAAATTGTCTGCTTCAGTAAGGTCGCAAGTTTCTCATGACTTTAACTGGACTTTATTTTAAAAGTTTGTGTGGCAAGAAGAGAATTCTTATACCAAGGTAGGTTTGAGATGGATGGGCTGTGAGGGCCCTTCCCACTCTAAGCATCTCTAGGCAGATGACTCTTAAATCCACTTATCCAGATCTAACCTTTCTGCTGAACCTGAATCTAACATATCCCACTGTTAGACATCTCAAACTCCATTTCATGTAGATGTCTTAAATTCAAGTCATCTAAAACTGAGCTCTTTCTCTTACCCTGTCTCCCACCTGCAAGCCCTCACTTCTTCTTACCTTCCCTGTTGTGGCTGAGGGCACCACCATTCTCCTAATCATCCAGGCTCACAACCTCGGTGTTATTTTCAGTTCTTCACTCACTTTCATGTCCCATATTCACTCAGTTGCTAAGTGTTATCAGCTCTAATTTCACAAGCTCTCTCATTTGTATCCCTTTTCCTCTGAGCCTGTAACCACCTGGCACAGATTCTTTTCAGGTTATGACAATCATTTTGGATGGTTTTCTTGCCTCAGGTCTCTCCCCACTCTGGTCCCACCTCCATTCAGCTGGCAAATATATCTTCGTAAAATACAGATCTGACCATGTCACTATCCCTGTTCAATAAATTCCAATGTTTGAAGATTATCTCCAGGACTAAACATAAAACTTCTGATTTTTAAAGACCTCCATAATCTGGCCCCTTCCTGCCCTTCCATTTTTTTTCATGTTATTCCCCTATACATACTTAGTAGTCCAGTGACTATGGTCACTTTCCAGTTTCTTATGCAAGTTCCCAACTCCTGAGTCCTTTCATCCTTACCTTCTTCTCCTGACTAATTTTACATCTCCACTAAAATTCCACTTACTACAAGAACCCTTTTCCAATCCTCTTTAATGATTGTGCTCCAAGACTCTCTCCAACTTATCCTGTTTAAATCTTGCTTGTACATCGTTGCTTGAATGTTGTCTCCTCTGTGAAGCTATGGGTGCCTTGAGGAAAGAAATAGCTCTTGCCTTTTGGTATCCCCAGCACTTGACACAGTGCCTACAACATAGTAAATACTTCACAAATGCTTGTTGACTTGAATTGAGCTTGTACAACTTGGTCATTCTGAACTACAAAACAAGTGAAAGTGATACATTCCAAGGGATCATGGTTAATGCTTACTTGGATCTCAAAAAATGTATGAATGACACACTTTTAAGTTTAATCTATAATAGTAACATTTCTCAATTACTTTATTAAGTTAAGGTCATCAATGAAATGATAAGTAAGTCCTGATTTGTAGTGAGTTGTAAAAGTTTACACTAAAAGTTGAACAATTGACTCCCCAAAGTCAGCATGAGCTGAGCCCAGCACACCCTCCTCACTCCTGAATGCTGATTTCCATGATTTCCTTCAAGAATTGCCTCAAAGGGATCTTCATAGGTCTTTCATCTCCCCATACCTTGATTCCTTCTCTCCTCTCACTTCTGCCTTCCTTGAGTTTATCTATGTTCTTCTGTCTCCTGTTTCTGTCCCTACCTGCCTCTATCATTTTATGTCTGTCTGTCTTTATGTATATACACCCATATATGTGATTCCACACACCTGTGGATCCAAGATGCTGTAACATGCACAGTGACCACGCCCTAGGAAACCATCTTGGCAGATGGAATAAACCAGGTTGAGGGAAACCAAGATTAGGAAGCTGTCTATTTCAAGCATATGAAGACTTCCCCAGGAGGAATGGATAAGGAGAACAATTTGTTCCAATGAAAATGAAGGTGGTGGAGGAGTTGTGGAGTGCTTAAAACTTGGTCAGACAGCAGAGTCACTAAGGCCAGTTTCCTGAACTTTCCTTTTGTCACTGAACTTTGAGGATTCTGAAAGAGAGTGAAAATGATGACTTTACTCAGTTCTCCCTCACTTCAATTCACACATGAGCAAAGACATCACTCACAATGTTATTGGTCATCTTCAGAAAATGGATAAACAATAACATGTCTGTCTGTATTTATATATGTATGTATATACAAATATACATGTAACTCTACAAATGTGTATAAATACACCTATTACATGGATTCAGTTTTTTTTGTATTCTGTCTTCTCCATTAGAACAAAGAACATATTGAAGAACCAATTTTTCTCATCAAGGAATATCCTTAGATTTGAAAGATGAGTCATTTTGGGTACAAACCTATTTCCTTCAAGTTTAAATATAACATTTCCTAATTTTCTTTGATTTATTTCTGTAATAATTAATGACTATTAATCTTTTGTCTTCCGTAAATACATTCCATGTTCCTTAATATATGAAACATCTAACTTCTTTCGAAATGTTTGATTGATAATGAAACTCTAGAACTAACCATATATCTGTATAATAAGACACTGAAGTTTCTGTCTGATGACGTACTTTGGATTCTATCCATTTATATATTTCCTATCCTTTCTAATACTCCCAGAAAATTCTCATGAAATTTTACTGAAAAGGGGCATTAGGTTTGTGGCTTCATTGTGTTTTTCATCAATCCAATAATTTTCAAATTATTCACTTTGATCTGTCTGCAAGATGGATTTCTCTAACTTGGAGAAAACTCAAGTATTCTTTTAATTTTGTTGTCTTTGGATTTGGCTCTAAAATTTATTGTTCTATTGATATGTTTATGTTCTGTTTCTACCATTCTCCTTTTTCATATTCTACAACATTATTAAAATTTCTCATTAAGATTTTCGACCATATCTTCTAAATATCCTCTTGTATTTAGGAACAGAAGTGGCAGAGAATAAGCAGAAATATAAAAGCTCCAAGCATCAAAAGATGGTGAAGGTCCTTCAAGCAAAATGATGGAAGCACCTAGAAATACAGTAACATTTTAAACAAATCTAACCAAGATAAATAGGTAAGAGATGACAGTATTTCCATTATTGTTATATTCTCCCAGTAGAACATAAGCTCTCTGAAGGCAAGTACCACTTGGTTCTTGTCAATGTAGCCTCAGAATCTAGAATAGTGCCTTTAATATAAGGTAGGATTCTGCATAATAAGTCAAATTCAGATCATTTGTATCCATAGATTCTCTCACAATGAAGTCAGATTTAGTCAGATACATGGGCATTAATTTTTTTTGCT
This sequence comes from Petaurus breviceps papuanus, assembly GCF_028583685.1. NCBI lineage: Eukaryota > Metazoa > Chordata > Mammalia > Diprotodontia > Petauridae > Petaurus > Petaurus breviceps. The sequence goes on along the minus strand of NW_027186458.1, from coordinate 2,180,484 downwards.
AAACTGTAGTGCAGAAGTGGATTTTTTTGGTAGCATGGTGATGGACACTTGCTAGTAAGAAAAAATAAAGGAAAGACTGGGTCCCTGAAATTTGTTAATTTTCAGGGAAATCAGTCTTCTTGCTGGCTTTTGAAGATAGAAAGAAGATGGAATCAAAGATTAGTTAAAGGCTAAGTAAATTGTCATGCTTTCTTTGTCATCTTTTTTATCTCGAATTAAAATCTGGCTTCAGACACTTTTTAGTTTATGTGATTTTGAACAAGTCACTTAGCTCTGTTTGCCTCAGTTTACTCATCTGTAAATAGATCTGGAGAAGGAAATGGCAAATATTTTCAATATCTTTTCCAAGAAAATCATAAAAAAAGTCACAAAAAGTTGGATATGATTGAAATGAATATCACTTTTCTTTGTCCCCTAATTCTCCTATTTCCTACTTCTTTCATTTCTATCAACAAAAGTAGATAAAATGAGACCAGAAAAATAGGAATTTGGATAGAGAAGTATAGTCTTCTAAGTCTAGGAATGCCTCTCAAGTCAAAACACTGTGGCTCAATTATAGATACACTATAATACATATGTAACACATTGTATTGGTATATAGTATATACCAATATACAAATATCTGATAATTTTTGCAAAAAAAAATCTGGAAGATTACATTTTCTGTTTAATACCCATCAGTTAAAGTAAAACATAACTACTGTGTCAATATTACATTACAGAAATTCACAGAAACACATAAAATTTAGAGTTGGCATGGACCTCAGATGACATCTAGCTCAACCCATACTCAAAAGAGCATACACACGTACATATGTGTGTGTGTGTGTACATATTAAATTCCCAGCAAGTCTTCATCCAATCTTAGCTTGAAGAACTCCAATGAAAGAAACCTAACAAATTACTTCATGCAAGCCCCAAATCTCATTAGGTTGGTATATTGTCATTCCCTTTTTATAACCAAGAGAACTGAGATCCAGAGAATTTAAGGGATTCATTGCTCTCACAAAATATATCACAGATAGGATACAATGCCAGATCTTTGCTGACTTCAAATCCATTATATTATGCCATTTTAACAGAATGGTGATTTATAACTATTCTCCCATTTGATCTTCATAATACCCTTTGAGGAGGATACTATTATTGTTGTTAACATAAAGATGAGGAATCTAAGACAGGGTCACACAGCTAGTGAGTGTCTGAGGCAGGATTCAAATTCATGTCTTTCTGCCTCCAGGTCCACTGCCCTGAGAGCCGCCAAGTAACATCTTAACTTTAATTCTGAGGTGATTTAATTCCAATGGACCTTAGTTTCCTTAACAGTAGAAAGAGGGGATTGCATTAAAAGTCCTTTAATGTCAATCTCAGTTCTAAATCCATTGATCTCACAAATGTGTGCTTGCATTTTTGTAACTAAGAAAAGCTGAAATTTAGATGGTAGAAATAGCAAATTAATATCATTTTCATAAATCCTTTAAAGTGGGTTTAATCTCTTATGTTCTTGCTTTCCTCTATTAAAAAAATCATCACAGCCCAGACAAAGATAGTCTGCCAAGAAGACTCTTCACTGAATAAAATTAGACATAATTAGGGAACTTGACCTTCCCTGTGCATGACAACCATCATGGCAGTTATAAGACTAAAGTGGGCATGCTGAACAGTTAATTGAGAAGAGATGATGGCAATTGAGAAGAAATTAAAGTCATCAGAGAATGGTAAGTAACAAGAGACTAAATAATAATGATGCAAAAATAAAAGAAAACTTGAACTTCTCAGAAATTCACGAATAACAGCTTTCTGGAGACATTTCTTTAGTAGTCAAAATCAAACTCTCATTTGCTCAATCCATCCCCTGTAGCCATTATCTTACATCTTCCTTGCTTTTTACAGACAAACTCCTTGTGAAGGGGCCTCAGTTTCCCCTCCTTTCACTCTCTTCTTGATTTTTCTATAGTCTTGGTTCTGACTTCATTACTCAACTGAAATGACTTCCTACAAAGTTACCAGGGATCTCTTAAATGCCAAATCTAAAGGCCTTTTCTTGATCCTCTTCCCTTTGACTTCTCTGCAGCCTTTGGCACCAGTGCTCACCCTCTTCTCCTTGACCCTCGGCTTTCAGGACTCCACTCTCTCCACATTCTCCCCTTACCCATCTGACCACTCCTCAGTCTGCTTCACTTGATCTTTAGGCTAGACAGACTTCCTAACCATGACCCTCCCAGAGGGCTCTGCACTCAGGCCTCTTCTTTTCTTTTTATATTATTTCACTTGCTGACATGGTTTTGTTGTTGGATTGTTTTAGTCATGCTCAGTTCTCCATCACCCCAAAGACATTGGAGGGGTTTGCCATTTCCTTCTCCAATTCATTTTGCAGATAAGAAATGAAGGCAAACAGGGTTAAATGAATTTCCCAGAGTCACACAGCTAGGAAGTATCTGAGGCTAGATTGGAACTCAGGTTCTCCTGACTCTAGGGCCAGCATTCTATCCACTTTGCCACCCAGCAGCCCTTTGATATCATTAGGCTCCATGGATTCAATTATTGTCTTCTATATTGCTGATACTCGAATCTACTTATCTGGCTGTAACCTCTCAGCTGACCTCCAGTCTTAAATATACAACTGATTATTAGCTGTCTCAAACTAGCTGATCCATAGCCATCTTAATCTCAACATGTCCAAAACTGAACTCACTATCTTTCCCCCAAACTCTCTGCCTTCCAAACTCTTCTATTACTATTGAGTAATTACCATCACTACTTATCATTACCAGTAATTATTACTGGTAATTGCCATTCTCCCCATCCCCCAGGCTCACAACCTAGGTGTTATCCTTAACTCTTCATTTTTTCTCACTTTACAATCTGCTGTCAAGATTTGTGGAGCTTTAACTTGTAACTTCTCTCACACATGGCCCTTTCTTTCCTTTGAAACTTCCAGCACCCCAGTGGCGCCCTAATCTTCTCATGGCCAAATTGTCATTGCAATAGGAAAGATCGTCCTGCCACAATTCTCAGCTCCCTCCAGTCCATCCTCCACTCAGCTGGCAAAGTGCTTCTCCTCAGGTGCAAGTCCAACAATGTCACCCAACTCAGTAAATTCTTGTTGCTTTCTAACTTCTGGGATCAAGCACAGAATCCTTTGTTTGATGCTCAGAGCCCTTCATGATCTGCACCTCTCCACACCTTTCCAGTCTGCTTATGCCTTCCACTCACCACCCCTCCATCACTCACATACCCCAATCCAATGGCACTGACTGTCTGCTGGTCCTTGACTCAGACCCTGGATCTCTCTGGCCCAGGCCTTGTCTGTGCCTATGTCTCATGCCTGGAATAGTCTCCCTCTCCATCTACACCTTGTGGGCTTTCCTACCTTCCTGGGAGTCCCAGTGCAAATCCTACCTATTACAAGAAACCTGTTCCCCCTCTTAACTCTAATGCTTCCCCTCTGTAGCTTCCCCATTAATCCTGCATAGAGCTGGTTTTCAGAGGTTTGCTGCCATGTTGTCTCACCCATTCTATCATAAGCCTTTTGACAGCAAGGACATATCTTTTGCCCTTTTGCACATCCCCAATGCTTAGCACAATGCCTAACTTATAGTGAGCACCTAAGAAATGTTCACTGACTGACTTCCTGCTAAGTCCAGGACTTAGGCTATTACTCTTTTCAGCACTGATAGTATAGTACAGGTGTCCCATATTTTGTCAAGTACCTTTCTCTGTAGGAACAGCTGTAATTGGCAGCTCTGGACTATACACACACATGTATGTATGCATGTATGTATAATACATGTGTAAATGTGTGTAGATGTAGATGTGTGTGTAATGGATTGAATTCTTTTCCAATTTCCTGTTAGAATTGTTGAATCATTATGGTCATCAAACATTGTCTGAGTCCATGTGAGTCACACAAGGCCAGAGCACTGATGATAAAAAGCAGACCAGCTTTCAGCCTAAGGGCTGTTTGGCCTGAAGGGGCCCTGGGAGGCCTCATACCAGATGTGTCTGACTGATGAACTTACCCATAGACTGATCTTCTACCTTAAACAGCTCTAGGAAGCTCCATTTATTTCTTCTGCTGTTTGTTTCTCTAATACGTCATTTAGTTTGCAATGCTGGATACTCTCTTAGAAGAGTGATGCCACTTCTACTAAGGAAAAGGAAACTCCATGACCAAAGTAATTTCCATCCAATGGCAGTAGCTCAGCAAGGAGGGAATCAGGAGCCATTGGCATCATCAGCTCAGGGCAGGAGGAAAAGCCCAAAAAGAACTCTAAAGGCAGAGAAGAACAACGAGATAGTTGGTTTCTTGGAGCTTAAACCAGAGACACGATGTAACTGCCATGTAGCCTTAGGTTCCTAATTTGTCCCAGGAGAATTCTTCCTCCATCAATGCTAAAGGAATTTTGGGGAGATTGTATTTCCTCCTACACGGGAAGATTTCTCCTTGGGATTTGCTTAGCTATTCTGTCCTGATTTAAAGTTTATGTGTCTTAACCTGCTGGTAGAGAATCCTGGGATGAGAGCACAAATGTATTTGCCCAACTCTGAGATCCAAAGTACATCAATATTTTGGAAATAGCAAGAAATCCTGGAAATATGAGAAGCTTTTGTTTTATTTGTGACTAAAGGGGAGTTGTTCAATCATTTCACCTGTGTATGATTCTTCATGACCCATTTGGGGTTTTCTTGGCAAAGATACTGGAGGGATTTTCCATTTCCTTCTCCAGCTCATTTTATGGATGAGGAAACTGAGGCAAGTAGGATTAAGTGACTTACCCAGGGTCACAAAGCTAGCAAGTGTCTGAGGGCAGATTTGAACTCAGGGAGACGAGTCTTCCAGACTCCAGGCCTGGCACTCTATCCACTGTACCACTTAACTAGTGGTCATTGGTATTCCACAAATGTACTTTGAATAACTCAGTCTTCAGTCTTGAATTGCTACAAAGTGTGTAGGATATTTTTGAGGAGGCTGGAGGACTTTCTGGTGCTTCCTGGTCATCCAAACAGCTGTTCTTTCTTATCAAAAGTTCAATATTCCTAGCGAAACTATCATCACTATACATCTGCCAGAGATCTTTTCTACCTTTTATCAATGATCTGTTTTGCCATGGCTGGATCTAGCAGGAGATTTCTACATTCAACTGCAACAAGGGTTTGAAAATTTGAAAATAAAAAATCAGACACCTTGCCAATTGTTGCAGTTACAAGATGCCTGATAATTGATCTGATTTTTTTTTCATTGAACTAACTGATCTTTAAGTTACTTTTTGTTTCTTGGATTGATAGAATCATCCAATCACTTTGCTACCAAGGACTCAAATCACTAGAGTTCTTGCATTTGTTGGATATGGAAGGAACCCGATTTCCATTTCTGAAGGCTTACTTAGTCTCATAGGATATTTAATTCACATTGGCAGAAGCTTTCAGCCTACAGATCCCTGTTGTGACTTGGTGATGTAGAAGCTAGAGTCAGGAAGACCTGAGTTCCAATTCTCCCTCTGATGCTGATTAGCTTTGTGGTTTTGGGTAAGTCAACCTCAGCTCCCTTGGCTATGAAATGAGAATGGCTTGTAGCACCTACTCCTCTGTCAGGATCCCAAAATGGAAAATCCTGTGTAAATATTAGTTATTTTTAAATGAATATTATAATTCTCTAGCTCAATTTCTAGCCTTTTCCTCCCCAGGAAATTGAAAGTACTGAATCTCAAGATTTGGCAATCTCGGTATTTTGACTTTATGGCTGTTGTTCCATCATTTTTCAGTCATGTCTGATTCTCTCTGACCCCATTTGGGGTTTTCTTGGCAGATATACTGAAGAGTTTCCTTCTCCAGCTCATTTTGATGAGGAACTAAGCCAAGGATGGTTAAGTGATTTGCCTGGTGTCACACAGCTCTCTTTGTCATTATAAAATCAAAGGTTGTGAGTTTTGTTTTGATCTCATCTTTTTTGTTTTAATTTATGAAAGGGAATGGGAAATTTGGGTCATTTCTGCAATAATAATAGCTAGTATTCACATTGGATTGTACAAATATTAATCATTCTTTTCTCATAACAACTCTGGTTGGTTAAGGGCCAGTATTATCCACATTTTACAGTTGAGGGAACTGAGGCAGAGAGATCAAATGAATTGTCCAAGGTCACCCAACTAGAAAATGTCTAATGTGATATTTGACCTTAGATCTTCCTCACCCTAGGTACAGTACTCCCTTGCTGCCTTACTATATGAAACCATTCTAGAATAATCTTCTCAAATCAATTCCTTACTCTCCTCTTACCTTCATTTAAGGGAAGGAGATGCAGAGTCTCTGATAGTGAATATTTTATGCTATATGAAAAGTTAATTGAAATTTATTTCCTCTTTCAAATTTGCAGAAGTTTTTTCTTACATTGCTTCCAATTATACCTCATAAAATCATAGACTAAAGGACAGAGGAAATCTTAGAGGTCATTCAGTCCCACTGCCTCATTTCACAGAAAACTAAAACCTACAGAGTCAAATGACTTATCCCAGGTCACAGGGCTAACACTCAACAAAGTCAGGATTTGAATTCAGGTCCATGGAATCTATATCTGTCAATCTTTCCACAGCACCGCCCTGTCACTGTGCTTTGAATGGCTTACTGTTGTTATGCTCTGTTTTCTGAAGAGGACCAGTGGCACCATGGGGTAATGTCTTAACTGGTGTGTGAATTGGATTTGAGTGAATCAGCGTTGCACAAAGTTGCCAGCCCAACTCTCTTTTCTGGTGTCAATAAAGACTGTTGGCAATACAAGTCAGGATGACTGGTGATGTGCTGGGATGTAGTGGATGACCCTGGCATTTTCAAATTCTGACCAAACCCTAAGTGCTCTACAATGCTTACTTCAGCTGCCCTTGGAACAGATTGTTCTCTTTCACTCATTCCACTGGGGGAAAGTCTTCACATGCTTGAGGTAGACAGCCCCTTAAATCACCAATGGGTTTGAGGTGTGTTGGTTACTCTCAACCTGGTTTAGGCCATCTGCCAAGACAGTTTACTGCGGCATGGTCACTATGCATGCCATAGCCTCTTGGAGTCACAGGTGAAAGCTGAGTGCCAGCTGGATACCAATGGTAGATGAGGAGTCCTGAAAAGGGCTCCCAGAAGTGCCCATCCTCCTGAACACCTCATATACCCCGTTCTTTACTACAGTTATCTCGGCCATGTCCAGGGTTAGAAAAATATCCAAATGAATCTTTCAGCCTGTTCTTAGGACCAATGGATTTTGTTCTTAATTTGTGATCATTCTCTTCTGTGTTTTAATTCGTGCAATCTTTACGTTTCCAATCATCCAGGCAGATAGGCAACAGGCATTTATTAAGCTCTTTTTATGTGCCAGGCACTGTGCTGAGCTCTGAGAAAGAAAAGAGAGGAGGAAAAGCAGTCCCTGTCCCCTCAAGCAGCCTATTCTAATGGGGGAGACAGTAGACCAATAGCCCAGTAAATAAACCATATATAACAAGCAGTTGAAAGAAATGTGAAGGGGAACATATTAACAACCCATATGTATAGCACCCCTTTCTGAAGACCACGAAACTCACTTTGGTCAGAATGATGGATCGTTTTTCAAAAGGCTACAATATGCTTATATGTTGTCAATTTTTTTGAAAGGTGATAGCCTTGAGATCCAGCCTTCTCTTCATCTTCTTTGAAATATGTCATCTTTACAATGAAAAAACTCACAGTCTTATCTCTTTCATATTTTTATTTACTTTATTGTACAATTGATTTTTATTTAGTTTATTAATTTACTTTTAAATGCCTGCTTACATTTGTATTTGTATTCTTGTATTTTTTTATATTCAAGTATTCCACTCTTGTTCAAAAATTATAGCTTCGAAGTGCTTTGCTCATGACAAGGTGTCATGTGGGAGATTGTGCCCCAGGTTCAAAGAGAGTTGCTTGGTTTATACATTAAGTAATAATGAAAAAAAAAAATAAACCCAACTCCTGAGTCGAAACAAAGGTGTACCAACCCCTTGCCCAATACTCTGGTATTTCCCTGGGCACTGAGGCCAGAACAAGAGGACTGTTCCGCCATCTAGTGGTTTAGCCATCAAATACTACCTAATAAGATTCTACTTTTATTCCAAATTTTATAACTGGAATTAATTCTGATCCTTGGTTACAGATATATACTTTCCCTACTACTGTGAGGGATGCACTTATTGTTGGCTATTATATGTGTGGCAGCAATTATATAGATGAAGAAACTCATGGAATAAAGAGGTTAGAACACAGTGCCTTGCCCCTCTGGACCACCTCTAATGGCCAATAGCATCACAGACCTAGGAGGGTCCTCTGAGGCTGTCTAATCTGACCCTCTCAGTTTTCAGCTGAAGAAACTGAGGCCCAGAGCAGTTGTCAGTAAGAGTGTATTGAGTGTTCATTGTGTGCAAGAGGCTGTGCTAAACAATTCAAATTTCTAAAGTGCTTTATGGTTTATAAAGTGATATATACATATAAGTATGTGTATGTATGTATGTGTGTATATGTATGTATGTATGTGTGCTGTTGTTGTCTGGTTGTTTCAGTCATGTCCAGCTCTTCATGACCTCATTTGGGGTTTTCTTGGCAAAGATACTGGAATGATTTTCCATTTCCTTCTCCAGCTCATTTTACAGTTAAGGAAACTGAGTCACTGGGTAAGTGACTTGCCCAGCTGGCAAGTGTCTGGGGCCAGATTTGACCTAAGGAAGAGGAGCCTTCCTGACTTCAGGCCCCAGCACTCTACCTACTGTACCACCTATATTCAGGGATGACTGTATGTACCTATTTGTGTTTGCATGTATCTGTGTATGTATATGCATGTATATAACAGGGATTACTCTATCCTCTATTGCCTAAAGATTAGGCATATTACATTGCACTCCTTAAGGATTCCCTGGTGCCCCATGGCCTTGGGGATATCTAGTTTCTGCCATTGCCTCGAGGCCCCATTGACTGTGTCCCCCCAGTTTTAGGGATCCCCAGAATTCCAATTCCATTCAATCACTTACTACTCAGAAGGAATGTTTACTTCAAAGCTATAGCAAGAATAAACATAATGCATTATCCCCAACACCTGGCGGGGCAAAATCCTCCCCTACACCCCAGAGTCTCTGGGTAGGGAAGAGGAATTAGATTTCACAGTTTAGACCTGTCTCTGTGCATCATTAGTCCTATAAAGTTTCAAGTCCAAAGACTCACCTGTTGTGGGGGCTGTGTCCCGAGACGCTGGGTCCTCAGGGCTACCTGGCTGGCCTGGCAGCAACATCTGGCCTAGAATCATGCTTTCAAGGGGCCGTGGCTTCAGCTCCCACATCTTAGGGATCCAATCCCTGTACCCAGACCTGAAAAGGACAAAGGAAAGCAGACCAGAACCTGAGTGCATATCTTGGGGCCATAGTGTCTAAGTGGAAGGGAAAGCACCCCTGCCCCCTTCCCATTAGTGTACAACGCTTCTATTATGAAGGAATGAGACCTTTACTCTTGAACAGCACTGGAAAGAGAGACTGTCCATGTCTGTTAGTTTAAAGACTCACAAAGTACTAGGTTTTCAACCAATGGAGAGAGACTGCTTTCACCCATTTCTTACCTAACCTTAATCACTGATTGGGCGTTGCTTAGTCAAACAAACCTGCTTAAAAAGTCCAAGGTCTTCCACTGCATCCGGGGTCATCTCCAGTCATCCTGATGAATATCTGGCCACTCTGGAGGAGACAGTGAGGCTGGCGACTTTGCACAAAACCTCCCTCACTCAAATACAACTTGAATGTCATGGCATCACCTCCCTATGTCATGCTCCTCTTTGAGAATGAAAATCAAACGACAACGATATGGGAATGCAGGATGCCTGAAGCAGGTCCCTGGTATCTCCCATGCTGGTGCCTTGTACCAAAGCCTCATGAATATGCCTATTTATGTGTATATATGCATATATATGTGTGTATTTATTTAGACTGAGATTTAAAATGAGAAAAGTATAAATGGATGTAAACACACACATATGATACATATGCATGCACATACATGTGCATGTATAGGCACATAAAGATATACATGAATAATACATAATGGGTACATATGTATAGTATGTGTATACACACGGCACAATATACTTATACACATATATATTATCTATGGGTTATGTGTCTACACGTATGTAGGGAGATATGAGTATATATTTGTGTATTTATTATGTATTTATTTTTTCAGTAACGTGAGGAAGATATTACAGGTATGTTATTATGCTCAGGTCCATTTTAGAGATGAGCATGATGGCAGAGAGGTTGAGGGCTTTGCCCTGGGCCACAGAGGCAGAATTCACACTTCTTCCTGACTCCAAGACCAACACACTCCCCCCTACTCATAAGCCCTCAAAGTATTGAAGAAGCAAGGTATGCTGGAAGTTAGAGTACCAGAAGGCAGCTTCTAAACTAGGTGACACACGAGGGTCCCAAGCAGTACAGCATTGGAAAAAATAGAGTATTACAAATGCAGAAGGACATGGAAAGAAACAAAATCTCCCTGTCATCCTATGGAAAAGAGAAAAGAGTTGAACAGCACGGGGAACTTGTGGCCAGGTTGGGAACTAAATATTCCTTAGATTTTTGGTGCCCAGTCCTTAGCCTGGAACAAAGTGAAACCAATTCAAATGGAGTCCTTTGGGACAGAATCCAATGTCAGGGAAGAAAAGCAAGGGAAATGATAGAGAAATGCTTCCAAGGGGAGAATGTGCAGCAAACATGGAGGGAGAGCTCTGCATCTGGTTTAAAAAGCATCCTACTTTGTCAAACATTAATGGAGCAAAGAAGAAAGCTCAGTAGGAACATTCTATGATCGAGAGGCAAACAGATGGGAAGCATTCAGGAGAAGCAGAGGAGAATTGGGTCTCCTATGGAAGTTGGGTCAAGAAATGAGATTCTAGGTGACACCTTATAATGTCTCTACCCCATGGGGCATCTTGTTTCATATCTCTAGCTGCTGGCACTAATATCTATACTGAGCCAGAGTCTAGGAACGACAGAATCTGAGAGACTTGGATAGTTAATCACATAATTTGTCTTTGGAATGGTACCATGGCTCGTACTTACCTAGAGCTTTAAAGTATACACCTATGTTATCTCGGGTGACCCTCACAATGACCCTGTGAGGTAGGTGCTGGACCAAATCCCTTTCCCAGGCTAAAAGCAGACACCTAATAATGCACAATATTGATTTTCTTTTTTAAATTTCACTTATTTTATTCAGAACTTCAAAAATAATCCTTCCCATCATATAGTAAAATAGAGGGAAAAAGAGATGATTGTACATGAAACTGCAAATCTATTATGTACAACTTGCTATTCCTTTTAAATGCATAATAAAGTTATGATGTAACTTTTCCCCCCTTTTTCTTCCTTTCTCACCTCACCTTAGAGATGCCTGCCTTTAGACCCAAATATATTTATGTATATATGTCAGTATGTATTGTATGTGTGTATGAATATATACACATTCATATCCATGTAAACATACATAGATTATATATGTGTGTGTGTGTGTACAGCCATTCTATACAGATTTCTGTTTACCAATATTGATTTTCACATATATTTCAAGCCTGGAATATCTGGATCTGAATCTTACATATGCATAGTTACTGTGTGACCTTGCACAACTTACTTGGCTTGTTAGAACCTCAGTTTCTAGATCTGTGGAATGGAAATAATAATAGCCCCTACTTCACTGGATTTCTGTAAAAAATCAATGAAATGATTCATGTAAAATTCTTTGCAAAACAGGTGCTTGGAGGGGAGCGACTGAAGCAGGTAAATAGAAGTTCTATTTTGGAAGCTGAAAAGTAGATTGCAAATGCCATCATGCCTTCTTTTATGTGGTTCCAGTTGGAGTTCCAGGGGCATGTGCCACTAGATGGAGCCCATGCTTTCCAAGAGCAGTCCTAAACATTCCTTGAGCGGGAGTAAAAGGGGAGTATTTTCTAACTGGTTAATCACTGTGCAGTAGCTGTTAGAGCCATTCATGAGACTGATATGCTACAATTCCTTAGATACTGCAATCTATTTTAAGAAACAAAGGGGTTTTTTCCCCTCCATCCTCATTTATCTTTCTGCAGAAGTATGTAGAGAATGTCTCTTTATGGTCAGCAGGAATACCAGTCTATTTAAGGAAATTAGCCCTAATTTGAACTGACTTCCTGAGACAAACACAATCAATAACTTTGGAGTCTTATACCAAAGGAAAAAGGGCTAAATGGTAACTTTGTTTAAATTGAATCAGATGAGCTATCCAATGGGCAAAGACCCAGGGATTCAATATCTGCTTTTAAAAGTGTTTGTCAGGAAACTCTTTGGCAAACAGTGACATCATCAAATATATTTTTCAGAAATGAATTGTTCAGTATGTGTGTGTGTGTGTGTCAGTGTGTATGTGTGTGTGGATAAGTGTGTGTATGTGTCAGTATGTGTGTTTGTGTGTGTATGTGTCAGTATGTTTGTGTGTGTGTGTCTGTGTATGTGTGTGTATGTTTGGTCTTGTCCCAAATCTGTTTAAATGTGACATTCATTTAATTCTGGGTAAATTTACACATCAATATAATCTTATAAAGCTTTAGAAACATCAAAGGACCTTAGCGACCTTCTAGGCACTAGGAGAAGTGACATTAGGGATGGCATTATGCCATCTTATACTTTCTCTAATCCAAATGAATCACTCTGCACAGGCAGGATCTAATGTCCGGGATGGTGACCTCCTCAAACTTACACAAGCTTTAAATAGAAGAGTCAGAATGAATACAGTGTCCTTTGAATCCAGATTTCAGACAGATGCATTCCAGGAAAGTATTTGGGGGCATGGGGGCATAGGGAACAAAGCATTAATTCACTGGTAGCAACACAATGTCAAGAGATTTAAAGGAAGGCACACAGAATGCTGTGTAGACCGCTGTTAGGGATATGGTGGGGAGAAATGGACACGCCTCAATCAATCAACACATATTAGGTGCCTCCTATGTGCACCCATGGCCTCAAGTGCTGGGTGAGGAGCTGGGGCTGAATTGCTATCTACAGCTTGGGAGGGAATACTGTCATTGCTGAGCTCATGGGTCCATCCAGATGGCAAAGCACAGAGATCAGCTGATTTCATTTCTTTAGTTTTACAGACAAAGATTTTCTTTTACATGGGCAGAATTAAAGGAAAACTGAATCCACGGTGGTAAGATTCTCCAAAGAAACAAAAGGACACAGATACACAGAAATAAAGGGCAGTCTGCTAGAAGAGAAGCAAAACACACTAGGAGTGAAGTAATAAAGGAGGGTAGCGATGGGCTCTTAAAGAGAGGGCTCATCACTAAAAGAAAACCCAAACTTCTTAAATTTGCCTTTAAGATCCTGCACAAAAGCCAGGTTCAGTGCACAGTGCCTTGCACATAATAGCTATCCAATAAACATTTGCTGTTGGACTGATTTTTTTCCTACTGCAGATCTTAGGCCTCACACACAAGCTTTTGCCCAGAGGTCTAGACAAGGAATTCCTCACTTTCAAGTTCATCCTTCCCTAGTTCCATGTTGGCTTATTATGGCTTATCACATCTGAAATCCTCTCATCTCCCACATCCGGGTCTTTGCCTTCTGCCCACATCAGAACTTCTCACGGCACCAGACTAACTATATTCCACAGCACACTCTCTTCCCAATTACCTCCCAGTTCCCTGAAATTCCCATAGGAAGTCAGGAGGGGGTTATTCAAATTAACTAGGACTGCTAGTGGAAACATCTGGGGGTGGGCACACATGCCTGGAGTATTACTATGCACTGGGGAGGGGTGGAGTGAGAGATTTTACTATTCCCATTATATCCATTATGGCCATAGAGATACACTACACATGTGATGACCAGTAAATTTTTCTTAGCCAAAAATCAGAATATATGGGCTGAAAAAAAGATACAAGTTTTTTTGGAAAGTCTCGTTAAAAGTGTACTTTGTTTTATTAACTCTGTACTATCCTAGAAAATCTTGGTTGTCTGAGTTCAGTAAATATATATCATTATAGACTCAGGGTTTAAGACTTGATCTATAATCTAGCTATGACATGACAAGGTGCTATGTAAAAGGGGTTTTGAACCCTGGATACATGCCCAGAATTTTTATAGAAATCACCACTGGTGTAACATAGGTATTTGGTTAGTTTTATGAACTATTTCAAATACTCAAGCCTCTCTCTCTCTCTCCAAAGGCAATTATAGACTCCTACTTCTGATGTCTTCATGGCAGTTGAAGTTATAAAGCTGAAACCCAAGGCAACTAAATTTAACAAAATATAGACATTAGGGTATAGTGCTAGCTGAGGATAATTATGCACAACCTTTCATGGTCTAAAGGACATCGTCCTCACAACCAAACTTGGAAAATGTATTCCTCTGAGGCTGGAAGCCTTGAGCTAGGGGAAATTATAAGCTATCGAGATTCATGTAAGCAATTTCTCAACTGTGACCCTCAGTAGACATAGTATATTTGGTCTACTCAAAAATGAAATTGATTGGGGCAGCTAGGTGAATGGAGCATCGGCCCTGGAGTCAGGAGAACCTGAGTTCAAATCCGGCCTCAGACACTTAACACTTACAGGTAGTGTGACCTTGGGCAAGTCACTTAACCCTAATTGCCCTGCTTTCCCCCCTCCAAAAAAAATGAAATTGATCTCAGGTGGGAATGGGGCTTGCCATTAATAACTGAATGAAAAATTGCACAGCAAAAAAAGTATGAATTTTCTTCCTCAGAATCCAGTCAACAATAAAGAATAATTAAAGCCAGGATCATTTCTCCTCTAGCTTCTCTCCTACTGAAGACCTACTTCTGCCTTGTTCTGACTATTTTGAGTGATTGGAAAAGGTCAGATGTTAAAACTGCTAAAGGTCAATTTCTTTTTTGATCTTTCTTTGCCTGAATGAAACCTATTACAGACAGCCACAATAGCCTGGGGAATTCGGTAGCTTTAAAACTCCCATCCAATCGAAAGCATTCATTCAAAGCTCTCTTGTTCAGTTCAGGTGATATTTTTTTTCCCACTTCAACACAGAAAAGACCCTCTATTGTTAGCTGTGCTTTTGTTTACATATAGTTGATTTTCAGGTGGAGGTTTATCACTTTAGGTTGTAGTTTAGTTTTTTTTTTTTCCATTCACTGTTGTTGTGACATAGATATTAACTTTCAGATCACTTTATGCACTTTCGTTCTTCTGTTCAGTTCTTTCAGTCATGTCTGACTCTTCCTGACGCTATTTGAGGTTTTCTTGGTGAAGATTTAGGAATGTTTGCTCTTTCCTTCTCTAGCTCATTTTATATATGAAGAACTCATGAACACAGGGTGAAGTGACTTGCCCAGGGTCACACAGATAGTAAGTGTCTGAGGCCTGATTTGACTTCATGAAGATGAGTCTTCCCATCTCCAGGTCTGGTGCTCTACCCACTTTGCCCCCAACCCTCCTTTACATGTTGACTTGGATTTAAAAACAAAAATTCTTCTTTGCCTCGTCCTATGCCTCCTCATAGCATCCAACATCTGGTTTTAGGTATTGACCCAGTGGCTTCAAAGGATGAACATCATTATATTGCAAGAGACCTATTACCAGAAAATGGGAGGTAACCATGCTTTAATGAAAAAACCCAGTTTCAATTCCAACTTCTGGGTTTTTTTTACTTTTTTTCAAATGTTTTATTAACTTCTGATTTACATCATTCATTTCTGCCAGATTTTGAGTTACAAATTTTCTCCCTGTTTTTCCCCTACCCACCACCCCAAAATAGCAGTCTCACAGGATATCCCCTCCTCCAATCTGCTCTCTCCCATATTTTCACCCATACCTCTTTCGACTTTGCCAGTGGATCTCTATGCCTCAATGCCTGTATATCTTATTTCCCAATTACATGTAAGATGGTATTATATATATATATATATATATATATATATATATATATTTGATTTTAAACATTGAATTCCAGATTCATTCCCTTCCTCCCTTACTGGGAAGATAAGCAGTTCAGTATAGGTTGTACATGTGTGGCTAATGCAAAACAATAACATAGTAGATATATTGTAAAAGGCTGACTTTATTTCCCTCCCTCCTATCCCACCTCCCACTTGTTCTATTCTCTACTTTGATCCTGTCCCTTTTCAAAAGTGGGGGCTCCCAACTTCCCTCCCCCACAGGCTGCCCTCCCTTCCATCATCCCCCCTCTCATCCCCTTCCCCCCTACTCTCCTGGAGGGTGAGATACCATATTTAGTGTGTATTTCATTTCTTCCTCAAGCCGAATTCAATGGAAATAAGGTTGACCCATTCCCTTTTGGCTTCCTATTCTTCCCCTCCATTGTAACCATTTTTCCCTTGCCTCTTCTGTATGAGATAGTTTACCCCATTCTGTCTCTCCCCATCTCCTCTCATTATATTCCTCTCTCACCTCTTAATTCCACCTTTTAAGTATCACCCCTTCCTGTTAAATTGGTCCTGTGGCCTCTATCTATGTATACCTATAAACATATATACATACATTCACATATGTATTCATATGCCCATATACCCTCATATATAGACATGTGTATATATATTCCCTTCAACTACTGAGAAAAGTTTCATAAGTTACAATTATCGCTTTTCCATGTAGGAATGTTAATAGTTCAACTTTGATAAATTCCTTATGATTTCTTTTCCCTGTTTACCTTCTCATGCTTCTCTTGTATTTGAATGTCAAATTTTCTATTCAGCTCTGGTTTTTTCAGCAAGAATGCTTGAAAGTCCTCTATTCCACTGAATGACCATATTTTCCCCTGAAACATGATACTCAGTTTTGCTGGGTAGGTGACTCTTGGTTTTAATCCCAGCTCCTTTGACCTCCATCAATATCATATTCCAAGCCCTTTGATCCCTCACTGTAGAAGCTGCCAGATCCTGTGTTATCCTGATTGTGTTTCCACAATATTCAAATTGTTTCTTCCTGGCTGCTTGTAATATTCTCTCCTTAATCTGGAAATTCTGGAACCTGGCTATAATATTCCTAGGAGTTTTCTTTTTGGGATCTTTTTCAGGAGGTGATCTGTGGATTCTTTCAACCTCTATTTTGCCCTCTGGTTCTAAAACATCAGGGCAGTTTTCCTTGACAATTTCTTGCAGGATGATTTCTAGGTTCTTTTTTTTGATCATGGCTTTCAGGTAGTCCAATAATTTTTAAATTATCTCTCCTGGATCTATTTTCCAGGTCAGTGGTTTTTCCCATGAGATATTTCACATTGCCTTCTATTCTTTCATTTGTTTGGATCTGTTTAAAAACCTCTTGATTTCTCATAAAGTCACTACCTTCCATTTTCTCCAATCTAATTCTGAAGCCATGATTCTCCTCAGTGAGCTTTTGAGATTCTTTTTCCATCTGGGAAATTCAGCTTTTTAAGGCATTCTTCTCCTCATTGCCTTTTTGAGCCTCTTTTGCCATTTGAGTTAGTCTATTTTTCAAGGTGTGATTTTCCTCAGTCAGGCTGTTGACTCTCATTTCATAATTTTCTTGCATCGCTCTCATATCTCTTCCCAATTGTTCCTCCACTTCTCTTATCTGCTTCTTAAGGTCCTCTATGGCCTGTAACCAGCTTGTATTTTCCTTTGAAGCTTTTGGTTCAGGAGTTCTGGCTTCACTGTCTTCCTCCTGTTCTATGCCTTGCTCCTTTTTGTCCCCCAAATAGGAGTCTAATGTTGGAATCTTCTGTCTGCCTTGTTTCCTTTGCCTGGTCATGTCACCCCTCAGTCACTTGACCCCTGGGCTTTTTGCTACAGTAGGACTCTGCCACCAGACAGGGGAGCTTTCCTCACAAACGCTGGGGTTTTCTCAGCTGCCAGAGGTATTAGATGGGTGCTCTCTCTGAGGTCTCCACATGCTCTGGTAAGCTGGAAACATACCCCAGAACCTCCACCCTAGACTGCAATCCAGATCCAAGAAGGTTAAAGCAAGAGTGATTACCCCTCAGACTGGTGGCTGGTCCCCCTACACTCTGCAGGCCAGGACCTGAAGCTTCCACGTGGTGCTGGCTGGCGTCTCAGCAGATTCTCACCCCAGGGGGTAAAAGCCTCACACACCCACTTACTGGGTCCCAAAGTCCAGACTGCACTGACCTCTCACTTTGTCCTTTGCATCTATGTGTTGAAAATTCTGGAAATGGCCACAGCTGCTGCTGATCTGGAGTCCCTCCAGCTGGGCTGGTCAGGCCTGCCCTGGGGCTAAAGCCTTGGTGTGGGGCTTAGCTTGGCTCCCAGAGCACTGGGCTGGCCTATTCCTGCCAGCCTGCCAGTCTCTCCTCAGAAGGAGGTTAGCTTCTCTGTGTCATTTTGTGGGTTCTGCAGCTCCAAAGTTTGTTTAGAGTCCCCTTTTTTCATTGATTGGGGAAGGTGGAAGCTGGAACCGCGGGGAGGTCACTTTTCTACTCCGCCATCTTGACTCTGCCCCCTGTTGTTGTTTTTTTTTAATGTATATATAACATTGGAAGAAATCATTTAATCTCATATGTCCTCCATTTCTTCATCTGGAAAATGAGAACTACATTCTAGATCTCTAGTCATATCCCCTTCCCCACCCCCCCATCTCTGACATCTTTGAGTACCAAATGGTGATTTTTTATTTTGGTGGGAATCAACAGCTCATGCAACTCTCAATAAACTTGCTTAAGAGCTGTGAGTGACTCACATAGAAAGAGGGGAAAATTCCACCTATCAAAATTACTCTTTCTTGAAAGTTTATTTTTAATTGATTTATCTTATTTCCTAAAGTTCTGAACTTAATGAGCATTAAAATTAGTGCTTCCACATACAAAGTTAAACAGGAAAAAAAAGTGTCCTTGTGGCAACAAATCTCTATTACATATTGCTTTTGGGTATATAATAAATTCAACATGTATTTTTTCTTAAAAGCCCATGAAACTTTGTTAAATATTTCCCAATTACATTTTTAAAATTTAACAACATTTTTTTTCTTAAATTTTGAGTTCCAAATTCTCTCCTTTCCTCCCACCCCTACTTTACTTCTTGAGAAGGCAAACAGTATGACAAAGATTAGAAGTGTGAATTCATGCAAAACATATTTCTATTATCAGATAGTATGGCTACTACAGCATAGGTATTATAGAGCATACTATATTTATTATACTATATGTGTATATATATACATACTCATGTATATATACATATACAGAGAGAGAGAAAGAGGGAGGGAGAAAGAGAGACAGAGAGAGACAGAGACAGAGAGAGAGAAGAAGCTTTCAAAGCTATCTTGCTTGTTTATGTTTCCTTTTGGACTTTCTACAAATATTTAAATGTGCCCATATTTTCTGGTTTTTAATAGGTGAAAAAAATATACTTGTTATCATAAAAATTTAGAAAAAAAACTCTGCATGGAGGGTTTCTGTGAGGTTGCTTATATAAAGCCATTCTTCTTTTATATATAGCCAGAGAAGAATCAATGAATTAATGATGTGAAGGCCAGCCTAGCTAATGTAGTAAAATATGCCCTCCAGGAAGGCTGAATGGGAATGAATTGTTTGATTATAGAAACTCTGAGAGATCACACTACAAATGGTGTATATTTTCATTCTTCTAAGTCTGCAGTGCTGTGTGGGGTAATCATTCATTCATTAAACTCTTGTCCTGAGTCCCCACCCTCTAACCTTTAGGCACACATAAAGGCACTCAAGTGCTGAAATCTTGAACTGAACCAGTTGAAGCAATACTTACACTAAAAGAATTACACACTTGATGTATTAACATTAGAAAATCACCCAGAAGAATTCCAATGTGATGTGTCAGAATCACTCAATATACCCATACTCCTAGCCTTTTATCCTAACTGACTACTTTGATAAAGTAAATTCTCTCATTTAACATACTGTAATGAGAATGGGAATCAGAAGATCTTCCCTGCCTCTTGGCACCTTGATAGGCTTAAGTGAATCTGAGAACCTTCCCTGATTTGAAAATATACTCTGCCCCCTAATAGGGTGAATGTAGTCACGTGGAGCCTGTGGCTGGAGGTTTGTTTTTCAGGAATACCCACATCTTGTTACTTTGTGATTGCTCAGTGGGTCAAAAGGGTTGTGACATTCTCTGATCTAGGAGAAGGCTATATATACTCTGATTTGAGGTTTGACTTTGGGTTCACTTTGGGAAGAGTTGTGTGATTTGGCCAGATGAGACTCTGGGTAGCCATTGAGCCCTGCAGCTTTGAAAACCCAGATGTTTGCGCTTCCCTCTCTGGTAACTGACTAGGTGTGGATGTAATGGTCAGACAGTTGGAAGCTCTGTCTGCTCAATTGTGTTATTTTTTGTTGTAACTTCTGTTTGTATTCTCTGAAGTTCGGGGTGCTGACTTTTTCCCCTGAACTAGGAAAATGATACACGTTTTATTAAAGTAAGATTATTAACCCATTTTTAGTTGCTTTCCTTTAGAAAAGCAGATCTAAGAACGTGTGCTAGTAGCCATCCTGGGTATGCTAGGGTGGTTGCTGCTACACACACCACACCCCTCCACCTATATCAAGTTGGGATATGGTATGGACTAAGAGGGAAAAGGACTTTTATAGGAATAAGAGTTAGAGAATTTGGAGAATTTCCTAGTTGGAAGTAACCTCAGTGGCCATTTCATTAGTCTCACAGGTGAAAAAAATGTTATCTACAATATACCCCCAAAAGGGGCCATTCAACCTTTTCTTGAAGAACTTCACTGATGGAGAATTGACCAAGATGTAGAACTTTCAAGGCAGGTTTTTTATTTATAATTGTTCTTATTATTAGAGAGTTTTTGTGTTGTTTTTCTTTTCACCTCGGCACCAAAATCCTCTCCACCCTCAGACTTAAATATAAATGTATTTCTTTGCAACTGACATCTTTTCCCATTTCTTCTCTCAGCAGGCAGAGTGAGTATAATCTCTTCAAGTTATAGTCCTATTAATTCTAAGAGATAATAATCACATGCCCCTTTAGTTTTCTTTTTCAGGCTAAATATTTATGTTGCCTTCAGCTCTTCCCCATATACAATGCATTTGAGGCCCATTCTGGTTACCTTCCTTCTGGTGTTCTCAATCTTGTCAATGATCTTCCTAAAATGAGCTGCCAGACCAAAAGCAGTACTCTCGCTGTGGTTTGACCAGTGCAGAAGACAGAGAAACTATCATTTCTTCATCTATTTTACCTATACTTTTCTTAATGAAGTCCTGGATCACATTTAGTTTTTTAGTTTCATTTAGTTTTTCTCTATGGCATCACTGACTATTAGCTCATACTGAACTCGGAGTTCACCAAAACCTCCATTTTTTTTTCAGATAAACTTCTTTCTAGCCATTTCACACCCATCATATACTTATAAAGTAATTTTTAGAAGCCAAATATAAGATTTCATTTTTTAGATTTAATTTTGGCTTATTGGAATCAGCACAATATTAGAGACTTTCTAGATCTTTTTGGAATTTCCAACTCTATCGTACAGTGTCTTAGCTCTTCCCATCCCATTGTGCTTCTGTGAAGAACAAATGAAATAATATATGTAAAAGACATGCGTTTTTCTGTTTGACCCTGTCTTGAATTCTTATCCCTCAAATTGAATCCTTCACTCAACTCCTTCAACTCTATAATTTCTGCATCTTCAATTTCTCAGCTCTCAATCCCACCCTCTTTACTCTCTGAACCACTCCATGATTCTCAGTCCCTCTCTTTCATACTTCTTTCTTCTCCTTAGGTCTTTGTGCTTGAACACATCACCATTTTCTCATATAATTCTCCTTAATTACAAATCTTTAAAGCTCTTTCAGCTATGGTACTTACTTCTACCTTTCCTTAACTCTCTCGTTATATTTCCCCAAACTTACAAAACCTAAACTCAATCACTGGCCATCTCCTCCTTCTTCTTCTCCTTTTCCTCCTTCTCCTCCTCCTCCTTCTTCTTCTCCTTGTCCTCCTCCTCCTTCTTCTTCTTTCTCCTTCTCCTCCTCCTCTTCTTCCTCTTTTTCTGGCTGTTTCTCACACACAAGCACATGTGTCTATATATATATATCTATATGTATATATATATATATCTATCTATATATATATGCACAAAGCAACTTGAAACCTCTATAAATACTGATACATTTTGTAATTGTGATTTTCTTACAAGGTAAGTCCTAGAAAGGTCTTCATTTCTTTTTTCCTTCCTTTTCCCTCCCTCACATTAGCATTATTTTTATTATGTCATGTCAAGGCATATACCTTGTATTTTATCACATTGAATTATGTAAGTTCTATTATATCATATTTATATATAATCTGTGCATATATATATGTATATGTCTTTATTTATATTTCAATAAGTGTAAGCTAAGTTTTTGTAGGTACACAGTAGGTAACATTTATGCTACAGTTTTTTTGAATTGAGGAATGAAACAAAAGAAGTATCTTTCCTCTAACTAGACACATCTGTCTACATTAGCTACATTCAAAATCTTATTAAGAACATTTGTGTCCTCAAGTTTCATACAAACAGTGGCCAAGCCATTAGTGAATGCTGAATAATGAAGTTAGTACCTTGTTGAATGACTTTAAATTATGGTGGCCTTGGAGTAATAGTAACAGGAAGTTCTCAAAGATGTTCCATATGGATTAATTCACTCAAAGATCCCTGAGGCCAAATTTGAAACCAAGTTTCCTGGGTCAGAGTTCTTCTTCCACTGAGTAGACCAGGTGCTTGGGCTGCCTTGCCAGAAATCCAGCACTCACTTGGAATACTCTATGAAAGTTTCTAGACATCTTGGTCTTTGTTGAACTGTTGGGGATTTGAAATGCATAATTCTGTGTGTGTGTGTGTGTACATATGTTTGTTCATGTTAAGATTTTAATAAATCATTAGTGGGAAATGAGTGTGTTGTATATAGTTTCTATCACAATGTCAACATAGTCATAAAGGACTCTCCTGGACATCACTCAAATAATGAGAATCTAAGATGAAAAATGTGGCTGTGGAAGGAAGAGCTTTTGTTTCTGGAAAGAAATAAAATTATAGAATTAGAGACAGAAGTTGAGGAAACAAGCTCAGAGACGTTAAGCAACTTGCTCAAGGTCACACAGGTACTAATTGTCTGAGGTAAGATTTAAATGCAGGTCTTCTGCCTCCAAAGGAAATTTTCTTCCACCTGAATCTTGAAAGGCAGCATGGCATAGGGAAGGGGACACTATACTTGGAGTTAAGAAGACCTGACAATAAGCTGTATGATTCTGGCCAATTCATTTTACCTTTCTATGACAGTTTCCTTTTCTGTAAAAATGAAATCAAACATCCGTCCCACTCGAAATTGATGACTTCATGGTGCTGTGCTTCCCCCTTCACCACCACAGACAAACTCTAGGAAATAAAATCTCCCTTCTGGGCATCTCTGAAATTCCATCTCAGATAAGACAGCTATCTACCTTTCTTCTAACTGTCTGAATTACTTCCCAGAGAAGTCAAGTCTGAATATTTAAGCGCATGGTGGAAGGGTGAAACATTGTGAGAATTACCCAAATGCAATACAAACAATGCCTATATAAGATGGTAAACTTAACGAATGAACATTGTGTGTGTTCTGACTGCTCTGCCTGACAGCCTGTTGCATCTCTCTTCCTCCTTCCAGGATCCCTATTCCCTGAGACAAAACAATATTATACTTAGGTCATTTCAAACCCTACAAAGGCTTCTAAGTGTTCAAGTGAAAGGAAGAATCAATGGATGTGGCAGACTTCATTGCTGTCTTATTTTAAGAATTTTCCACAGCCACCCCAACCTACAACAATCACCACCCTAATCAGTCAGCACCCATTAACATTGAGTCAAGACAGTTCACCAGCAAGATTACAATTCAATGAAAACTCAAATGATGGCTGGCATTTTTAGCAATAAGTATTTTTCATTAAGGTGTGGGCATATTTTAGACAGAACATTATTTACTCTGACTACAGTATGGTATAAACATAACTTTTATATGCACTGGGAAATTAAAAAAAATGTTTACACTTATCTGTATACATGGTTATCACCAAAAGAATGCAGACTTTATAAGGGCAGAAATCACTTTATTATGTTTACAATTTAATTTATTTTTAGTTTTCAACATGCACTTCCATAAGATTTTGAGTTCTACATTTTCTCCAGATCTGTCCCCTCCCTTCACCACAAGACAGCATGTAAATTGATATAGGCTCAACATGTACATTCACTTCAAACCTATTTTGATATTAGTCAGGTTGTACAAAAGAATTAGAACCAATGGGAGAAATCACAAGAAAGAAGAACCCCCCCCCAAAAAAAAAGAGAGAGAAAGAGAGAACAAATAATATGCTTTGATGTGCATTCAGATTCCATAAATCCTTTTCTGGATGGGGATGATATTTTCCTTTAAGTCTTTTGGAAATGTCTCATATCCTTGCATTGTTAAGAAGAGATAACTTTATCACAGTTAGCCATCATATGATGTGGCTGTTAATATATACAATGTTCTCCTGGTTCTGCTCACTTGACAGTATCAGTTCATGTAAGTCTTTTCAGGTTTCTTTGAAGTCCACCTGCTCATCATTTCTTATAGCACATCTAGTATTCCATCACATTCATGTACCAATTCTTGCTTAGTCATTCACAAATTGATGGACATCCCCTCAATTTCCAGTTCCTGGTCACCATAAAAAGAACTTGCATAAATATTTTTGTGCATGTGGGTCCTTTTCACATTTTTGTGGTGTCTTTGGGATACTGAACCAGAAGGGATATTGCTGAGTCAAAGTATATATATTTTACAGTCCTCTGGGCATAGTTCCAAGTCACTCTCCAGGATGGCTGGATCAGTTCACAACTCCTCCAAAAATACATCAGTGTTCCAATTTTCTCATATCTTCTCTAGCATTTGACATTTTCCTGTTTTGCTCTGTTAAGCCCATCTGAGGAGTGAGATGTGGTACCTCAGAGCTGTTGTGATTGACATTTCTCTAATCAATACTGATTTAGAGCACTTTTCCATATGACTATAGCTTCACTTTCTTCATCTGAAAACTACTTCTGCATATCCTTTGACCATTTATCAATTGGGGAATGACTTGTATTCTTATAAACTTGACTCAATTCTCTACATATTTTAGAAATGAGGCCTTTCTCAGAGACACCAGTTGTAAAAATCCCCAGTTTTCTTCTTCCCTCCTAATCATGATTGCATTGGCTTTGTTTGTGAAAAAAAAAAAAACTTTTCAACTGATGTGATAAAAATTATCCATTTTGCATTTCATAATATTCTCTCTCTCTCGTTTGGTCATACATTCTTCTGTTCTCCAAAAATCTGACAGGTAAGCTATTCCTTGCTCTTCCAGTTTGCTTATAGTATGAGACTTTATATCTAAATTGTGTACCCATTTTGACTTTATTTTGGTATACAGTTGTTTGTTTGTTTGTTGTCCTTTGTATGGTGTAATATGTTGGTCTATGCCCAGTTTCTGTCATATTGTTTTCCAGGTTTTCCCAGCAGTTTTTGTCAAATACTGAGTTCTTATCCTAGAAACTGGGATCTTTGGGTTTATCAAACCATAGACTACTATAGCTATTCACTTATGTGCCTTGTGTACCTAAACCATTCCACAGATCCACCACTCTATTTCTTAATCAGTACCAAGTAGTTTTGATGATTGCTGCTTTATAATACAACTTAAGATCTAGTATGGCTAGATTACCTTCCTTAGCATTTCTTTTCATTAATTCCCTTGATATTCTGGACTTCTTGATCTTGTAGATGAATTTTGTAATTATTTTTTTAGCTCTGTAAAATAATTGTGGTAGTTTGATTGGTGTGGCATTTAATAAATAAACTAATTTAGATAAAATTGTGATTTTTATTATATTAACTTGGCCTACCCATGAGCTTTCCAGTTACTTAGATTTGACTTT
Organism: Petaurus breviceps papuanus; assembly: GCF_028583685.1. NCBI lineage: Eukaryota > Metazoa > Chordata > Mammalia > Diprotodontia > Petauridae > Petaurus > Petaurus breviceps. The sequence goes on along the minus strand of NW_027186458.1, from coordinate 2,154,524 downwards.
ATTTGTGTGAAAAATGTTTTGTAAGTGTGTGCTTATAGTTCCTGGATTTGTTTTTGCAGGTAGACTTCCAAATATTTTATAATGTCTACAGTAAATTTAAATGGAATTTCTCTTTCTATTTCTTGCTATTGGTTTTTGTTAGTAATATATAGAAATGCTGGTGATTTATCTGAGTTTATTTTATATCCTGAAACTTTTACTAAAGTTGTTTATTATTTCAAGTAGTTTTTTTTACTTGATTCTTTAGGATTCCATAAGTATAACATCCTATCACCTGCAATGAAGGACAATTTTGTTTCTTATTTGCCTATTTTAATTCCTTCAATTTCTTTTTCTTCTCTTATTGCTACAGTTAATATTTCTAGTACCAAATTGAATAACAGGGGTGATAGTGGACATCCTTGTTTCACCTCTGATCTTATGGGCAACATATCTAGCTTGCCCCCATTACATAAACTACTTGCTGATGGTTTTAGGTAGATACTACTTATTATTTTAAGGAAGACTCTATTCCTATGCTTTCTAGTGTTTTAATAGAAAAGGGTGTTGTATTTTGGTTAAATTTTTTTCTGCATCTATTGAGATAATTATATGGTTTCTACTAGTTTTGTTGTTAATACGATCAATTATACTGATAGTTTTCCTAATATTTGGGTTGCATTCCTGGAATAATACCTGATCAAAGTGTGTTATTGTCATAAGTTGCTAATATTTTATTTAAAAATTTTGCCTCTATATTCATTAGGGATATTGGTCTTTAATTTTCTTTCTCTGTTTTGACTCTTCCCAATTTAGGTATCAGTACCATATTTGTATCATAAAAAGAATTTGTAGGATCTCTTCTTCACCTATTTTCCCAAATAATCTATATAGTATTAAAATAATTGTTCTTTAAATGTTTGATAGAATTCACTTGTAAATACATCTGACCCTGGAGATTTTTTCCTAGGGAGTTCATTGATAACTTGTTCAATTTCTCTTTCTGAAATGTAGTTTTGTACTTTATTTCTTCTTCTGTTAATCTGGGAAATTTATACTTTCATAAATATTCATCCATTTCACCAAGATTGTCAAATTTATTGGCATACAGTTGGGCAAAATAGTTCTTAATTATTGTTTAATTTCTTCTTCATTGGTGGTGAATTCACCTTTTTCATTTTTGATAGTGATTATTTGGTTTCTTCTTTTTTAAATCAAATTATCCAAATGTGTATTGTGTTTAATTTTTTTCATAAAACCAGGTCTTAGTTTTATCTATTAGTTCAATAGGTTTCTTAATTTCCATTTTATTAATCTCTCCTTTGGTTTTCAGTATTTCTAATTTGCTATTTAATTGGAGGTTTTTAATCTCTCTTGGCTCTTGGAAGTCAAAATGAGTGACTTTTCAACATTCTCTCTGTGGGCTGATAAGTCCAGGATCAGCTACTGTCATTACTATGGTCATGCTCCTGCTTCTGGTTTAGCCATTCCCAAGACCTGCTCTGGCTTTGCTGAGACCAGAGCTGCCTTGGCACACCCTGTGCTGAATTGTGCTTCTCTCTGACCCAGTTGAAATCATTTTACTCTTGTCTGAAAGAGTGACTAGCTAGTGACAGGTACTGTGTATTTTAGTCATGTCTGACTGTTTCTGATGCCACTTGGGGTTTTCTTGGCAAAGATATTGGAATGGTTTGCTTTGTTCTTCTTCAGCTCATTTTACATGTGAAGAAGTGAGGTAAGTAGGGTTACATGACTTGCCCAAGATTACACAGCTAGTAAGTGGCCGAGACTGGTTTTGAACTCATGAAGATGAGTCTACCTGACTTCAGGCACTGCATTCTATCCCCTGTACCATCTGGATGCCCCATAGTCGTTTAATACTTGGATTGAAATGATTTGTCAAAGGACACATAGAGAGTTAATAGAATCAACTTTGAATCTGAATCATTGTACTTCAACTTCAGACCTTGCTTCACTAAGCTATCTTGACTCTCTATAACATATGATTTTTGGTTGAAGCAAATGTTTTTAACTCATGTGCAGGTAAAGAGATGTAGTTACATGCCTTTGCGGTTGAGGTTCAAAGGATGGTACCTTTTTTTTTTTGCCTTTCAAGCCAATGGTTCCCAGACTTTGAAGTATGAAAGTTTGTTTTCCTTTGTCTGTTGATCTTTGTTTATGCAGTAAGCCCTATCTTTTCTGCCATTCTTTTAACTGGAAAGGATGATTAACTGGTCCTTTTATGTTTCAGCAAAACAATAATAACTTAAGTTCATAATGTTGATACCATAGTGGCATCCCAAAGATTAAATTCCCTCTACCAATGAAAGTTGATATTCATGCAACTTAAGACCTGAGAAGCTGAGAGACTTTCCATGGCTCACATAACCAGTATGTGAGACCTGGGACTTAAATTCACATCCTTTTGACTCTGAGGGTAACACTCTATCCTTTATACCATACTGTCTTTACATTTATGGACTAAAATTAATTGAATCACTCCCCATTGATAGAAGTCTACTTTGTTTTGAGTTCTTCCATGCCACAAAAAGTTCTACTATCAATATGTTGCAGTATATAGGAACTTTGTATGTTTCACCTGCATGGGGCATATGCCTAGCAAATGGATCTCTGGAACAATAGTTATGGATGTTTTCTCTTCCATTTAGCATTATACACAATTTTTTCCCCCAGAATTACTAGACTGATATTCAACTCAACCAATAAGATGTTAGTATATTTATCTTGCACACCAAATAGTCTCATATTTTTTTCATCTTTGGCCATTTCCTGGATGTGAGATCAAACCTCAGAATGATTTGTATTTGAATTTCTCTTATTACTCAGACTTTGGAGCAATCTTTCATGTCTATGTTTTTTAATGGTATCCACTTTTTCCTTAAAGAACTAGTTTGTTTTCATTACTTTTGATCACATATCCACTGGGGGAATGGCTCTGCCTCATATATGAGTTAGTTCACTATATATATTTGGAAAACAGACATTGATCAGAAATATTTGATGAAAAAAAGATTCTCCCAGTTAATACTGTCCTTTCTGATCCTTATTGCATTGCTTTTTTTTCATGAAAAAGATTTTCAATTTAATATAAAAATTTGCATCTTATTTTGTGATCATCTAGTTAGTTAAGAACTTTCACCATAGCTATGAAAGGTACTTGACCACTGTAAGGGTTATGGGATTTAAAGATCTCCCATGCCCCATGGACGTGCTGACATAGCAGAGCAAGAGAAAGTGAAAAGCCGAGCTAACGGTCCTGCGGTTGACAGTTGGTGGCAGTTGCCTTTTTTTTTTTTTTTGAGTTGGGACTCCTGCTGAGGACTGCCAGGGGCCGGAGCTGCTGGGAGCGCTCTTCCAGGACGCTGGGTGGTTGCTGTGAGTGGGGAGAGGAGGACCTTTGCATGAGGTAGCCTGTTCTGTTTTAAAGGCTTGAGAATGTGGGTGCTTTCTACTTTATCTACCTGTGCCAATGTCATAACTACTCTGATGGCTTTCACTTTCTGGTTTTGGGACTCCGTCTTTTGGT
>NW_027186458.1:2139590-2150898 GCF_028583685.1 Petaurus breviceps papuanus | reverse complement strand
ACTGCCAGGGGTCGGAGCTGCTGGGAGCGCTCTTCCAGGACGCTGGGTGGTTGCTGTGAGTGGGGAGAGGAGGACCTTTGCATGAGGTAGCCTGTTCTGTTTTAAAGGCTTGAGAATGTGGGTGCTTTCTACTTTATCTACCTGTGCCAATGTCATAACTACTCTGATGGCTTTCACTTTCTGGTTTTGGGACTCCGTCTTTTGGTATCTTAATAAATCTTCTAGTTTATTTCCCCAAATGGCAAACCTGACGTATTTTGTGATGGATAATTATATCAGCATATTTGTAATCTCTATAGGCATTGTGAATATGGCATTGCTGATACAACCACGTTCTCTTCTAATTTTTAATGGAATAATAATCATTTCACCTATTCTGTTTGAGCTTTGCATGCTATACGGTATAAGACATTAGTCTAAACTTAATTACATAACTACTTGGGGTAGATGGGGTATTTAGGAAGGAACCTCTGGTGTGGGGGCTTGCCAAGCCCATTTTAGGATTGCTTATTCAGTGTCTACCTTCACCCAAATCTCACCTGTGGCTCCAAGAAGCATGTCCAGTGGTCACACCCTCATAACAATCATCTTGGCAGATGGGCTAAACCAGGTTGAGTTTAACTGACAGGTCTCAAACCCATCAGTGATCTAAGGGATGTGTACCCCAAGCATGTGAAGACTTCCCCCAGTGGAACTGGTGGATGAGAACAATTTATTCCAACAACCATGAAGGTAGCTGAAGCAGGATTTGTGCAGTGCTTAGAGCTTTGTCAGACATCAAAGATGCCAAATTCATCCATTGTATCCTGGGCCATCCCCAGTCATCTTGACTTTTGTTTTGCTACTGGTCTTTTAAGACTCATGAAGATAAATTTGTGCAACTCTGCCTCCTCAAATCCAATTCACACACACTTCAAAACATCTCCCTGTGATGGCATTGATCTTTGAAAACAAAATATGGGCAGTAACAACAAGACTAATTTCTGTCAAACTGCTTTGTAGATTTCCTACAAGGAAAATTCATATGTCATATAATATCATATAACATATTCATAATATAATTACCAACACATTATATAACATGTTACATTATAATACATGAAACATGGCATTATATTAAATGACATTTTATTATAATCTTATTTATATTTATATGTAAAAAACACAGAAATAATAGATAGCAATGTCACAGAAACCTAGGGAGAAAACAGAAATTGCATGATCAACAATGTCAAAGGTTTTAGAAAGTTTAAGAAGGAAAGAATTAAGAAAATGTCATTGGATTTGGCAATTAAGAGATTATTGATAACTTTGGAAAGAGCAATTTTAATTGAATGAAGTAAGAAGCCAGACAACAGAGAGGCAAGAAGAGAGTGAGAAAAATGGAACTGGAAACACTAATTGTGAATGTTTTGGGTTTTTTTTCCAGGAAGTTTAGCCATGAAAGGGAGAGGAGATACATGGGTTGATAGCTAGTAGAAAGGGATGGATCAAGTAAGAGATTTTTAATGATGGAGATTTATGGGCATATTTATAGGCAGCATGGGAGGAGTCAATAGACACAGAGAGACTTAAGACTAGTGAGAGAATAAAGATAATGTAGGAAGTAATCTGCTGAAAAAGACAGTATATAATGAAATAATATGTACATGAAGGATTTGTCTTGGAAAGGAGGACTGCTTCTTATGAGATAGAGCTTAAGGAAAAAATAAGAGAAGGGATTTCAATGATGTGAAATAAGCAGGGGAGAAGAGAGAACTCTCAGTGAGTGGCCTCAATTTTTTTGATATTTATAAGGCAATGTTTTCAGTGTTGTTTCTTACCATAAGGGGAAGATTCTAAAACAACTTCAAAGACTAAACAAACTGATTTTTCTTGTAATATTTCCAGTTGATGTCACATCTCATAAGGGTAAATCATATCATGTTGTCCTATCCCAATGACTTCCATATTATAGCCTCAGGGAAAGCTAACAAATATCAAATCCTTTGAATATATTTCAATTCAGTCCAAGGCCTATAAAGGGAAAGAAAAAACACACACAGAAAAAAAAAAAAACAAGACCAAATACCTAGATAAAAGGGGTTATGACCACTTGTAGTCACTACAATGATATAGTCAGACCTGAGCTTTAATAAAATCTCTTTGGCAGCTCTACGAAGGGTGGATTGGAAATAGGGGAGACATGAGGGAAGGAGAACAATTAGGAGGTCATTGAAATAGTTCAGGCAATAGTAAGGTTGTGAAACAGGGTGATGGTTATGAGAATAAAGAGGAGATGTATTTGTAGAGATAGAAAAAATGAAAGTTATGGATGACCAACCTTAATGATTGAAAGAAAGGAAGGAAGGAAGGAAGGAAGGGAAAACTAGACATGGTAGAGAGATACATAAATAAACAAATGTCAATTTGACAGATAGATGGATAGGGAAAACATTTATTAATTATATTATTATATTATAATTATATATTATATTATATATTATAATTATATATCATATTATAATTATATATTAATATAATTAATTATAGTAATGCTACTATATGGCAAAGGAAGAGAAATACAAGGAAACAGGCAGCCCCTGCCTGCAAGGAGTTTTTCTTCTAATGGGGATGATAGCACACAAAGACAGCCAGTGGTAGGGGTCTCTTGCAGTCATAAAGGGGCTTTAGAGAAGGCACATACGTCAAAAGGGTAGGGTAAGTCAGGAATTATATTAGCATAAAATTAGGATCCAAGACAGGCAGTCACCTATCAGGGCTGTGGGCATCAGGACAAAAATTTCTCCATGGTGGGAAGGTCAAGGAGACGGCAAACTCAATTTGAAAAATAATGACATTTCTTGAATTTACATGTTCTCTTCACAGAAGACATGATGATTGTCTTTGCCTCGTTCCTATTTCTGAATCATTTAACATGGAACCATTCCATCTTCCATATTTATTTCATCTAAACAGATCTCCTGTTATCACTTCTTTATAACTCTCTGTTCCTATCTAGAATATAAACATCTACTAAGTAGCAGAAATATAATTGCACCCTAGCACATTTGAGTTCAAATTTTGGCTACTTCTCAGTAACTCATAATAGCATAATAAAATGCAAAGTAAAAGAGGCAAATAAGTAAAAAGAAAAGTCAAATCAATCCCCAACTATCAAGATTCCTCACACAACTGTTATTTTCTGCACACAACTGCCTAGTGGAAGAGCCCTGATCTCTCCAGCTGTGCTTCTAAAGGTTATCTTATTTCTATTTTCACTGATGTCAACTCAAGCTGTTGTAGCCTGTTGGTTTTATTGCTATATTTACAACATAATGGCAATGATGATTGCCAGTAGTCATGGTATTTCTGAGCTCTAATGGGGGAGCTGCACATTCTAGACTATAAGGCCTGTCAGCATCTTGACTGTCTTTCTCGAGATGATATAGCTTATCAATGTCTTTATTAAACCATGGCATACAGAACTAAAATCAATACAATGAAATTAAATGGGCATATATATGTATATATACACATAAACATATACACATGTATATTTTTATTTATGTATACATATATACACATATATGCATACAGAGAGAGTGAATCCACATATATACACATACAAATGCACATAATATCAAGTCCTTTTAACTTACTATTTTGGACTGGGGACAAGAATTAAATGTCCTGAATTATGGCTCATTGAAACCATTTAGGAATAAGATCTAGGAACATTGAATTTTATGCCTCAAAATAACTCCTCCAAGAAGGTCCAAGTGAAGATAACTGAAGGTTTATTTGCCTTGGATCCCCTTGCCTCCTGAAGTGACTAACTTTTCTCCTTTCCTTCTCCAGCCTTACATAGGATGAACACAGGCAGTTCATTTCCATTTCATTTCCATGGTCATCTCTGGAGCCATTTGCAATTCTTCTCTCTAAACATAATATATTACTGATCTCTCCTTGTGCCTCCCTCCTCCTAAAACTATTTTTCATATTCCCATTGAATTCTGATACTTTTTTTATTTTTTGGAGTGGGGAAGGAAGGGCATTTGAGGTTAAGTGACTTTCCCAAGGTCACACAGCTAGTAAATGTTAAGTGTCTGAGGTCAGATTTGAACTCAGGTCCTCCTTACTCCAGGGCCAGAGCTCTATTCACTGCACCACCCAGCCGCCCTTAAGTTCTGTTATTTTCAATCTGCAGTTGTATCTCAAATGATCAGCCCTCTTCTGGCCTTGCTTTCCTCCCTTCCCAATCTTGACCCTACAGTTAACCATTTCAGTGGTATATTTTCCTCTCCTCACTAACCTCTCGCTTCTTGTTCCTTTGCTGCTTGTGAATTGGAAAGCCTCAATCCTGGATTACCCTTACCTGTCTCCTCTCATTCACTTCACATGCTGCTAAACAGTACAAGAGGAAGACACCGAAGAAAGTTAATTAGATCCACTCTAAAGTTACATTATCTATTCTCAGCTGTTCCCTAGCTGTCACAAGGCATTTACTCTTCTCTAATTGGCTATATATTACATTCTATTCCATTCAGTATCTATTGCAAACCATTTTCCCCTCTCCTCAAAACTGTAATATCCCCAAGACTTCCCTCTCTTGAAAGGATTTTGTCTCAGACTTTACTGAGGAAATAGTTATTGGGTGTGGATTACTGGTTTTCTGCTTCTTTATATCTAAAAATTCCTTGACATTCCCCTCCTGTCTTTTCCTCCTCTGCTCTAATCTGTTAAAGGAATGGCCTTTCTTTTTTCCTCTACTTGTGCCCTTAATCTCATCCCTTTAACACCATTCTGGGTCCTGTGGCATTTCACACCTCTCAATATTTCTCTACTTGCCTTCTTCCCTATTGCCTACAAACATATCTAAATTTCTTATCTTTTTATATACTTTCACTGGACTACCTGTCATCCCCTCAAACTACCCTCCTATATCTCCACTCTCTGTCAGAATCAAACTGCACTGTCTGCACTTGGTTTTTTTTTTTCCATTTCCTCTCCCCTCAGTAAACTTGTTTCTGATCTCATTAATCGACACTGATATTTCCGAGATTTTTTTTTTCTCATTTCTCATCTTTACTCACTGTTATACAGTATTTGCCCTCCCATTCTTCTGGGATAATCTTTACTCTCTGAGTTTTCTTGACTCTGCCTGCTCCTGATGTTCCTGTCTGATAACTCCTTTATAGTGTTCTTTGCTGATTCATCATCCTTGCTATGCGCCCTGAGTTTGTATCCTCAAGGATGTATCTTGGACCCTCTTGTCATCTCGCTCTAAATTGTCTTGATGACTTTACAGGCTCCCATGGGGTTAATCATTTTCTCTATGTGGATCACTTCTATATTTACATATGTAGCTTTGGTGTCCTCCTGATGCTCAGTCCCGTTTCACCAAGTAAGTGCCTACTGGACATTTCCAAACGGATGGTCCCACAAGAATCTCAAATACAACATGTCCCAAATAGAACTCATTTTTATTTTTCCTCAAACCCTAACCTCTTCTTAATATCATTGTTTCTGTTGAAGGCTCCAGCATCCTTCCAGTCACTCAGGCTCATATCTTCAAAGTTATCCTTGAATTTTCACTCCTTTTGACCCTCTTATCCAATCATATATCAACTCATGGATTCTATACCTGGACGAATTCAATAAAACAGCCTTAAACAGAACTAACCCATATTTGTCCTAATTTTCTAGTTTTCTTACATCCTCTTCCAAAATTTACATATGACACCCCATCTTCTAATTCCTTCAGATCCCAGTTAAAATCTCACCTTCTATAAAACATCTTTCCTGATGCTCCTTGAGACCAGGCACAGTCTCTTTCTCCTCTTTGAATTTCCAGTGCTTCTCCCAGTGCCTGGAACACAGGAGGAACTTGAAATATTTTATTGAATTGAATGAGCACAATGTCTTACAGAAAAGTTGCCTAACAAACGCCTCTAACTTTGTTTCTACCTGTGCAGTGTTATATGAATTGTCCCCTTCTCTCCACTCATCTATCATCCTAATTTTGGACCTCATCCCCTCTACCCTTCACCATTGCAATTGTTTCTAATGTATCTTCTTGCCATTGTTTCCCCCTCTCACTGATCCATCCTTCTCATAGATACTCATTAAGCAAAGGTATAACTGTGTTATTTTTTCTGTTGTTAATCTTCCATTTTTGAAGAGGACAAGGGACATCATAGGGTGGTATCTTGATTTGCACATAAATTGGATTTAAGTGAAGCATAATTGCCTGTTTCTTCCTCAGTCATCAAAATACAGTGTCAAGATAAAAGTCATGATTGACAATAATCCCAGATGCAGTGGATGACATTGGAGTCCTTGATGTCTGACCAAACTGAGCACTCCACAGTGCCTGCTTCAGCTGCCTTCATGGCTGATGGAAGAAATTGTCCTCATCCTCCCATTCCACCAGGGGAAGTCTTCACATGCTTGCGGTAGACACCCCGCCAATTCAGGCCTACCTGTTGGCTACCCTCAAGCTGCTTTAGCCTGTCTGCCAAGACAATTTTACCAGGTTATGGTCACGGTGCATGCTACAATTTCTTGGAGCTTTAAAAAGTTTCCCTTGTTGCCTATTACTTTAAGGATAAAATATAAGCTTTGCTCATTGACTCTTAAGGCCCCTCCAAATCTGTCTCCAGCCTCCTTTTCCAGGTTTGTCACACATTCCTTTCCTGCATGCACTTGACAGGGTTGCCAGATTGGATACTTCCTGCCCTCGTTTTTTCCTTATATGCCCTTTTATCAGCTGTACCCTCTCACCTCTCTCTCTTGCAATCCCTAGTTTCTTTCAAGCCTAAACTCAACAGTTCCCAGTTACATAAAGTCAATCTTGACTTTCAGATCCTAACATTGCTAATCTTAGTAATAATTTCATATTTACTCTGTGGAAATTTCCTGTTTTCTCTGTTTTCATGGTCCCCTTCCTTCTAGATAAACATAAATATAAGCTCCTTTGGGTGATGATATTTGTTTCTTTTTATTTCCTATACCTAGTGTAATTCCTAGTCCATAATAGGTGCTTCATAAATGTTTGTTGAATTGATTGAGATGAATTAATTTTGATCAAGTTATGGCTGCATTTGTCCTCTTTTATGTCTGCATTTTTTTAATTTAAAATTCAGCACTATCCTCATACCATAACAAAAAGTTGGCAATGCTGCTTGCTTTTTTGTATTAAGAGATCAACTTGGAAAGGCAGTGATTTTAATTAGAAAAGATTTGGGATTTGGAGTCAGGAGACTTGTGTCATAATTACATCTGTGGCACTTATGAGCTTGGTGATCCTACTTTAAGTCTCAGTCTCTGTTGGGTCTTACTTTCCTCATTATAAAATATGGGAATTGGACAAGACAACTTCCAAAGTCCATTCTAGCACTAACTCTATGACTCTGTCCCTCAACAACCTTCTTTGTTGAAGTTGGCCCCACTGGTCCCTTGGCATAGAGGAGGAAAGAGTTTGACATATGACTACTTCACCTTTTGGAGTAAACCACACAGAACTATGGTGTCAAACTTTGGTCTGCTTAGACGAAGAAGGGGAAAAAAGCGACCTATCATATTATTTCCAATTGAAAAGGCCTAAGTGGAAATTTTGGCTTGACAGTGACCCACACTATGATCAGATTTAGAAAGGAATCAAGTTCAAGTCATTTGTTTTATAGATGAGGAAATTGAGGCACAGAGAATTTCATAGTATTGAGTCCTCTCCAGCCCAGTGATGTTGTGACTGCCTCCTTCTTAATCCCTAAAGGTAATATTTACTGAAGTTCCATGCCCAAAATTTTCTCTCTAGATGCCAAGTGTTCCAAATTAAATGAATAATGAATGGAAATAAGTGTCAGAAATCCCTAAACTTGCCCTGGGAATGTAGTGTAATGGAAAAGTCGATGAAGTTAGAGTCGGAAGACCTTGTTTTGAATCTTTCCTCTATTACCAGCTACCTAGGAGGTAAATGGCTCAGTGGATTGAGTGCTGAACATGGATGTAGGAAGGGCTGGACTTTAATCCGACTTCAGACATTTACTTGCTGTGTGATCCTGGACAGGTCATTTAATCCCTTTTAATTCCAATTTTCTAATCTGTAGAATTAAAAAAAAGCCAGATTCAGTGACTTTTAATTCTCTTTCCTTTTGAAATCTATGATCTTAAAGCCATTGTGACTTTGGATAATTTATTTAATTTTATGGACCTCATTTTCTGCATCTATAAAGCCAGGGAGGAAAGTTGAATAACACCTGATGTCAATAACAGCTGTAGATACTAAAGTTTTTCTAAAATACTGGACTTTTTAATTTTTTTTGTCTGATGTACTGCTACAGCAGTCTAGTGAAGCCTATGGATCCCCTTCTCAGAGTAATGCTTTGAAATTCTTAAAATAAACTATGTAGAATTACAGATATTGGAATAAATTAATGAAAATCTTAATGGAAAAAATTAACAAAAAACACATGGTTTTGGACTCCAGACTAAGAATCCCTGTCTGGTGGTTGCATTTAATAGACACTCCATAAAAACTCTAAAGTCATTGATCCACAGCCTGCACTCCCGGCTCTTTGCTGGTGATTAGGACAATCTCAAGTTTAAAAGGCCAGCACACCTGGGCCAATGATGCTGTAACCTGCTGAGATGCAGAAGATTGCTAAGCATATACCGGGGATTATCTTGTGTTCATCCATTTAGACATTGTGAGTCAGGCATGGTTCCTTGTTCTACAACCTGTTAAAGCAGCATTTTTCCTCTGAAACTCACCAGTGTAGTGAGTTGCCAATCCCAAACACAGACTTTTCAACCCGAGATCCATATGTCTGGAAAGCTCTAAGGGTGGTAGCTCTTTAGGGCACACCTTTGTGAATGAAAAGAAGAAAAGTAAAGTTCTCTTTCATACAGTCAGGCAGACAGATGATGCTTTTATTCAATGTCTTCCCTTTCCACCCCAGCCTCCCCTACTGGTGCATTAGGACACATTTTCTCCAACATTATCTTGGTACTTATTTGGTTAAAACTCCTAAACAGATCCATTTACTGCTGTTGTGACTAGTTGCCATGGCAACTGATACAGTCACTACAGCATGCAATTAAACCTAACTGAATTCATGATGTGCTCCTGCTGTTGGGAGACACAACTTCTAGTTTTCCAGTTTTACTTGGATCTGAAATTTGGCTTTGCGCTGTGCTTCATCTGGTGCCAGGACAACATGAAGTCAAGTGTATATTGTGTACAAATGCTCAAATTGCTGAGGAAAGAAGGCCCATATTTCCTGCACTGAGCAGAAACAGGACAGTTCAAAAAATAAAGGCAATTTCTTATTTTTTTCAGTTTCTCATTTCCTGTTACAATGTTTTCCCTGTCTTTTAAAGAAGATAACCTGAGTGAACCTGTCCAACTACTCTGGAAAATAATTTGAAAATGTACTTTTTAAAAAAATGACAATGCCCATATATTTTGGCTCAGAAATTTCACTATTAAGATATATAGCTCTAAGACAGAAAAATCCTGTGTGAACCAAAATATGCAGTGACAGCACTTTTAATGATAGCAAAGAACAGAAAGCAAAGTAAATGTTCATCAGTAATGGTATTCCTAAACAAGTTGCAGCATGTTAATATAATGAGATAGAACAGGACTGTCAGAAACAATTAAGGTGGTGGTGATGATGATGATGATGATGATGATAGAAAGGAAGGAAGAAATAAAGGAAGGAAGGAGGGAGGAAAGAAAGAAAGAAACAGGAAGAAAGGAAGGACTTATTAAAAACCTACAATGGGTCAGTTACTATATTAATCACTTGACAAATATTATCTTTTATGTACTCCTCAGCTAACAATAATCACTAGCTTTTATATAGCACTTTAAAGTTTGTAAAATGCTTTATAAATATTATTTGATAACAACCCTGAAAGGTAGGTGTTAACATTATCCCCATTTTATAAATGAGGAAACTGAGGATGGCAGTAATTAAGTGACTTGCCCAGGGTCACACAACTAGTAAGTGCCTGAGGCAGAATTTGAACTCATGTCTTCCCAATTCCAGATCCAATACTAGCTACTGTAGTGCCACATGGCAGCCTCTTAGCATGATATGATAAACACAGAGAAGCATTAAGAAGACTTCTATGGCCTGATGTGAAGAAATTAGCCACAATATTGTAAAAAAGGAAAGAAAAATTAAATCAACCTCATGCTCTATATTTATAATGCCCAAACTTGGTGCCAGGGAAGAATTGAGAAAATGTGACAATTTTCCATTAATTTTAGAGGTGAGGGATTATGGTTATGCAATAGAACATATGCAGTATGAGAGCAGATGTGCTGATTAGTTATATTGAAGTAATTGATATTTTTATTAATGTTTGATATGAGAAAACTTTCAGATAAGTGAAGGGGAGAGACATATTTGGAAATACAATGAAGAAAAAAGTCATCAATGAATGGAAAATAAAGCAAAGTCTATTCCATCTTTGTCAATTTCCATTACCATTTGGTCTATCCCTAGTTGAGTTTATCCTATGATTAAATCTTATATCGAATGCCTAGATGAAGATACAGAATTCCTCTGACCAGGAAATTCCATATTTCCCCCCCTTGACTATAGTTTGGGAGGAGAGGGAAGAAAGTGGGGAGGGACCAGACATCTCTGATCATTAGTATGAAAATGAAATTTTAGCACCTGAGCAGATAAAACTCCATAGCAACAACTTACTTCAGATATTCAATTTATTTCAAACCAGCAAGCATCTAGCAGATGGCAAGGGCTACCTTAGGGGGACTAGGAAGAGGAAAAACAATAATGATGCTCTGGGCACAAAAAGACTGCCATTTCCTGGGTGCACAAACACATGACACACAAGTCAATATAAAATGTATAGGAATCAATTTTGGAATGAGGAAGAACATTGAGTGGGAGCATTAGCAAGGACTTCCTGTAGGAAGTAGCATTGGGACTGAGTCTTGAAGGGAAGTAAGAGGATCCAGAAAAAGGAGACGAGAATGAGCAATCTAGGAATAGAGACAGACTGCACAAAAGCGAGAACACCCATGCTTAACAGGGATCACAGTATTCTGGGTCTTAGAGACGTGATCTAAGGGCTTGCCCACCCACTCCTCTACGTCACGTAAACCAAGGAGCATTCTGTCCAGAGTGGGATTTGTCCAGTCCTTCCTGTAACCCCCACCGAGAACTGATCACTATACTGTAGAGAGATATAGAATCTGAAAATACCAAGGGCAGGGGATATAGTAAGAATTTAACCAGGTAGACTGAATGACTGAACAAAAAATATAAAAGAAAAGAGTAGAAAAAAC
>NW_027186458.1:2128836-2137080 GCF_028583685.1 Petaurus breviceps papuanus | reverse complement strand
ATCTATCTATCTATCTATCTATCTATCTATCTATCTATCTATCTATCTATCTATCTATCTATCTATCTATCTATCTAATGCATCCATCCATCCATCTATCCATCCATCTATCTATTCTCTCAACTATTTACTTTCTTCTCTCTCCAACCAGGAGAATGAAGGGGCCCCAGAGGCAATCATTCATTAACTAAAACAAATGTTTATTGACCAACTGGGCATGAATCATTCAGTTAGCTCCTAGACTTAAATTGAGAAGCGTCCTGGTCCTGGAGGTCTGAGATTCAGTGCTGACTCTAAAGAACGGGGATCTACAAAAAGCTAGCCTCAAGGCAGATTGAGATATAGAGCATTAGAAAGGCCACGGGGAAGAGACCATCTTGCAGACCTTGAAGTCACACATAGCTATACCACCATCATCATCACTGATATCAGCAGCAGCACCAGCAGCGGCAGCATGGACAATACAAGAAAGAGCATTGGATTTGAATTAAGGACTTTCTATTTGTCTTAGTTTTGTAACCTTGAATGATCCTGGAACTATTGTGCACCTTAGTTTTATCAGCTATAAAATGAGATTATTGATGCACCCAATAATTCCTTCAAAAAACTATTGGGAGAATTTTAGGCCAGTGCTTCAAGTTTTGATCTTGCTAAGACAGGCGTTCCCACTAGGTATGCAGATCACAGCCCATCCTGACCTTCTCACGATGAGTGAGTCATGTTCATGACTTCCCCTCATCTCTCAAAGTATCCTACACATAAGATCTATACAATTAGGAATGTTCTGGGAAATATTTAACAACCAGCTCCCCCCCACAAAACAAATATGGACAACACACTTGTAAATTAAATCTGCATTAACATTTTCTTCATCATTTTTTAAGAGAAGAACATCAAGAAAAGAACAAATCAAACCCTAATTCAAGTCATTTGCCTATTTTCCATATGTAAATGCTCACACTAAAATTTCCACAATCAGGTCTTAAGTGAGGAGGTTTGAGCTAGCCCCAACATACGCCTATATATACAGCTTTAGAGGCTTTCCTCTAGTCTTTTCATATTCTGTGGGTTTAAGCTCATCAGTTAAGACTTTTATTTTTCTGCTTATTATGCATCTCTCAGTTGCCCAACACATACTTTCTTTATGCCAGTTACTCTAGGCAACTTCATTGATATTAACTCGCTACCTGTGCTTCCCATTACCCTTTCAGTCCCCCTTAATGGGAATTCCTTGGAGACTGCATTATTCCATGATTCATAGTCTTATAGCACTACCTAGCCATTATTCATGGTTTTAAAAATGGCCTTCTGTGTCAGTGTCAGTTTGAGATTAAATGAACGGATGAATGAATAAATGAATGGGTTTACTAAATGCCAAGGACTCTTCTAACTGCTCAAAATGCAAATAAAAAAGTGAGAGAGGCTCGCACTATCAGTTGGGTAAACAAGACTTAGCAGAGAGTTCAGCTACAGGGTGGATGGAAAAGCATGGACATGCTAAGTATACAGCAGAGAGGTAGATGGAAAGGTCAAAGGAGGCATAGGTCGCATCAGCAGGTCAGGCAGCAGTCAAGGCAGGGCTTCTGGAAGGATAACTGGAAGATGCAGAGGCTGTGTGGTAAGGGAGGCATGGTGGTCCTCCATCCCACCAGCATGGTAGCAGATGACACACAGGTCATCCAAGTGGCATGAGCAGCTGTTTTGCTTTTCCTGTCTGACCACCCTCTGGGGGCTGGGTGGTCTGGGGGTTTGAAGAGAAGCAAGGAGGAGAAACCAGGAAAGGACCACCCCATGGGCAGCAATTCCTGCCCAGTGGTTCCATGGGCAGCTGGGCATTTAGGGAAAGGCAAAGAGAAGGCAAGAGGAAAAGGCTCACCTGGTGGTGATTCTTCTTGCCCTACCCCAAATAAGTTATTATTAATACTGCTACACAGTTGTCAGACCAAAGTTATGACAAATAATTCAAACTGTAGAACTTTGGAAAGTATCTCACAGCATCCTCTTTGTTGTCTCTTTTTAAAACTAGGTGGATACATCCCTGTTTGTATATGCCATTGAGGCCATAACCTTGGTATCTCTCAGAACATACTGTTGCAATATCCCTGAGTGGTGGGCAGTCACTGAAGACCAAGGACTTCCTCCACATGCTGGGCAAAGATGAGTTCTTGGTTTGCTCATGACAAAGAGCTACTAACCAAGACCAGTGTGGGAAGCAGAAAATTCTAAAATCATAGACTGACAGACTTGGAATGGACCCCATGGTTCTAATACAACCCTACGACTCAGAGTCAAAATGGAATTTTAAAGTACAAGGAATGCTGTGTTCATAGCACTGAACCACACACAGTGGGGAGATGCAAAATTTAGATAACTTGCAATGTACTGCTCCTAATGCCAGTGCAAGGAAAAATGTTAAGAGTTATCCTTTCACATAAAGAAATATGAAAGTGCTCCTAACTGTGGGGCATGAGGGGCATGAGGTGCTGTCCTCCATCTGTCACTTGGGCTCTACCATGGTCTAAACCACCCTCCTCCAACCTCTCATCACTCATTCCACTCTAACCAGGATGGCATCTTTAATCCTGTCAACATGAGAAACTTAACTCAACACTTTCACTCATTCTACTCTCCTCAGGTGGAATTCCCTTCTTTCTTCCTGCCTTTTACTTTTCTGGGATCTACCCATTCTTCAGTTAAAGTGATAGAATCATAGATCCAGAGCAGAAAGTGACCAGAGAAGCCATTAAGTTCAACTGCTTCATTTTATAGATAAGAAAAAGGAGACGTGACGGCTAGGTGGCTCAGTGAATAGAGCACCGGCCCTGGAGTCAGGAGGACCTCAGTTCAAATCTGGCCTCAGACACTTAACACTTACTAGCCATGTGACCTTGGGCAAGTCACTTAACCCCAATTGCCCCTCCAAAAAGCAAAAAAAAAAGCAGACATAGAGAGCATAAGTGACTTTCCCAGGTTTGCACTTTAAATAAGTGTGTAAGGTGGGATTGGAAAGCAGATCTTCCTCACACCAAGATCACTAAGTGATTCATGCATCATGCTGCCTCTCAGGTCCTGCCTCCTGTAGAAATTCTCCTGAGCAGTCTGATTTACAATGATCACAAGACTGTAGGAGAGAGCTGCAAAGTACTCAAGGGGTGATCAGTCAAACCCTCCCCTCCTCCAATCATTCGTCAGATAAGGAAGACAAGCCCCAGAGACATTAAATGACATGCCCAGAGTAGAAAATGGTGAAACCTGGATTTGAATCAGAGCCCTCAGAGAGAGAGAGAGAGAGAGAGAGAGAGAGAGAGACAGACAGACAGACAGACAGACAGACAGACAGAGACAGAGACAGAGGTGGTCACAGATACTTTAATTCACCTTATTCAAAGCTGTATTCATATAAAATATGGTCATTGACTCCAACCTAATGAAACTATGCCTTACAAATTTGGATAATGCCACCTACCATTTCAAGGGACATATACATACATACAGACACACATATGTATATGAATATATACAAACATCAGCCCATTTTATAGATGAGGAGCATGAGGCTAAGAGAGAGAATGCAAAATGCTTAGGGTTACACTATTGGTTAGCATTCAAGGCAGAATTTAAACTCAGGTTCCCTCCAGCGCTAAATCCAACAAAACAATAAAATATTCAAATGCACAGCATAACTAAGACTTTTTCAAAAAGGAAATTTTCCTGGAGCTCAGAGATTGAGATGTAGCACATTTTCTCTAGCTTAGAATCCTCAGGGCTGAAGTAAGCAAATACTAGCACAAGGCTATGGGGAGCAGCAGCTGGTTGGGTATCTAGAGTCCAGGCTGCCTGACTCCATAATCGAAGAGAGATTCACTTTCATTTATTCCAAATAAACAAAGTCACAACAGAAATAATAAGCCCATGGGCTCTCTGCATCTCCATCGCTCTCTCCATCTCCCTCACTGCATCTCCCTCACTCTCTGCATCTCCCTCACTCTCTGCATCTCCATCGCTCTCTCCATCTCCCTCACTGCATCTCCCTCACTCTCTGCATCTCCCTCACTCTCTGCATCTCCACCACTCTCTGCATCTCCTTCACTCTCTGCATCTCCCTCACTCTCTGCATCTCCATCACTCTCTGCATCCCCACCACTCTCTGTATCTCCCTCACTCTCTGCATCTCCATCACTCTCTGCATGCTTGCCTATCATCACAGAACATCAATAGAAAACTCTGAAACTATTGCCCAGTGACACATGGATTTCCTAATTAGCACAGATGTATTTGGACGTGGTCATGTGACCCTGGGTAAGTTACTCCTTTTCTCTCAACCTCAGTTTTTGTATCTGAGAAATGAGCATAATAATAACAGCTCTTTCACTAGGATGCTGGGAATGATCAGCTGGGATATTTATTTAAAGTGTTTAGCAAACCTTAAACTGCAAATTAGTGAATGTTCTGAACTTCTCTTTCTGTGGAGTTATCTGTAGATGGAAAAATCTGATTTTTTCCAAGAAGAATGAAGTGTCAGAGTAAATCATTGCCATCTTGGACATTCTTTACCCAAAGCTATACTAAGTATATCAGACTGGTGATGGAGAATGTCCAGTGAAGCCTGAATTACTCAGCACTTGGAAAAGTCTGTCATGTGCAATTCTGATCAGTTCAGGAAACTGCTATGCTAAGGTTCTGAAGTCAAAAAGGCTTTAAGAAAACAGTAAATTTAGGCCATTGTTACTCTTTTAGGAATCCAAGGTAAGGAGCCTAGAATTTGATCTCTCCAATTATACATATTCAAGGCCTAATAACTGGTGAGAGCAGGGGGATTACATACAATCTTTTGTCCACTGTTTCTCAATAAAAAGGGAAGATTCGTAAAGTATGTCTGAATATCACCAGCAGAGAAGCCTGATCCCTTTGTTTGGTATTTAAGACACAGGGACATTACAAATCTTCTCTATGGCATCAATTACATTAGAAATTGGACACACATGCAAATTGTTGAAGTAATAGGAGGATTTGTGAAAAATGGATCTGTTTTTCAGAACAGAAGCATATACAGCAATTATCCATACATCATATTATGAAAATTATGATTCTACAGAAAGAATGGCAGAGAGGACAGACATTTTGACTTGAATCACAAAATATACCCTTTTTCTGGTGGGGATAACTGGGTTGGGAGGAGAAGAGCATGGTGCCACAGCAGGAGACCTGGATTTGGAGAAGGAAGAATTCATTTGGAATCCCACTTCTATATCTTGTTATCTATGAAAATTTGTGCAAGATATGTCCTGTCTCTGGCCCCCAGTTTCCCATCTATTAAGTAAGCGCAGTACATCCTAGTGGATATAGAACTGGCCTTGGAATCAGAAAGACTTGATCCAAGTTTTCCTTCTGCTTGATAACAGCTGCATGACCCTGGACAAGTCACCTCATCATTCAGTGTGCTGGGCAACTCTCTAAGGCTTAATCTTGGACATAAGGAGTTGGTCTGTAATGATAGAGGAATTCACTCATGGGGGTGCTCACAACCAATGAATATGGTTAATAATATCGGTTAATGATAATGATTATCATCAATAAAGGTTAACATGTTAATCATGGCTAATATGGTTAATAATAGTAGTCAATATGGTTAATAATATAATTATTAACCACATGGTTAAGAACAATGATGATAATAATAATAGTGCTGGATTAGATTATTTTAAAAGGCCTCTGTCCCATGGCATCACATTTTCTTTTACCCATATTTCTGGTTATTGTTGTCATCATCACGTAGTAGGTTTTTTCTGCCCCCTATGGACTTATGATATGCTATTTTGTATTAGAGTTATCTCTGTGATTTTTCTTCATGTGTAATAAGCTCCCTAAGGTAAGAAAGTGCATTTTGTCTAAATTCTGTGTCCAC
Source organism: Petaurus breviceps papuanus (assembly GCF_028583685.1). NCBI lineage: Eukaryota > Metazoa > Chordata > Mammalia > Diprotodontia > Petauridae > Petaurus > Petaurus breviceps. Next base: position 2,131,175 of record NW_027186458.1, on the reverse strand, counting down.
CTTTCATCCAAAATGTACCTTGCCCACTTTTTAATAACGTTTTCCCTTTAATTACATGATAAAACAAATTTTAGTTGTTTTTTTTTCAAGTTTTGAACTCTAAATTCTATCCCTCCCTCCCTTCCATCCTCCCCAAGATGGTGAGTAATCTGATATAGGTTGTACATGCTCCATCATATAAAACATTTCCACATCAGTCATTCTGACTGTACCTCCTTTGAATGAGTTAACTATAAATTTATATAGATGACTCCCAGACCCATGTATTCAGTCTTGGTCTCTCTCTTTAGCTCCAGTCACATTGTGAACTACCTAGTTCACATTTCAAAATAAATGCTCCATACACATCTCAAACTCAATGCATCCCAAATTGACTTTCTTACCTTTTGCCCTCCCAGATCCGTTTCTTTTCCTCACTTTCCCATTTCTATTTGAGGACACATGACACATTCTAGTCTCCTAAGTTTTTAGGCTCAGTGCCACCCTTTTCTCCTCCCTCTTCCTCATCTCATAGTAGATCAAGTGCCAGGGTTTGGTACCTCTGTACTCACCAAATATTTGATATTTCTCCCCTTCTCTCAGCTCACCCTGTCATCACCCTTTTTATGGTCTCTTCACTTCTCCTAATTTATCTCCCTGCCTGCAGTGTCTCCCCTCTCCAACTGATCCTGCACACAACTGCCAAATGGATACTCCTAAAGCATTTGTCTGCCTCTTCCATTCCCCTGCTCAATAAACTCCCCTGACTTCCTGCTGTCCCGATGATGAAATGCAAACTCCTATGGTTTTTATTGAAGCCATTTACAGTTAGACTCGAGCTTACTTTCACAGACGTATTGCCTCCTTTCACACATTTATGTCCCAGCCAGAACAGGTCAACTGTTCTTTATGTATGACATTACACACACCTACCTCTGACCCACATCCATGCCTTTGTACTAACTGTCCCCTATAGCTGGAATGCATGCCCCCCCTCCCGCAACCTTTTGAATTTTCTAGTTAAAGGAAACATATCAGTTGGGACACACCCCCACTCCCATTCCCAAATCAGCGCCTTACCTTTCCTTTGAACTTATCTTGAATTTATTTTGTATGTATTTTGCACATGCACACACATGTCATTCTCCTTTTTAGAGATAAAAGTCTATGGACTAAGGTCCTTGAGATGGGGGACTAATTTTTTTAAATCTTTATGTCTCTGGAACCTAATTTAGTGATTGCCACATAAGAAGCACTTGCAGATTGATGTATCTATGTAGATTGATGGATTAATTCAAAATTTCTATCTATGTTTTATCTCTCTGGTCTAGATACCCCATGTATTCGTATAGGTCAGAACTCATTTATAGCCACTAATCATCTAGTCTTACTCTGATCTTTCCAGAAAGGAACACTCACTGCTATCTAAGAAACATACTAGCTAAATATGAAGGAGCTCATGACTAGCAGTTTGGACCCTAGGTGATGAATTATTTGGTCATGGCTCCCCCTGAAAGGGTAGCTAGGTGTTAAGAGTGGATACAGGACTGACCCTGAAGTCAGGAAGATTCAACTTCCTGAGTTCAAATCTGTCCTCAGACACTAACTGTGTGACCATGGTCAAGTCAGTTAACCTTTTTTGCCTCTGTTTCCTTTAACTAGAAAATTCAAAAGGCAGCAGAGGGGGGGCATGCATTCCAGCTATAGGGGACAGTTAGTACAAAGGTATGGATGTGGGTAAGAGGTGGGGGTGTGTAATGTCATCCTCTATTGAACATAAGGTCCTAGAGAGGCATAAACTGCCTTGATTCCTTGTATTTGTATTCATAATGCTTAGCATTGCACCTGGCACATAATTATGTGAAATTTGTGCTCTCTCTCTCTCTCTCTCTCTCTCTCTCTTTCTCTCTCTCTCTCTGTCTCTCTCTCCCCCCCCCCCCCATTCCCATTTGAAGAGATCCTCTAATCAAACATGTCAAATCACTTGTTCATCTCATGGAATATTTCTCCAATACTGTCAAAATGTTCTTTGGGAAATGACTGAAAAAGTTATGGCATATGATTGTGATGAAATACTGCTGTGCTATAAAGAATGATGAGCTCAATGATCTTAGAAAAATATGGATAGACTTGCATGAAATCTGAAGAGTGAAATGGAGTGAACCAAGAGAACACTGTACACAGTAACAGCAATATTGTTTTAAGTATAACTTTGAGTGTCTGAGTCATTTTGACTATTATAAATACCCAGATTAACTCCAAAGGACATAAGAAGATGTGATCTGTATCCAGATAAAGCATTTATAAATAGAAATATATATATATATATATATATATATATATATATATATATATATATA
>NW_027186458.1:2119751-2128826 GCF_028583685.1 Petaurus breviceps papuanus | reverse complement strand
ATATATATATATATATATATATATATATATATATATATATATATATAGAATGGTTTTATATCTCTCTCTATGCATTTCTGTCTAATGGTAACTGCCCCTAGGGTGATGGGGAGGGGAAAAAGAAATTAATCTGATAATTTTATTATATATTTAAAAGGAATAAAAAGTGATCCATAATAGCTTTGCAGTACAATTATCTTTCTTTCCTAGCCTACTATGTTATGGTAATGCTTGTTTTATTTCTTACGTTCAGAATAAAATAACTTTTTAAAAAATCATTTCAACTTATTATGAAAATTCTGAGTTTGCTTTTTATTTTTTGGAGGGCAATTGGGGTTAAGTGACTTGCCCAAGGTCACATGGCTAGTTTTTGTGTTAAGAGTCTGAGGCCAGATTTGAACTCAGGTCCTCCTGACTCGAGGGCCGGTGCTCTATTCACTGCGCCACCTAGCAGCCCCCAAAATTCTGAGTTTGAATCCTAGCCCTGGGTCTTCTTACATATTTGAAGTAGGGTAATTCATATAGCCTGTCTATGACTCAGTTCCTTCGCAGGTGAAAACAAAAGCAGTCAAAGAGAGGATTTCTAAGATCTTTTCTAACTTTAAAGTCTACCATTCCATGATTTCTTCTCCATGTAAGAAAACTTCTGGTAGTAAAGTATATCCCTAGGTTCACAATCTTTAATGATACACAACATTCATCCATAAATCTTAGGATCTGACAGTCTTTTCCCCAATATAGAAATAGAACAAAATTATAAAAAGAAAGTTTTCAAAAGCAGGGATCATAATGATTCACAATATATTCACGGTCACTATTTACTAGAAAAATGCAAATCAAAATAACTTTGAGTTTCTACCTTGCATCCATCAGTTTGGCAAAAATGACCAAAATGGAAAGTGACAATTGTTGGGGACATATAATGCATAATTGGTGAAGCTGTGCATTGGTCCAACCATTCTGTTTGTTCGTTTTTCCTTTTTTTTGAGGGCAATTGGGACTAAGTGACTTGTCTAAGTTCACACAGCTAGTAAGTGTTAAGTGTCTGAGGCTGGATTTGAACTCAGATCCTCCTGACTTAAGGGCTGGTGCTCTATTCACTGCACCACCTAGCCATCCCTAGTCCAACCATTCTGGAAAGCAATTTGGAACTAAGCCCAAGAAGTCACTAAAACCTTGTAGCAAATAACTACAAAGAAGATGTTCGTTATTTGGGAAAAGGCTGAATAAATCATGGCATATGAATTCTATTATTTCATTAGAAGAAATGTTGAAAGGGATGGCTTCAGAAAAACCTAGGAAAACTTACATTTAAAATTGAAGAAACTGTAAGGTGTCTGATATCGAAAAACATCTGACATGGAAAAGAACTCAAGGTGAGATAATTTAAAAATCATTAGACTCTCTGAAAATCTTGATTAAGACAAAAGAAAACCTGAACACTACTATTTTAAGATATCATAAATAAAAGCTACTCAGCTCTGCTAAAAACCTGAGGATAAAGTAAAGATAAAAAATAATCTCCCAATAACTTTATAAAAATAAATACAAATTTAAAAGTACTAGGAATGTTGTAACCAAAGGAAGGCAGGCACGCAGGAAGGCAGGCACGCAGAAAGGAAGGAAGGAAGGAAGGAAGGAAGGAAGGAAGGAAGGAAGGAAGGAAGGAAGGAAGGAAGGAAGGAAGGAAGGAAGGAAGGAAGGAAGGACCCAGAAATAAGCAGTTCAAACACTATTTCTAGGAATTACACTCAGTATAACAAAAGACCTTGAATTTATTATAAATGAGAGTTCTTCAAATACAATACTCCCAAAGGCTTATATACAAGGATGAATAGATTCCTATAGGGTAGGGGAAAAATGTATCTTTAATGGAGTAGAAGATCTCCATGTATTTCTGATGGAAAGGACAGAATATTAGGAACTTTGAAATATAAATAGAGGAGTTGAAAGAAATATAGAAAGGCAAATTTATTTGTGTAATTACTGGGTGATGATTTAATCCCAATGTTCCAATTAATAGGAGAGGAAAAAAACCCAAAAAGTGTCCCTTAACAACTTTAATGTCTTCAAAAGCTATCAGGAAAGCTAAATAAGATAAACTGGTGGATTAATTCTGATTTGAGGGTTTGAAAAGAGAAACAGAAGGGAGGGTAAAAGGAATACACCAAATGCAGAACAGCATGTAGCAGATAATTAGAAGCTAAGAATTCAGGGACTTCAGGTCTCCCCTGTTCTGCCTTGATGTCTCAGCATGGGACTTTGGCCTTGGGGCCATGTAGAGATGAGGGGTACACCTCATAGGTGGGATCGTCAGAACAGATTAGATATGGGGGAGAGGCATTGCCTGTCTCCTCCTGAGAGGTGGTGTAGTGGTGGTGGTGGCATGTTTTTAAAGGACCCAGATAGACATGGAGTTCTCTGAATTGCCTCCAGAACCCAATCAGGTTCTATCTACAGCAGCTATTAAGACTTTGTGTTTGGATTCAATGATAAACTACATGTGTGGTTCTTTAAGTATGTATTGTCTCAAGACCTGCCTACTTAGGTTTAGAAAAGGGTCCCTATCAGGTTAGTTTTAGGATTATGGATTTTTTTGGCCACAGAAACTCCAGACTATTACCTACTAAATTGTCTCCACCTTGGCAAAATTATAGATCCCAAATTCTGAGATTTGTGGAAGTATATCATAATATGCACTCACGTCAAGGCATATGGAATAGGAAAATATGCCTCCATTCATTCAAAATTGGTCATAGGTCATTGATTTAAAGCTGCAAAGAGCCCCACATGTAATCTAGTTTAAGCCTCTTTATTTCACCCATGAGGAGACTGAGATCCAGAAAGGTTCACTCTAAATTCACACACTGATCTCACACAATCTCCTCTCTGTGCATTAAGGTATAAGCAAGTTGAGTAGTGTGAGCACATATACTGTAGATACTGGTATCTTTGCCCATTCTGTAATATCTTTAATTTCCTCTTTACTTTCTGTTTCATTGGTTATTCTAAGTGGCTACCCAAGGATGGCCCCTGTATTAAGGTTGCACAAAACTGTTTGCACATCCCCAATCCTTGAGGCCTCTGGAGTTTCCATCTGAAAGTTGATTTATGCTTCTATTCTTGGGGCATTAGTAAAGATCAAAAGTTCTGCCTGCCAGTCTCTTAGTCAGGACTCTGTTAATTATGACCTTCTCATAATCCAGGCTGGCACACATTCCCCACTGCTCCATTAATTTCTCTTGTCTGTGAGTCTCCTGGCATAAATACACAAGGATCAAAAGCTGTACCCATACTTACTTATAGCCCTTGAAATTGCCCTGATATTTCTGTCTCTCTCTTCCCAGGAAAAAAGAAAAGCTTTTTTTCTAAGTAACACTTGAGAGAATCGTTTGGTTTGAATGGGAATCACTAGGATGTGACTTCTTCTGACTTTAAATAGATATATTAAATCCTAATGAGTACCCCAGACCGGAGTACATCTACTTTCTGATGATTAGAACTTCTGAATGAGTCAAAGGTGCATTGAGGGGAAGAGAAGCCTAGGGCAGGGTTGTGAAGGTCACAAAGAGAGAACAGAGCACTTGAATTGATAACTTTAATTAAATTTTATGTTTATTTGTAGTTCACATCATTCATTTCCACAAGATTTTGAGTTACAAATTTTCTCCCCATCTTTTCCCTACCCACCACCCCAAAACAGTGATCCCACTGTATACCCCCTCCCCCAATCTGCTCTCTCCTATATCCTTCCCAATCTGCCCTCTGATGTTCCAGTAGGACAAGATAGATCTCCATACCCCAGTGCCTGTATATCTTATTTCCCAGTTGCATGTAAAGTAATAGTAATAATAGTGTGTGTGTGTGTGTGTGTGTGTATATATATATATATATATATATATATATATATATATATATATATATATTAGAACATTTGATTTTAAAACTTTGAATTCCAGATTCTTTCCCTTCCTCCCTCATCACCCACCCTTACTGGGAAAATAAGCAATTCAATATAGGTTGTACATGTGTAGCCATGCAAAACATTTCCATAGTAGATATATTGTGAAAGACTAACTATATATCCCTTCATCCTATCCCAAGCCCCACTTGTTCTATTTTCTACTTTGATCCTGTCCCTTTGCAAAAATGTGTGCTTCCAACTTCCCTCACCCCCAACTTGCCCTCCCTTCCAGCAGCCCCCCTCTCATCCCCTTCCCCCCTACTATCCTGTAGGGTGAGATATCCTATTACATGTGTATGCCATTCCCTCCCTAAGCCAAATTCAATGAGAGTATGGTTGACTCATTACCTTTTGCCTTCCTGTTCTTCCCCTCCATTGTAACAGTTTTCCCTTGCCTCTTTTATGTGAGATAATTTGTCCCATTCTGTCTCTCCCCATCTCCTCTCATTATATTCCTCTCTCACCTCTCAATTTCACCTTTTAAGTATCATCCCTTCCTATTGAGTTGGTCCTATGCCCTCTGTCTATGTATACCTGTACACATATATACACACACTCACATATGTATTCATATGCCCTCCTATATGTATATATATATACATATATATACACAAATTTATAATCCCTTCAACTATTCTCATACTGAGAAAAGTTTTATAAGTTACAATTATCATTTTTCCATTTAGGAATGTAAATAGTTCAACTTTGATAAGTTCCTTATGGTTTCTTTTCCCTGTTTACCTTCTCATGTTTTTCTTCTTGTATCTGAATGACCGATTTTCTATTCAACTCTTTTTTTATCAAGAATTCTTGAAAGTTCTCTATTTCATTGAATGACCATATTTTCCCCTGAAACATAATACTCAGTTTTGCTGGGTAGGTGATTTTGGGTTCTAATCACAGCTCCTTTGACCTCCAGAATATCATTTTTGATCATCTTTGATCCCTCAATGTAGAAGCTGCCAGAGCCTCTGTTATCCTGATTGTGTTTCCACAATATTAAAATTGTTTCTTCTTGGCTTCTTGTAATATTTTCTCCTTGATCTGGGAGTTCCAGAACCTGGCTATAATTTTCCTAGGAATTTTCTTTTGGGGATCTTTTACAAGAGGTGATCAGTGTATTCTTTCAACCTCTATTTTGCCCTCTGGTTCTAAAACATCAGGACAATTTTCCTTGAAGGATAATTTCTAGGTTCGTTTTTTGATCATTCCTTTCAGGTTGTCCAATAATTTTTAAATGATCTCTCCTGGATCTATTTTCTGGGTCAGTAATTTTTCCAATGGGATATTTCACATTGCCTTCTCTTTTTTCATTCTTTTGGATCTGTTTAATAGTATCTTGATTTCTCATAATGTCACTAGCTTCCATTTACTCCAATCTAATTCTGAAGGAATTATTCTCTTCAGTGAGCTTTTGAGGTTCTTTTTCCATCTGGCAAATTTGGCTTTTTAAGTCATTCTTCTCGTCATTGCCTTTTTGAACCTCTTTTGCCATTTGAGTTAGTCTATTTTTTAAGGTATTATTTTCTTCAGTCAGGTTGTTGACTCTCTTTTCCTGATTTTCTTGCATCATTCTCATTTTTCTTCCCAATTTTTTCTCTACTTCTCTTATTTAGTTTACAAACTCCTTCTTAAGCTCATCTATGGCCTGTAACCAGTTCATATTTTTCTTGGAAGCATTTGGTGCAGGAGTTCTGACTTTGTTGTCTTCTTCCTGTTCCATTATTTGATCCTTTTTGTCCCCCAAAAAGGAATCCAAAGTTGGATTGCTGTCCTTGCTTTGCTTCCTTTGCTTGCTCATGTTGCTACTCATTTACTTGACTTTTCAGGTTTTTATGCTTCCAGAGAGGAGAGCTTTGTCCCAAATCACTGGGGTTTTTCTCAGCTGCTGGAGCTATTACTTGGGTGCCCTCTCAGAAGCCTCCACTGGCTCTAGCACACTGATCATGCACCTCAGGACCTCCACCCTAGACAACAATCCAGATCCAGTTAGGTTAAAGCAAGAACAATTACCCCTCAGAATGGTTGCTTGGTCCTCCTACAATCTGCAGCTCAGGAGATCTGAAGCAGCCATGCAGCAGCAGCCGTTGTGCCTCAGTAACTTCTCCTTTCATGTGCAGAGATTGGACCACAGCCCTGGATACCCTGTTCCCACAAAGTCCACACTGACCTCTCACTTTGTCTTTGGCATCTATGGGTTGATAATTCTGGAAACCTCCACAGCTTGTGGTGATCTACTCTCCTGAAGTACCTCCAGCCTTGGTTGGTCAGGCCACCCTGAGATTAAAACCATGGACTCATGTGGGGCTGGGCTCTGCTCCCAGTGTGCTGCAATGGACCCTTTCTGCTGGTCTGCTGAGCTGTATTCAGTGGGAATTTTGTTTCTCTCTGTCACTTTGAGGGTTCTGTAGCCCTAAGGTTTGTTTAGAGTCATTTTTATAGGTATTTGAGGTGGTTATATGTAATGGGAATGCAAATTTGGAAGATCTTCCCTGCCCCTAGGCTAAAGTGCACCTGAAGCCTGGGGTGGGAGGCTTGTTTTTCAGTAGATACTTTTTGATTGGCCAGTGGGTCAATAAGGTTGTTACATTCTCTGAGCCAGGAGAAGGCTATATAAGCCCTGATGTGAGGCTTTGTTTTGGGGGCTCACTTTGAGAAGTGTTCTGTGATTGATCTGGATTCTGGGAAGCCGTTGTCCAGAGGGCCCCCCCCCCGGCTTTGAAAAACCCAGATGATGAAAGCCAGATGTTGATTTGATATGGATGTAATGGCTGGACAGTTTGGAAAGCTGTCTACTTGATCTGTTTCTGTCTTGATAATTCTGCCTGTATACTTTGAAGTTCGGGGTGCTGACCTTTTCCCCTGAACGAGGTAGATGATATATGTATGACTGATTAAAGTAAGCTTGCTAACCCATTTTGAGTTGCTTTCCTTTAACAAAGCAGATCCAAGAACCTGTGGTAGCAGCAAACCCTGAGGACGTGCTTGGGGTGCTTGCCGCTACATTATGGAGGGCAGATTCAGAGTTTTCCTGCTTCTATGCTGCCATCTTGGCTCAACCACTCCCATCTATTCCTGAATCCATAACTAACTGGGAGTGATTCAATGCTTTTTAAATCTTGGGAAACCAATGGGGGCAGAATGGAATGCATAAATGCCTTTTGAGGTCAGGTGGGAACTTTCCGTTAAATACAGATCACATTTTCTTAAAGTTGATCTCAAAGCACTGACCATGTTCAGAAACCCTGGGTTCCAACCCCACCTCTGTGCTTACAACTGTGATGTTGGACACATCACTAATTATCGCTGGGTCTGAGCTGTCTTCCATTTTGTTTTTCATTTGGAAAATGAAGAGGTTGGGTCAGAAGCCTTCTCTTCCCTTGGGTTTAGATAGAAATTACACTAGGACGAGTCTCTATTATGCTGTTATTCAAGGACATTAAATATTCTCCAGACTATTGCACAAAGACACGCAATAACTCCCATGTGCTGACGACTAAAAGAATTAGGATGGAAACAATCCCTCTGTGCGCTCACTGGAAGCATCCTCAGTTCAATGTCAGGGGCAGGCAGGCTAACAGGGAGAGCAGGCACCACATCCTTTTTCCTTCTGCTTTTGATCTCTTTATCCCAAAATTGTTCATTCCACATAGATTCAGAATTACAAGTATTTAGGATGGTGATATCTACTAAATCATTGTCCCTCGGTTATTTTTATTTTGAATTGAAGGACTATCAAGAGAAAAAAGAATATTTCCATAGAAAAAGTAGAGCTGGGAAAGAGGATATGTGAAGCCATGAATCTCTAGTAAGTACAGCTTGTTTTTTTTCATAAAAGTTTATAATAAATCAAACCAGATACTTTCAAAGTTACCCAACTCACTTGTGTTTCCCTCTAAATTATTGCTTGTTCTATTCTGTGCATTTTAAAAATATGGTTCAGTGATCCTCGCATAAACTATTCTTCACTTCTCATCAATTCAGCTACCCAGGATCCTCTAATTTGGGCCATGTGGAATCAGTGTCCTTCAGATTTGTCAGATGTTCATGTCTAGGTGGGTGTCAGCAGCTGGCCTTACTGACCAGCATTTCTTCATGGAAACAAAGTGGGGTAGTATCTCCTAGCATTGTCTACCAGCTGAGTTTGCTGGGTAGCTTTCCATATTACAGTTCAGTAGATCTCCTTTTGTTAACTACCAAATGTTCCATGAGTGGCTCATTTTACTACAATCTCACATCAGAACTTCCAGACTCACCTTTGTCAGGTTTTGCCTACCATATCACCCATTCTTCAGTGCCTAAAACAGAAATTATCTGGTAATTCTGTCATTTCTCTGCTGTTGGAGAGGCACTGAAAACTAAGATAAAATGAAACCAGTTGGATTTCAAATCAAATATTCTCCTCTAGATGTGACCTAACATTCAACTCCAGGACTGAATTGCAGTTGAAGAATGTGTCCCCTCATGCTCAAGAGGAAATTACTATCAAATGAATATGAGAATTTTAAAAGTGTAAGGAAATCTTAGCCAAATTCAATCCAAACAATAAAGTTGACCAAAGAAATTAGAAAAGGAGACATAAACTTAGTACAATCTACACAGGACGGCAGAGGAGGGGTTTTCTCTTTAACTGTGTTAGGAAAAACAGAATAAAACAATGATAAGTCAACAATGAAAACAGAATGAATGAACTTCAATTTTGTTTTTATTTTTCCTATGACTTTAAGAATGTTCATTGCGATAGAGAAAGAGAGGAATAAAAACAGCGAATAGGGAGCAGATAGCCAAGATAACTGGGAGAAAAGCTCTGAGGCAGCCACCTGCCCTTAATGAGTTTTAAGGCCAGATGAACTATATCCCAGGATCATAGGATCAGAGGGCAGGTTCAGGGGGGGGGGTCCTCACCCAGAGAGTACTACAACACCTCTGGGCCATTCTCTATCTATGCCCACACTCAGGGAACAGAATTAAATGGAAAATGGAATTGTACTGTCATTGTGAATGATCCAGGAGGTATCATGGAAGACCAGAGTGCAATTATAGATCTGGTAAAGGAAAATGTGAAAAGAAAAGAAAAGAAAAGAAAAGAAAAGAAAAGAAAAGAAAAGAAA
>NW_027186458.1:2086160-2119741 GCF_028583685.1 Petaurus breviceps papuanus | reverse complement strand
GGAAAGCTGTCTACTTGATCTGTTTCTGTCTTGATAATTCTGCCTGTGTACTTTGAAGTTCGGGGTGCTGACCTTTTCCCCTGAACAAGGTAGATGATATATGTCTGACTGATTAAAGTAAGCTTGTTAACCCATTTTGAGTTGCTTTCCTTTAACAAAGCAGATCCAAGAACCTGTGGTAGCAGCAAACCCTGAGGACCCTTGGGGTGCTTCCTGCTACAGAAGTATTCCCGTTCTCATGCAGGGTAATGTTGTCAGGTTATGTTCTACAACCAGGTCTAAGGTTCTTATCACTTCTCCTGTGGAGTCAGTGTAGGTCTGACCATTTTTGTATCACTGCTCAGACACAATCAATAGTCTTTTTGTTGAATTGTTTCAATCATGTCCTACTCTACATAACCTGTGTGTGTGTGTTTTGGTAAAGATACTGGAGTGATTTGTCATTTCCATCTCTAGCTCATTTTACAGATGAGGAAACTGATGCAAACAGGGTTGAGTGATTTGCCCAGGGTCACACAAGGTAGTGAGTGTCTGAGGTCAGAGTTGAACTCGGATCCTCCTGACTCCAGGCCTAGCATTCTACGCACTGTACCATTTAGCTGCCTGATAAAATCTAATGTCTCCCTATTACCTACGAGATCAAATATCATTTAACATTTAGAGCTCATTATAACCTTACCCCTTCCTGGCTGTCTTTAGTAAATCATTCCTTTCCAATAATTCTAAGGTACAGTTATCCTGTCCTACTTATGTTTCCTTACACAAGACAAGCTGGCCTCTATACATGAGCTGTCCCCCATACGTATAATGCTATACCTCTCATTCTCTGACTCTCACATTCTCTGAAGTCAAGAAATTCAAAATTGAGTTCAAATCCTGCCTCTGACACTTCCTATCTATGCAATCATGGGACAAGTAAACCTCTGTTTGCCTCAGTTTCCACAATTTTAAAATGGGAATAATCATAGCACTTACTTTGCAAGGTTGTTGTAAGGATCAAGCAAGATAGTATTCATGAAACACAAAAAAGACAGCCTAGTGTATCCCACAAAGCAGGTGGCATAAAACTGTCTATTCTCTTTCCTTTTCCTCCCCCATGTTTCTCTGGATTTTTGATTTTGATAATTTCCTACAAAACCCAGTATTCAATCCTCATTTGCATCAGATGCTCCTCATTAGGGGAGACTGATTATTCAATAGCCCATGCCTGCCTGAGGGACAGAGTTGGGTAAGAGCTTGAGAGGAGAGTTGTTATTCTGCAGGCTTTCAGATCCAAAACCAAAAAAAGACACATGCTTCCAGATCCCATTCAGGAATAACTCCAAAGAGAGAGGGAGTCTCTGGGAAGAAGCTGACATGTGGAAGAGTTGGCACCAGTTGGGTTGGCTTTTTCCCAGTCTTTTTCTCTCTTCAGAGATTGAAGAGAATCTTCCTGAAGTTGAAAACAAGATTAATATCTCTCTTCTCTCAAGCTCTTGCTAACTCTGCCCTTTACGTAGACATGGAACATGATATAATCAATCTCCATTAATGGAGAGAGTCACATGCAAATGATTTTGACGCATGGGTTACAGTTACAACCCAACAACATCCCATCACATTCAAAGATTATACCCATCTAAGTATACTGCAGGTTGTGGGGGAGATGTGGTGGAGGGAATCTTGAATTTATTCCCAAATATTGACCTCAGTATTTTGATTCTTCCCATAAGGTTCTCAGTGTAATATTTTTGTCACAAAATCCTTCTCTCAATGATCAGTTGATAACACTGCAGCCTGATGACTCCCAGACAGCTAGTATCCAGTGGGAATCGGAGACATGGATGACCTTCAGGGGTGTTGTTGGTCTCTGTTACCATGGACTCCAGCAGTTTTTCCTTCCTGAGCCCAGGAGAGCTAAGCACATCCAACTTCGTTGTGTAGTGTTTATTTGTCCAGTGCCGACCATGTGCAAAGCCTGGGTTTCTTTTTGTGACCCTCTTTACTCTACTTTCCCCTTTTAGGTCTATTTTCTTTTACTTATCTAGGCTTTCAAATCTCTATCTTCTTGCCTCATTTCCCCCGGCTAATGCCCAAGGCAAAACATAGAGTAAACTCCTTCCTTCTTGAAATCCACTGCAGTCATGACATTTCCTGGCCATTTTTTACCTTTCCTTCCTGAAAGGCAATTATCCTGACAAATAGTTTACTTTAAAAAAAATGAGCATTAGTGAACCTCCATCCTTTTTTTTGACTGTTTTAAAAACACACAAAGTGTTCCTCCAAGGCCTCAATATAGTATAGAGTTGACCCTGGATTCTTGAAGGCTGTCCTAGAAGGAAAAAAAAAAAACAAACCTCTAATCGATTCTGCAGAGTGAAAAGATTGAATTTGGTCCCATAACAGACAGAGATTATTGTCTGGGAATCAATGTATCTAAGATTAAAGAGGCAGAACACTTGTCAGTTGTCTGAGAGTGGATGAATATTTTGGCTATGGAAATATAAGAGGGAAAGAAGAATGCAAAATGGTCCTTGATCCTCTGTGGTTCACTTCTATTTCCATGGGGATGGTGGTGGAGAGGCTTTAAAGTGGGTAAAGATGCTAAGAATCACATTTTTCAAGGCATATTTGTTTTCATTAATAAATAAGTTTTCAGGACACATAGCAAAAGGAATTTTGTTCCCTATACCAAAAAAATCACAGGAACGATCCCTATTCTATCCCTTACAAACATAGGCCCATGGTACTAGTGCTAGGGAATGACCCTGAGATTCCAACAGTATAAAGAATTCCTGAAGGATAAAAGCCTCTCTAAGAATGAATGCAGGTTGAAAATTTCTTGAAAATGTAATGTCGTAGAGAGTTTCCTTAAGCAGAGGTGTCAAACATGATGGCTTATGATCCACAACACTCCTGAATACTGTTGAACCAGATTAAAATGTAACTGGGAAATGTTTAACAAAACAGATAAGAACATAATAGAAACTAGATCATGCGAATATGTCATTTTCTAAGTCACTCTGTGGCCAGCAGGGTTCTTTATGTATGGTTGGGTGGACCCTGTTTCTGTTTGAATTTTACACCATTGACCTAGGGCAGGGCGCTGAGATGTTAAATAATTGGGATCACATTGCTATTGTTTCAGGTGTAGCACTTGAATTCAAGTCTTTTTTATGCCCAGGCTACCTCTCTAACCCTTATGCTGTACTACTTCTTATACTAACTGAAGGATCTCTAAGGAGCTGACATTTGCATTGTACTTTAGGGTATATAAGCTACTAGACACACTTTCTCATTTGATCCTCATAGCTACGCTTTGAGGCCTGTGCTATTGTTATCTTCATTTTATAGATGAGGAAAGTATGGTGCCTTTATCAGTATCACACAGTTGATAAATAACCAAGCTCAGATTTTTATCTAACACTGGGTTCCTTCCATGTGAGATCTTTGCCCAGTGTCCAATAATTTGTCATATTAAAAAAGGGAAATAGCAGTATCCATAAAGAGTTGTAGTTCTGGCAACATAGAAGAGTGCCTCAGGTTCTCAGTGGAGAGGTAGATGAAGGATATAGGCATGTGGGGTAGGCCAGAGAGCTGCAGTTGGAATCACAAAGACTTTTCTTCAATTCATGGCTCATACACTTAGCTTTGTGGCCATGGCCAAGTCACAACCTCTGAGAGGCTCCATTTCTGCATCTGTAAAAGAAGGACTTAGATTCAATGGCCTCCAAATTCCTCCTAAGTCTAAATCTATAATTCTATGGGCTGTTGGAGCTGGTTTCATTGAATAAGCAAAGGAAAGAATAAACATTATTTCAAGAGAAATAATCATCTCATTTTGTGAACATAAACAAAAATACTACCAGAAAAATACTGGGAAAACAACCGCAATGGATGTGCCAACATCTGTTTCAGTGGATGCAGAGAAATTTACAAAGGCTTTGGCCAAGATCTCCAAAGTTGGTTACTTATGGGCTTCCATATGAAGTACTTGCTCTATCTAGTACCAAGCAAGGTGGGAAATTATGTTGGAAATATAGCTAAAGGTGACACAGTGTTCCACTAACTAATTTTTTCTATGTTTCAATCAGTACCAGATAGTTCTCATTATTATTGTTTTATAATACAGTTTGCATGTGGCTAATGCAAATGCAAGGTCTCTTGGCTACTCCCACTTATTTATTCTCTCACTTGAGATCCTTGACTTTTTGTTCCCCTAGATGAATTTGACTGTTTTTTCTACCTTTGTGAAGGATTCATTTGGTAGTCTGGTATGGCATTTAATAAAAAAAAAAATTAGCTAGCATTGTCATTTTGTTATGCTAGCATTGTCCAACCAGAAGCAACTAATCTCACCAATTATAAAGATTTGTCTTAATTTATTTTGAAAAATAGAGAGCTACAGCTATATACTATATATAACTACTATGTGTTTCTTTGTAGATGGACTCCAAAATATAATATACATTTTATAATTATTTCGCCTGGACTTTAGCTTTCTATCTCTTCTTCCTATGTTTTGGGGGTAATATCCAAAATGCAAGATGATTTGTTTGGGTTTATTTAACATCATACTTATTTGGTGAAATTATTCCTTTTTTCCAATTAATTTTAGTTGAATGTCTCTGGTTCTGTAAGTAGAATGTTGTATAAACTGTCAAAAAGTGATCATGTTATTTCCTCTTTTCCTATTCCTTCTATTTCTTTTCTTGCTTTAGTTATAAAGCTTGATCTTCTAGAGTTATATATCAAATAGTAGAGGTGAAATGGTATTGTTTGCTCAAACGTCACTGAATGACTTCTAGCGTTTCTTTAATATGCTGATGATGTTTATGATGATGATGCCATAAACACCATCTTTATAAGCCTTATCAAAACCACAAGCCTTTATTGAGCACTAACGATGTGCCACTCACTGATAAGTACCTGGGACACAGAAAGAAGCACAAATGTAGACCCTGCCCTCAAGAGTTCCCATTCCAGTGGGAGAGACAACAAGCAAACCGCTATGTACATACAAGATATATTCAATATTAATTGGAGGTAAGAAAATATTCTAGTAAGAGAGGTGACTAGGAAAGACCTCTTGAAGGCAAAATTTCAGATGAGTTTTAAAGAAAATCAGGAAGGAGAGTATGGCAGACAGTTAGTACAAAGTCAGAGAGATGGGATATGGAGTGTTATAAGGAGGAACAGGTAGATCAGTGTCATTGGATTGTAGAGCATGCAGATAGGAGCAACGAAGGCTAGAAAGGACCGGAATGTGAACACCTTTTAATGTCTAAGAGGGGATTATGGCATTTGATCGCATAGGTAATAGGGAGACATTTAAATTTATTGAATGCATATGTGGAGTAAGGGCAGTGAAATTGTCCTCCCTGTGCTTTAAGAAGATAATTTTTACTCTTGAGTGAAGGATGAGTTGGAATTAGGAAAGACTTGTGGCAGGCAGGTCAACCATCAGCCATTTCAACAGCCCAGGCATGAGGTGATGAAAAGAAAGTCTGCACCCCATTGAATGTAAACTCAGTCATGTCATGAAATGTTTTTTCTTTTTACCCTAGAACCTAGGACAGTACCTGGAACATATTAGTTTTGTGATTTGTAGGAATATCATTTTGACAACTGAGTGCAATATGAACTGGAAGGAAGAGTCTTGAGCCAGGGAGACCAATCAAAAGTCTACTTCAATAAGAAAGGTGTGAGGTGATTAGAGCCTACACAATGGTGCTTACTAGAAGGAGAAGGGGAGAAAGGGAACATACACAAAAATACTGTGAAGGAAGAATTAATATAGGGAAAGGGAGGAGTTCAGGATGACAGTTTTTGTGTTAGGGTGGCTTGGAAGATTGTAGTGCCCTCAATAGTAAAAGTGCAATTTGGATGAGAGGAAAGTTGGGAGTAAAGTGGAGAAGATAATAAGGTTTATGTTGTGTTTGAGATTCTGTGATATATACAATTCAAAATGTCCCATAGGCAGTTGATAATGAAGGATTGGAAATCACATGAGAAGTGAGGACTGGATAAATATAGCTGAGAATCATCTTCATAGAGATGAAACTACAAGAAGTGAAATCCCCCAGGAATAGAGGGAGAAGAGGTCCCAAGACTCAGGAAATACCTATAGCTGGCAGGCATGACTGATAGGAAGATTCAGTAAAGAAAACTGAGAAGCGGATGGATAGGAGAAGCAGGGGAGAGTAGAGTCATCGAAATTAGAGAGGAGAGAACATATGAGAGAAGACGGCGACTTTTCCTTTCAGAGATGTGAAAAAATGAGTCGAGAAAAGGTCGCTAAGTTATGAAATTAAGAGATCACTTGGCAACTTTGGAGAGATTAGTTTCATCTGAATAATGCAAATGATTGCCTGCAAATGGTTGAGGTGTAAGTAAGAGGAAAAGTAGAGTTATCCATTCTACATTGCTTTTACAAAGAGTTTAGCGATGGAGAAGAGAATAGATATAAAGTGATAGAAAAAATGAATGGATCAAGTAAGGATTTTGTTGTTCTTGGAACACATGGGTATGTTAGTGGATAGCAGGAAAGCCTTCAGCAGATGGATAGGGAGAGACTGAAGATTAATGGGTGCAGGGGAGAATAGGAGAAGGCAGCTTAGAATGGAATCACTTTTGCATATGGAGGGGTTTGCTTTGGCAAGAATGGCCACCTCTTAACGTGAGATGGCATTAAGGAGGAGAGATATCTGAATGACATTAAATTTGAAGGAAGGGCGAAGAGGGGCCTCTTAGCAAATAGTTTTAATTTTTTAGTGAAGTATGCAAAAAGGGTAGTGAAAGAGAATGCTATGGAAGGCTTGAGTATGAAGTACTTCAAGAAAACCAAGTGTATGGGACTAACAAGATGGGTCCATATCAAGACTCAAAGTGAATCCATATATTTAAGAATCATTTTGATGGGGAAGGCATGGTGCAAATGACTGTATGTGTGAACCCAAAGGCTTAATATTATGAGGAAAACTCACAAATGATGCAATTTGGAGAATTAACCCAAGAAGTTGAAGTAGCAAGACCAGTAGACCAGATAATATGTTGTTTAACTCCAGGCCAATGTTACAGAAATCAGGCCATTAGGAAAGAACTTACATGAAGACGTGAGCTTTGGCAGGTCCAGTTGGTGATAAACAATCATTTACAAAGATATATCTGCAGAGTTTTCCACCTTTACCACCATTTAAAATTCTAAATGTCAATGATGAACAGAAACTTCCAAGACTGGTGGAAGTCTTAGAGAAATGCCATCATATTAGACAAATGTTAACAGAAAAATTTAATAACAAGTGGTCGTTTTTAGAGTTATACCATAAGAATTTGATGATGATGCTTTAATAAGGGAAATTATATTCAAGGAAAACTAAGTAAAAAGGAAAAAGTGACATTGGGGCAGAAAGTTGAAATAAAATGAAAAATACATAATGAATAAAAAAAAGATATGATATGAAATAGAATGGAAAATTAAAACTTTGAAATAAAAGATCGAGATTTTAGAGAAAACTATTACAATCTACAAGGAATTTGAAAACCAAAGACTGAAACTTCAGCACCATTTCTTTTTACAAATGCAGACTTAAGGCAAAGGCTGTAAGGCATGGTGACAGATTCTCCCATGAAAACAGGAGAAAGAATGTGAACAAATCATAGCTGCCAAACAGCTAGAGATGCAAAATAAACTCTGAGTTAAAGATGAGAAATTGAAACAAATCTAGGTTATTGTTATCAAGCAAAAGAATGATAAGCCATAGGGACCATCATGGGAGCAAGATCAAGAAAATTTTCTCAAAGATCAGTTTCCCCATCCCCAATACCTAATGCACCACCAATTCATCTCTGACACAGATGATTGAGCTCTGCAGGGGATAGATGGGTAGATCATGAGCTTGCCTCTCTTGAAATAGTCATGCAGCCACATGTCCCCCATGGCATCACAGGAGCTGGCATAAATGAAAAGGCACTTGTTAAGTGTAAGAAGTACATGCCAACTCACCAGGAACTAGCCTCTGATGGGGACATTGAAAGTAAACTAATTAAGGATGATATTTTTGAAACAAGAGGTGGTGGGCAGGCTGTCCAATTTACAGAATTTAAGAATTTAAAGCAAGAATCATCAACTAGTCAGAGACAAATATCCCTTGTGTTATAGCAGACAAGAAATTACTGTGGAGTCTGGGTGGACAGATGTGGAAACTCGGTGTTCTGCAGCTGTGGAAATGGCAGGATCTCAACTTAGAACTAGGTGCCAGCATCATGAACAACCCAAGCACACAAAAGCATGGGTTGACCTTCTCTTGTGATAAAAGGTATTTTTCATATTATTGGTTTATTTTGAATCAAACAGCTGTGCTATTTTGTAAAAAAAATAAAAATAAAAAAGCAAAACCTTGCTTTGTTTAACATTGCATACTTCATAAGGGTTGGCTGTTATTTGCTGGCAAAGACAGCAACATTTCCCCCTTCAGCCTCACAGACATCTATTGTTCAAATTTTTCTTATACTCTGTTATGCTTAATCATGAATTCCAGAAAGAGAACCTTCTTGGTTTGTAATTAACTTTTGATTATGCTATTTTGTGTGTATTTTCTGCATACTCTTATAGATAAATATGCAAGGAGTTGCCTTGGGGAAAGAGAGAGGCATATCTGGCTTACATGTTCTTTTATAAAGTGTCTTTTTTCCAACTTGGGTCTCATGATATTTAGGTTGAAAATAAAACACATTCTGCTATTTATTTAGCTACAAAAATTCACTTTAGATGTTTCACTGGTAATTCAAACTTTCATAACAAAATGAATTCAATGATTGTCTCATCAGAATTCATATTGGAAAGAGAATTGTGTTGAATTTCATATTCTATATACATATCAATTTTCTGGCATTTGACTATGACAGATGACTTGGAATAAAAAGCACTAAAATTTGAAGTGTATAATATAAAAAGACATTTTTGGTTTCATATTGCAACTGTCATACAAATTAGAAAAAATCTCATAGGGTGAATATTTTAAGTGCAACTACCAGTGTGTATGTGTGAGTATGTATTAGCTAATACAGTAAGCATTCTTAGATATAACCCACATAGACAAAAGTTCTTTTGTGTGTAGGGAGATTGAATTGCTAATTAATTTATGGAATTATGAAATAGGGGTAGACGCACCCAGTTCTTTGGTACTCACCAAGAAAGAACACCATGAAGGTGAGAGTGATCTTCACTCACATTTTAATAAGGCCCAGAGAGTACAAGGGAAAATGGCATAGAAAGGACAGAGATAAATGACAAAAAGAGGGAGTAGAGAAGTAGACAGTGTGGGGATAGGGATGGGGACAGGCTTGTGGAGGGAGGCATTCAGTGTGACAAAGTAAACGGGGCAGGGGAAAGTCACAGAGAGTAAGTCATGTAACCAAAGATTACCACTGGGGGGACTCAGAAGCATGGACCCAATTGCTATGCAGCAGTGGTCTGGGGGCAGGATTCTGAGGTCCCATTTTTATAGTGTTTTTCTGGGGAACAGACTAATTCTTATTTAGGCCACCTTGGACTGAGTTCATTAACATACCCAAATCCTTCCAGTGTTGTTAATAAAACTTTAAAGTTAACATATCCATCTCATCTTAAAATTATCAGCACCTTGGGTGTGCTGGTGGTCTTACTGTGGATGTCTAGAACTTATCTGGCATTTATATTTCATAGAACCAAGAGGCTCTGCCAGCAGGGCCTAAACAGCTTGCCCTGGTTTACCAAATATTATCAGGATGTGATTTTTGGTTAATATACTTACATTAACTTACTGAATAGAAGTTGAGTGAGAAGAACAAGATACAATTTTAATACAGGGGGTTATCAATAATTTTTAAGCACTTAAGCAATTTTTAAGCAAGAGTCCTGAGACTGAATACTGTGAGAACGACTGCTTTAGAAACTTTTACACTGAGCTGTTATTGAAGATGATGGACTTTATTTTTCTTCTCCCTCTTATCACTATACCATGGACCTTACAGATTTATTCCCATGTACAATTTTTCACTTGGGATTTATTGTAGCCTACTGGTGCTCACTGTATGCCTGTCCACTGACATTCAAGTATCCAGAAACTCTGGTTTTCTATGACTCAGATCATATTGCTGTGTGTTAAAATGATAAGCCTTTGTCATTTGACCATATTCATTCTTTTTTTCTTATTTTAATTTTCTAAAAGTCATTGTTTTACCTTATCTCATTTCAAGTGAAATGAGAATTTTAATTGGTCTTGTTATTCTTCCTTTAACTCTGAAAGGTAATGTTCAATTCCATAATCAATGAAGTTTTTTATGTCTATCAGGAAAGATGCTTATACTTAGTACATTATTTATTACTATATTGATTTTTCATAGAAGTGGAAAAGATAAATAACTCTCTGGTAGTTTTTAGAACTTGTTTTTTTTCCCTAATCCTCTTAACATATATACCAAGCTGATGTTTGAATAACCTTTGAACTATTTTAAAAAATTAATTCTTCATAAAAATGTTTCTGAAACCATCACAGGATTTTTATACCAAGAAATGACATGTGTGAGTAACCATTAGACCATTTCTTTCCAAGTATAATTTTTTACTCAGTTGTCCTATATTATTTTATTTTTAATAGTATTTTTCTCCAGCTACCCTGTCAAGAAAATTTTAGCATTCATTTTTATGAGACTGTGAATTCCAAAATCTCCTCCCTACCTTTCCCTCTTCTGAAAATTGTAGGCAGTTTGATATAGTTTCTATATGTGTAATTGTGTAAAAAAAAAATCCATATTAGTCAGCTATGAAAGGAGAAACAGATTAAAGGAAACTCACAAGAAAGAATAAAGTTAGTGAAAAAAATGCTCTTTGACCTGCATTCAAAGTCCATCAGTTCTTTCTATGGATATGGATAATATTTTCCTTCCTGAGTCTTTTGTAGTTATCTTGGGTCATTGTGTTGCTGAGAAGAGCTGAGTCGTTCATAGATGATCATCACAGAATGTTGCTGATACTGTGTACAAGGTTTTCCTGTTTCTACTCATTTCACTTCACATCAGGTTATACAAGTCTTTCCAGAAATTTCTGAATTCTGCCTGTTAATCATGTCCTAGATTATTTTAAATGATTTATTCATTTAAAATCATATTTGGGCAATAGCGCTATTATGACTTCTCTCAGGTGCTTTAGGGGGGAAATAAAGGAAGTGAGAACTGGAAAAGTATGGTAGGGGAAAATGGCCTGAGATAAGTGGGAAGGTGTATGATCCCCAAAGGAATTCAAAGAGGAAACAGTAGCATATGAAGTCAATAGATAGATGGTTACAGGTAGTTGACCACCTGTTGGGTCCATCCTGCTTTCCAAAATTCCATCATTTTGTTTTTGCTGTATGCATTATCCTCATGCTCTCAGCACTAATACGGTCATAAACAGAGTCCAACAAGCCTTCACTTGGTTCACTATGGTTTAGCCTTGGTCTCATTTGGTCTTTTTCACACCTTTGCGGTAGACTAGGTCCTCTTAGTACTATATTTGAATGCACAATTCAAATAAAAAGCACTGTGCTTTCATTTAGAGAATACAAATCTAATGAATTCAACTTGATTGGTATTATTATACATCATCAGACATTGTTATCATCCACTTTAAGAAATCAAAATGTCAATTCAAGTCAACTTAAATTATTAAGCACCTACTATGTTCCTGCTGTGTCAAGGGCTATGGACAAAAAGAAAAAAGAAATGAAACATTTCCTTATGCCATGGCTTTATGTCCTGCTCTGACACACAGCTAAAAAAATACAAAGTAATTTGAGGAGCCAAGAGAAGCTTAACAATTAAGGGAATCAGGAAAGCCTTCCAGTAGGTAGTGCCATGTGAAATGATTGAACCTTCAAGGAAGCTGGGAACGCAAAGAGGCAGAGATGAAACCCAGTGAAGTTTGTTAATGAGGCTTAAATTTTGTCACAAGTTTTCAATGAACCCTGTCTACATCTGATGATGCCTCTGAAAGTCCCTCCCACAGCTGTTCTGCAGCTGCAATGACATCAGCACACCAAGATCAACCCAATCACAGTGGAGTGTTCTGTGGCCCTTGAAAGTGGGGCAAGATGAGTACTAGAAGGAAAAAAATCAGATTACTGGGATCAGCTCGGAAGAAACCAGAGCTTTGTTGGGAAAACACACAATATTCAAGCATTTCAAATCATCTTGGATATGTTTAAGCAAAACTTGAGTCCTGACTGCAGAGACTGAGGGAGTTTAGAAATATATGCATATGTTAGTTTTATCATTCACAAATGCCTCCAGGACCCATAAACCAGTTTGGGGAAGAGCATGGCACATAATTGGGAATAGAGTCAGCTGTGGGGGAGGAGGGAAGGCATCTCTACAGTTATCTGAATTTATACATCCACATTTTTAGCTCTGGTAGGAAGCATAGAGATCTATTAGCCAAATCCCCTCATTTTGAAGAAGAGGAGGCTGGCTTAGAGATGGTTATCCTGTCACACAGCTAGCCTATGGGGTAGTGGGCAGAATCCCGAGATGTGGCTCTGAAAGTTTTGATATTTCAAAGAAGCTGTGATTTTATCTCAGGGGGTCTTTTCTCTGTGAATGTAACTTCCATGTCTGGTCATCCTGGGTATACCTATGGTAGCATTCGTGCCCTAGGTCTTATCTTACATTTCAACTATAGCAATGGAACACAGTCTTGGGGAAATTGACTTTACCCCCAGGGCAGGGAGCATGGACTATGTTGATGCATGTTGATGACCCCAAAGTGAAGGGAACTGTAATGCCAAGCAAAGGCAACTTCCCAAGGTTCAAAATACCAGCATAGGTGCTCTCCATTTTATTCAGTGAAAAATTAAGAACAGAGAAAATCAACATATAACATCATCCAAAATATAGCATTTATCAAGTATGATTCAATAATCTCCAAGTACTACCCCCACCCCTGGACATTAGATTCATTTAATCAATCACAAAGTCCCTCTTCTAAATACTACTCCACCCCTAGACTGTACATTCATTTAGTCCATCACAAAGCCCCTCTTCTCAAATGGAGATTAGTTCCCAGTTATAAGTAAAGTACATTCATTTGTTTAATGACAGAGCACAAAAAGGTCAAAAGTTCCCCACCCTTGGATCACAATTGAATCTACCCCAGAGTTATAACAAGCTTAAGCACAGCATTTAATACCCAAAGAGAGGTCTTTTCTTCATCTTGACTTGAGGCAAGGTCTCAGCAATCCTTGTTCCTGGGGAGACAAAGCTTAGCAAGGCCACAAGATTCTTTGCCAGTCTCTTCATTAATTCATTCTCTGTCTGCAGAACAGTCCTAGAACCCCTGAAAACATCAGCAAAACCCTCTTTCAGGATTTCTGTAAACATACAACAAGAGAATCCTTCTTCAGGTCTTCTGAACCAACAGAAAGGTTCCAAGACCTCTGCAACAACAGGACTGTCCTTCACCAGTGGACAGTAGTCACTCTGTCTGCAGGACAGTCTCAGTGGCTCTGAACCAACAGCAAGGTTCTGAGACTTCTGCAATAACAGGACTGTCCTTCACCAGTGGACAGAATTCACTCCCTCTCTGCAGAACAGTCTCAGTAGCTCTGAACCAACAGCAAGGTTCTGAGACTTCTGCAATAACAGAACTGTCTTTCACCAGTGGACAAATCTGGCAAAACAACATCAAAACAGGCAAAGTACCAGCATAACAGCCATGTCTCCTCAGTCCTTGGCAGCTCTGGGTGGCAGCTCTCAAAAGTCATGGGCAATTCAAAGTGGCCCTCAGCAATCCTCTCAGTCTCTCTCTGCCTCCAAGATGCTGCTTCCAAAAGGTTCTTCTGCCTCTCTCTTTTCTTGTGTCTCTCTAAATTTTTGTCACCAGCTCCTCCCAGTCCAGCCCTCTTTTTTCACAACAAGTCAATCCCACAAGTGGGTTTCACAAGCTCTGGGTTTTAACACAATCAAAGCAAAAACCAAGCCAATACAGGGGTATCTTTAAATTATATTACTATTACAGGAACTAGTCACAAAGTCTGGACATCTGGGAGACATGATTAATGAACATGGGAGAGGGAGTAGAGAGGGGGCATCGCCAGAAGAAAGAATAGCAAACAGAAGAGGATGACATTTTGCTTAATGAATTTAATCCCTTGTGTTCAGATGCTAAAGACGCAGGATGGTAGAGTGGAAAGGGCATTGGATCTGCAGTCAGAGGACCTGACTTTGAATCTTACTACCTCTGTGACCTTGGGCTTAATAACTCTGTGCCTCAGTTTCCTCATTTGTTAAATGAATGCAATTGGACTAGCTGAATATGGAAGGTCCCTTGAATTTCTAGATCTGTGATTCTCATAATAACTAGCATTTAAATGTCACTTAAAGGTTTGCACAACACTTTTACACATATTATCTCATTTGATGTTTACATCAAGGTAACATGCTATGAGGTAACTGTTTCTATCCCTATTTTATTGAAGGGGAAATTGAGACTGCTGGAGGTTAAGTGCCTGACTCACCAAGAGTCTGTGATGGTCACTAAGTGTATGAGATATAATCCAAACTTAATTGTCCTGACTCTAGATGAAGTACTCCATCCATTATACTAGTTAGCTGGCTGTGATTCTATGACTCTATGACTGACAGGCTTAGGAGCAAGTCCTAGAAGTAAAACTAGGGTGAGGTAACCAGGGAATCTCTCCAGGGTGCTGAAATCAGAGACCACCAAAGGTACTTCCACTCTTTCAGTAATATTGAAAGCACAGGGGTTTTTTGCAATTATAATGAGTTTAATTAGGAATCTTTAAGGAGGCAAGCTGGTTTGGGCTCATCTCCCCTAAACTCTGCTTCCTTTCCTCCCCTTCTCCCTATGATTTCCTAAGAATTCAGCTTGAGGCAAGTGTCCTTTGGGGATTACAGTATCCACTCACCCCCTCACCTGCAGGCACACTTGCTACTTTCTCCAGGTAAAATTTGTCATATTTACCCCTAGGGTAAAAAATCTCATTGTGAGTGTCTGAGAGACATTTAGCCTTTCTTTTAGCCAAAGATACCTAGGTTCTGGAAAGTGCTCAGAAAAAGACAGGTTCCCTTTGAGTGACTTTGTGACATCAGAATGTCATAACAAAGTGGAGTTAAGTGAGTCACATGAGTGCCAGTCTAGGTGAATGATGATGATGATGGTGATGATAGTACTAGTAGTGATAGCAATAATAATACACAGTTGTTTTCCAGTCACGTCTGACTCTTCATGACCCTGTGGACCATAGCATGACAATGCTGCCTGTGGTGTTTTCTTGGCAAAAATACTGCAGTGGCCTAGGGTCACACAGCTACTAAGAGTCTGAGGCTGGATTTGAACTCAGGTCTTCCTGACTCCATACCCAGTGCTCCATTCACAGAGACACCTATTTGCCTCTGTTAACACGTGATACCATATACTATATATTATATAAAATATAATCATATATGGCATATTATAAATGATAATTATATATTATCCAATAATTTGTATAATATTTCTATAGAGCTTCAAGGTTTTCAAAGTGCTTAACATGTATTATCTTGTTTGATGGAAACAATCACACTGTGAGACAGGTACCAGTGTTACACATACCATTTTACAAAGGAGGATAATGAGATTTAGACATGGCAAAGTACTTAGCTAAAGAATTCGAATTCAAGTTTTTATTACTCCATATCACCTAGCTTCTAGGAATTCTCATCCCCAGCATGCTGACCCCTAGGTGATTAGGGAGATAAGTAGTTGGAGAGAAAACATGGCACTTGGAGACAAAACCTGAGTTCAAATCCACTCTCAGACAGTCATTAGCTGTGTGACCCAGGGAAAGTCACTTAACTTCTCTGAGCCTCAGTAAAATAAGGTTTGGAGTAAATGGACTCCAGGGTACCTGCCTTTTGGCTCTAAATCTATGACCCAGAAATTCTCTGATTGTGGCAGCTCAGGAAACAATCTCCGCATCCTAAAACATAAAATAATTATTGGGACACAGAGGATCTTCTGAGAAAAGTTAAATATTTTTGAGCCCCAGCCATGTTGTTTTTCAGTTATTTTTAGTCATGTTTGACTCTTCATGAGTGGTTTTCTGATTTTCTGGCAAAGATAATAGAGTGTTGTTTTTTTTTTTTGCAGGGCAATTGGGGTTAAGTGACTTGCCCAAGGTCACATGGCTAGTTTTGTGTGTGTGTGTGTGTGTGTGTGTGTGTGTGTATTGTGTCTGAGGCCAGATTTGAACTCAGGTCCTCCTAACTTCAGGGCCAGTGCTCTATTCACTGTGCCACCTAGCCACCCCCTATACTGAAGTGGTTTTCCACTTCCTTCTCCAGATCATTTTGCAGAAGAAGAAATAGGCCAATACGGTTTAGTGCCTTGCCCAGGGTCACACAGCTAGTAAGCATCTGAGGCCAGATTTGAACTCAGGAAGATGAGTCTTCCTGACTCCAGGCCTGGCACTCTATCAACCATCAAGGCACCATCAAGCTGCACTGAGTCCTGGCCATAGTTGGCATATTTTTATCCAACAATAATTCTCAATTTGCTACCATCTGGTCAGGCTTAGGAAGGAGATCGGATAAGAGAGAGAAAGTTATCTTAATCTTTGGGAAATTTTTGTTCTTTCTTTACCACTCAGGCAAATGATTAAGACTTCAGATTTGTAGTGAAACACAATTCAATTACACATTGCAGATTTACCAGTTTTCATAGTTCTAATGTTAAGATGCTACTGATTCAAGACAAAAATTGTCATTATTTATTTCCCAATATGAAGCAATTTTGCCTCTCAAACCTTTAGAAAAAAATTAGCATCATATGGCATCTTTGAATTTTCTCTTTTTGGTAATTCATCCTTGTATTAATAACAGAAGTTATTCATGAGACTTCTCTATATACACTTATTTTATAATTCAAGAAATTCCAGAAACTCACAATAAATTTAAAATGGTCAATATGTCTTGATTGCTACAGAAGGATCTTTTTTTTTCCAAATTTGCTTTTGACTCTAAAAGTTTATGCTAATTAATTATTTATACAGTAATTAGTTAACATCTACAGGACTGCCAATTAACAAGCTTGTGGGTAATTCTTTAAATCCCCCCCCCCCAAATATAACAAAAAGCATACATTTCATGAAGGGAATAATAGAGAAACAGGATTTGGGTGCCAGGAAACAAACATGTGGGGACATTTTGAAAATAATCGATCTAAAACCTTTAGTGTCATTTGGAATATAGGTGGGGGGGGGCCTGCAAGCTGTCATTTTGGTGAAGTATCTCTCAAGGGTTATTAATCAGAGCCAAGGTCACTGTGAGAACTGAAGAGGAGGGTCATTGGAATTCAACATTTAAACAAGTGTCTGAAGGAACCTTGGGCTCATTAAGTGTCAGTAAGTGAAAAAAACACAGGAAAAATGACCAACACACACCAAAAAAATGAAGAAGCATGAAATCAATTATATGAACAGATACAGCATGAAGGAAGTAGAACCAAGAAAGCAACATGTGCAGTGTAAATATTCAAACAGTCCCATAATAAAGTTGAGAAATATACCTCATCCTTGAAGAGATGAAGGACTTTTTGTTATTCAGTCATTTTTTAATCATGTCCAACTCTTCATGACCCTATTTTGAGTTTTTCTTGGCAAACATACTAAGTGGTTTGCCATTTCATTTTTCAGATCATTTTACAGATGAGGAAACTGAGGCAAAAAAGATTAAGTAACTTTCCCAGGGTCACACATCTAGCATGTGACTGTAACCAGATTTGCACTTAGAAAGAATCTTCCTAACTCCAGGCCTAGGAATTTCCACCCCCCCCCCCATGTGCAATACAGAATGCCAATACTGTCCATGCTATTTTCTTAACAAAGATACTAGAGTGTTTTCTTCTACAGTAGATGAAGGGGAAAAGAGGCCAAGTGACTTTCCTAGGGTCACAGTTAATAAGTGTATCAAGCCAGATTGAAACTCAGGTGTTCCTGACTCCAGCTCTAGCACTGTATCTGCCAAGCCACCTAGCCATGAGTGACTATGGGTTTGCCAAGATGTCAGACATGCTTGAAGCACTTTTTGGTCTTGCTCAATTTTTATTTTATTTTATTGATAATTAGCTCTGCCCAACCTTTAAGCCCCCAATTTGGGCTTTCCTTGTCAAAGATTCTGGAGTGGTTTGCCATTTCCTTCTCCAGCTCATTTTACAGGTGAGGAAACTGAGGCAAACAGGATTAAGTCACTTGCCCAGGGTCACACAACTAAGAAGTATCTAAGGTCAGATTTGAACTCAGGTCTTCTTAACTCCAAATCCAGCTTTCTATCCACTACACCAGAAAATGAGGAAGGACTATGGGTTTGCTAAGATATCAGATATTATTGATGTGATTTTTGGTTTTGCTGAACTTTTATGTTCTTTGCTTTTTCTTATAAGGGAAAACTTGTTTGGAAAAAGAATATATTTAGAAATGAATTTGTAACTTTAAAAGTCATCAATAAATAATAAATAACATAAAAATGATTGAATTAAGTAATCTTTAAGGTCCTTTTCCACTCTAAATCGAATGACTTTTAGTTCCATAGAATTCTTCTAGTTAATATTCACTGTTGTGCTTGTGTGTTCCCCAATTCTCCTGATTTCTGGGAAGTTAGCCCTGAAGGCTGGATGAGTTATGCTATACAGTGAGAAGCTGAGGATCTGTCAAGTGACTTATTGATTACGTTCTGAGCCTCTTTGGTAGAAACATTCAATAAATATAAACAAGTATAAAAGCATAAAGGACAGAAAGGACATAGTACACAGTGTAAAGAAAACTAGAGTTTTTGTAAGATCTTGGTCCAAATGCTCTCATACTTACTAATCACATGATCAAGAACAAGGCATTTGACATATCTGATTCCCAGTTTCATCACCTGAATATATGTATGATAACTTAGAAAGCAAAGCTGACATTGATTTAGTGCTTTAAAGTTCAAAAAGAACTTTAGAATCAAACTCGGCTAGGGCTAGGGTTGACCGTTACTCTACATGTCATCTTGGTAGGGTTGCCATTCATCTCTCTATAAATACTACTGGCTCGTTTTGCTACTGATCCTCAGGCTTGGTTCTAAAGTACACAAACAATTATTCGATGATACTTTTTAAAAATTATTTATTTTATATGCATTTATATTCTGTCCCTCCCAATTCCTCCAATGAACAAAAATGAACTATATTATTTATTAACACTGCAATAAAAAATAAAGAGAGGCCAAGAAATAGAGCCATTTTGTTCCCCAATTAATCCCTTGGGATCACCATATTGATGTTTCCCTTAATGAAGATACCTTCCACCCTCGGCTTCTCCCATTGGGGCAGTTACAGGCTTTCAACACCATCACCAACCAATAATTATCTATAATATATCATCTGTGAAAAATAACTAATAGTCAAATCACCTTTAACCATCACTACATGTAATTATTGACTTTTTCTCATTTTTGGAAACATGATCCCACTGTTCGGTTCTCTCAGAATACCAAGTATTTTACTAAGAATACTCTTCACGTTCCTTTAAAGATAAAGGTTCAACCCATTTGTCTCAGGAAATATTTTTAATTAATATTTAATAATAATAATTAATAGGGGGCAGAGCCAAGATGGCAGAGTAGAGACAGGAACCTGGGCAAACTCTCCAAATTTTTTCTCTGCATAACCTTAAAATAATGCCTCAGAAATTTGGAGTGATAGAGTGAACAAAAAAAAAAGGTCAGAATGAGACCTTTTAAAATAATTATTCAAAAGTTAGAATTGAGCAAGTGGAAGTTAATGACTCCATGAGATATCAGGAAACAATAAAACAAAATTAAAAGCATAGAAAAAAAAAGAAAATGTGAAATCTCATCAGAAGAAACAACAGACCTGGAAAACAGATGGAAGAGAGATATATTAAACATTATCGGGCTACTTGAAAGCCATGATAAAAAAAAAAGAGCCCAGCATCATATTTCAAGAAATCATTAAGGAAAATTGCCCCAATATCTTAGATTCAGAGGGTAAAATGGAACTAGAAAGAATCCACTGATCACCTCCTGCAATAGATCCAAAAATGAAAACTCTCAGAAGTATAATAACCAAATTCCAGAACTCCTAGAGCCAGAAAAAAATGTTGCAAGTATCCAAAAAGAAATACTTCCAATGTCATGGAGCCACAGACAAGATTCAGCAGATTCTACAATAAAGGAGGAGAGACCTTGGAATATCGTTATTTGTCATTCTCAAAGAAGACCAATGACATCATGAACATGACATCTCAGCTTGCATGTGAATTGGATTTGAGTCAGGCAGAGCTGTACAAAGTCATCAGCCTCTTTTCTCCAGTTATTGTAGTTATTCTCCAGTGGCAGGGCAAAGGTCAAGAAGACTGGCAATTACCCAGGAGGCAGTGGGAGACTTTGGCCTTTCTAAATTAAGGTCTTTCTCAAGTCTCAGTTTGTCTGAGGCCATGCCAATTCAAGGATCCCCAGCTAGGTAAGAATTGTGAAATCTGGACAGTCTGCCAGCACCATGTCAGGAAACTGAATCACTTCCATTTGAATTGTCTTAGGAAGATTCCAAAGATGACCTGGAAAGATAAGGTACCAGACACTGGGGTCCTTACACGAACAAAACTTCCAAGCATTCAAACTCTGCTTCAGAGAGGGCCACTCTGATAGGATGGCCACATTGTTCAAATGCAAAATGTATACTTGCCAAAGAGACTGTTTTATGGAGAACTCACATGGGGCGAGTGTTCACACAGTCATAAAAAGCAATACAAGGTTATTCTCAAGGTCTCTCTTAAGAACTTTGGAACTGATTGTGTGACAAGGGAGACACTGGCACAGGACTGCTCAGCATGGCGTGCTCACATCAGAGAAGGTGCTGTGCTCAATGAGCAAAACAAACTGAAGAGGGAAAGGCAGGATTAGATTTAGAGAATCCGCCCCAAATGTCCACATGGACTATCTGCGCCTGACCTGGGGTAGAGCTTTCCGAGCTCACACTGGTCTGGTCATCCACAGTGGGACACATTGAACCTTGATTGCAGAACAGTGATGTCATTTTGATCCTCTTCAAGAACAAAGGACAACAACCAGCCAGGCAAGAATTGAGACAGAAAATGGGACAATTTACTGTTCCAAAGGTATCAGGCTGGAAGGGAAAACACCCAAACTTTCTGGCCAGAACAGTAAACAATTTCTGTTTACACTCATCAAAGCCATCAAAATCTACTCAATGATCTGCAGAGGCTTGGGTTGGGTCTATTATTGGCCATTGGTGAATGCCAGAATGATTTAGATTTAAAGGTATAGTCAAGGAGCTCCATTTAAAACCCAATGTACTTTTTGAAAGCCTGTTTTTAGAGCTACATTTCAAGAAATAAAAAATGAAAAGTGTAAGATAAAAGTAAATTGTCCCAGTATTTTGAAAAAAGAAGGAGGCAGAGGAGGAGGAGAAGCAGCAGCAGCATTCCCTAACTTTTGTTGGAATTGGCAGGTTGGGTCCCAGAGGGGAGCTGCTACTCTCAGATCACTTGGTAAAGACAGGTAATAGAAACCTTGTCCTAAGAATCCAGTTTGTTACCTAACACAAATACCATTGCATCCATGTGAGGTACTCCTTAAACTTAGACCATAGTAGCGAAGCACTTGTGTAAGAAATATGTGTGACAAGGTTTAATTCACATCACCTACTCTAGAAGTTCTTCTCTAGATAATGGAGCAACAGACCAAGAGTGAGGAAAACTCCTCTTCCTGAGGTCAAATCTGGTCTCAGACACTAACAGTATGACCTTGGGCAAGTCACTTAACCCTATTTGCCTCAGTTTCCTCATCTGTAAAATGAACTGGAGAAGGAAATGGCAAATCTTTCTGCTATTTTTGCCAAGAAAACCCCAAATGAGGTTATGAAGAGTTGGACAAGACCAAAATGACCAAAAGCTTTCCCTTACTATATTTTTTTTCATTAAATCACTTTGAATTAATTTTGGCCTCTGAATAAATACTAAAAGTAAGTATATAGGGGGGAAGTTCTCATGAGCTATGATTTTGAGTGGATAAAAATCCAAAGCATATCTTGAACCAGGGAGAATCTTGTCTGTGAGACATCTTTGAGCTGGGGTGTCTTCAGGCGCTATAGTAATGAAAGCATTCATAACTCACAGAATTATTATGAAGAAACAATTTTCTAATCTTTGAAATGTCATAGCAATGTAAGATATTATAAAGTAACTATTGATGCAGGATTCAAAATAAGATCCAGGAAAGAAAGCTAACTATTGGTTATATGCCTCATATGTTGTTTATGAGAATCCTCTTCCCTCATGAAAAAAGATTACATTCATGTTTGTTGCAGGTGGTGTGGTTCTAAGATAGGCCTTGATAAGTAATTTTTTTTTCAAATGTGACTTCCCCTTTCATTCTTCTAACTACATGAGTCAAAGTGAATGTTAGGGGAACACAAATCATAATAGGTTGATTTGATTCCTTTCAAAGTTATTTCCTTTTTAACATTATACACCCACATACATATGCACCCATGTGTATACACATACACCAGATATGTACATATATAAAACATAGATAGTTAGATATGTAGATAGATATATTGTCCTGTTCTTGGGCAAATGACTGATTTCTTGATTTTTATTATTTAGCAATAATGAAAGGTAACTTAGTTTGTTTGCTGATTTTGAGTTACAAACTTGCATGGAAATAAGGATGGGACATTTTTACCCCTAAATAGCCACAGGTAACATAACTCTTTTCTCAAGTACTCTGTTAAACAAACACAATCTCTACTCAGGAAATTACAATGGTTATTCAAAATGGCTCCTTTGGCTAATATTGAAGGGTTCAAACTCAGTCAGACGGCATATTCAAATGTTCATGCACACAGACCTTTCTTCTCTGGAACCAGAAAACTGTGTAATTAAGTCATTGAAGATAGAGGTTATTATAAGAAGGATAGAATCGGAAGAAGGATTTAGTAGGCCCTTTGACCAAGGCTTAGGATCAAAGGTCTGGTTATGCACTTGAGGACAAGGAAAACTAAAAGACAATTGGCATGGGGATTAGGGTGGGTGGGTGGGAACCCAAGGCAAGATGCTCTGTTTTGAGATTTGGGTTATTATATGCTGCAGAGGTAGAGGATCCAGATGGTGTCGAGACAGGCCTGTGTGTCAGTCTTGGGGTTCTTATATTTTGCTCCTGATGGGGTACTCGGGTTTAAGTAGAAGGCAGAACAGAGGTGTGCAGGGGTTCCTTTACACTCTCGTAGGTGGTTTGAATGACAGACAGCAATGTTATTGGGTAAGTAGGATGAATTTCTCCAGTACAACCAAAGTATTCTTCTCAATAATGGACTGTATATTCTAATTAAAAGTTGTCAGGGCCATCCCCCAAGTGGTCAGACAAGACTGATACCTGTTGGTAAATAGACAAAACATTTGACTAATACCTGATCATATGTTCTAGGCCAGGTTGGCATCAATCTGTTGTTTCAATCTCAGATTGGAACAAAATGAGACACTTGTAAATATATATATATATATATATATATACATATATATGTGTATATGTATATATATATGCTTTAGGAGCATATGTAAATAAATATATGGATAAAAATAAATATAAATGAATAGATATATAATGATATAAAATACACATAATATATAAGAAAATAAGATATAGTATATGAAATGCATGTAAATAAAAGATATTTCCTTCAATAATATCATGGAAAAGATATTCACCAAAGAGCTAGCATCAGTTCATCTAGGTACAGTTTCTCTTGCCTGCCTATTTACCATAATGACATACCCTGCCAGAAGGAGGTCTTGACCTACATGGCAGTGGGAAGTCCTTCATACCTAATGAGCCCTGACTAGTCTCTTATGCCTTAGGTTCTAGGAAGCTATGTCAACAGTTCAAGCTTTAGTCCCCAGAACCCAATTAAGTCTTAAGGATGGTTTTGTTGACTTTTTAAGGGGGAAAAATCTAAACTTTCATGTGGCAGGGACCTTGCACACTTTTTAGGCCATGAGTAGTGAATTTCTAATGTTGAAATGAAACCTATGGCAATGGGTCCCAACCACTTTTAGTAGTAGCCATTGTTTCTCAGACACAGCAGTAAAGGTAAACTTATCTTAGAGACCTTGGCATGGAAGCACATGAGAGTTTCAAATATTAGGTCATTTCTTTGTCTTCATAGTGATCTCAATGTGTAGGAGAGCACTGATTGAAGTACTGTGCCCTTGAAATCCAATCTAAGAAGAAAACTTTGATATGTTATTTTTAAAGAATTATTTCATCATAATTACATTTGTGTGGCCAATGAGAATGTTGTGGAATCTTCGAAGTCTCACAATTCTCTTCCAATTTGTACTGTAAGATACACGTGTCCCAATGCCTGCTACACAGTAAGTTCTGAATAAAGGTTTATTGATTAATTTATTGATATAGAGGGAGGGTACCATATTTGGGGTTGTTTCTTTAAAGTCTTGTCATAATCAGAAAGCTATCTCTTTTTTTTAACAAGGATATTGTGAATCTATCTTAAACACTAGAAAGCAATTACAAATACATTTATTTAAAGAACAACTGACCTAGAAAAATCAGTGTGCAGGTTTCCAAAGGGGAAAGGGAAATGACTTCCTTAAAACTTTATTTGTTGCAGGTTTGCATCCTCACAAAACAGGGCAACTGGTACTATTGCACTAATAAACTGGGGTTTAAAGTTAGTAATCATTTAAGATATAATCGTTTCTTCTTTACTCTTGGTTCACAGGGATAGTGCAAAGGTATAAGAGCAGTGTGCGACAAAAACATATCTTAATCTGTAGGCACACTTACATGAGCCAATTCATTCACTAAAGTTTCTGTGCTATATTTTGAAAGTGCACTCCATATCCTATATTAGCATCATCGAGTATAGTGTGCCAATTAAAATTTGGTACAAACAGCAATCAGAAAACAGTTGACTTAACAAGAAAATTATTTCACCCCTATATTTTTTATACTAGAGGATCAAGGTTACATAGTAAAACTAAATATTCTTCCTAGTGACCTACATGTCTCCCACAAATGGCTTGATACTTTGTTGGCATCAGGTAGCACACCCCATAGGGGCTACTGTCATTTCCCCTTGATTTGTGGATTGCAGATGGGTCAGCAAGAAACACCATGAATTAGAATAAAGTAAATAGAAACCAAAGTCAAATTGAGTTTCATGAGATCCCACTACATGTAAATTTAAGAATGAGATATTTCTGTGCGGTGGGGAAAAAAAAACAATATAGTTCCATAGGATTGTTTTTATAGATATAATAAAATGTAATAATAATAATACATTTCAGATGTCTTTTGAACCCACTAAATTTCCCTCCATCCATGTATCTATCTGTCTCTATTTCTATCCATATTTGTCTATCTCTACGTGTGTAAACTTTAGTAGTAGCACTATAGGTTTGAACTACAGTCATAAAGGTTCTATAGTTAGTACACTTTAAAAAAGTAAATGTTTCAATTGAATTATAGGAAAATAGAAGTAAATCTTAATCTAACAGGTTTCCAGCATCATTACAAAGTTATATTTTCTCTAATATATTTTGGCAAATTATGGACACTTCTAGGTCAATCAGAGATCACAATGGAAAATTAGCAACGTGAGCACATTCTCCATACATCATCACACCATAAAACTGACAATGGAACCAAGCAATATCCCTTAAATAAAAAGATCACAAAGCCAAAACTCCCAAACAAAGGCAAGGCTTTGGCATGTATTACACAGCTAAATCCATTAACATTGAGAGTCCCTCCTCTCCATGTTTTAGAAGAATAACGCTGAATGCAAACCGAATGTGTCTCCATCTCAGGCTCAAGTCAGGCTATGAAACAAGTAAAAATTTAAAAAGCAGCAAAAATGTACTACTGTTCAGAGTAATAATTTCACTATATCAATGAGAAGGCTTTCTGCTTTGTTTTATGAATTGTGTTTCATCTCACAGAATATTTTTTCTTCAATTATTCACATAACAAGATACCAGATGAATGAGTTTATATTTTGATAAAATAACTCCAATCCTATCCAATAAACATTTACTAAGCACCTCCTATGTGACAGATATTCTGCAAAGCACTGGGGATACAACTAATAAAAATATAGTCCCTGCCCTCAAGAAGCTTACAATCTAATGGGAGAAGAGACAGCATGAAAAAAAAAAGTAGGAAAAGTGGGGAGGGGTGAATGGGACACCAGGGGATACCTTGTTCCATGAATTGAAACCAGACAGAGGAGCAGATAAAACATGGGGTGAGTAGGATAAGTCCTGCTTCTGCCCACTATAAAGGGAATAGTTTGATGCTCTGTTCTCCAATTGGAGTTTGACATATTTTTTCACATTACAGTTAAATCCATAAATCCCAAACTCTAACCAATTAAAAAATATGATCCAGCAATAATGTAGTTGGATTTGGTATTCCTGAAAGACAGTTTTGCTATGTTTGCTACTGACAAGGACTGAGGAAGTGACATGGAAGGGATAAAAGTGACAGAACTTAAAATAATTATAGCTAGGTAAAGAGAAAAGCAGTTCCCGAAGTAAGACTGAATGTACAAAAGCTGTGGGTTTCAGATTTCCAGGAGAATAAGCAGCAAATGAAATATTTAGATTATCTAAATCCTAGTTCAGTGAATTACTTTTTTTTTAAGTTATGCTATAACTAATCAAGGGTTAGAGATTTTATAGAGAGTTTGTAACAGGAGGAAATTGTACATAAACTTACACTATTTGTTTAGCTTTTAAATACAACATTTTCATCTAAAAATGTTTGAAATTCAAAACCAACTTTCTAATTATCATAATTAAAGACTGAAGAATTTCTATTAAATATGATTTTATTTGTTGCCTATTTCATTCTTAACTGAGAGAATC
Source organism: Petaurus breviceps papuanus (assembly GCF_028583685.1). NCBI lineage: Eukaryota > Metazoa > Chordata > Mammalia > Diprotodontia > Petauridae > Petaurus > Petaurus breviceps. Next base: position 2,092,781 of record NW_027186458.1, on the reverse strand, counting down.
CTCTCCTCCCCCTCCCCACCACAGGCTCAGTCAATAGCTCAAGGTCTAGTACAAGCTAAGCAGTCATTACCAAGAGAAAGTGTGCTAGGTTTTTACTAAATGAGGACCCTGCAGATTTTTCTGTTGACTTTCTGTTAAATATCTATATTATAATTATTAAAATAGTCTTTTAGGTAATAAGGAACAAACAAAGATTTATGGCAAACATTGCTATAATGTCTAAAGGGTAGTCACATGAAAAAAGCATTGTATTAGCATGTTAAATTGTCAAGGCTAAAACCTTTATCTTTTCAAAGCTAGACATGCTTTTTTGCCTTCCCTAATTTGAGCCTAAATTCAAAATGGATTATTTACAAAGTCTCCCATATCATTGATTTATATAATATTTGCATTTTCTGATATTAGTACAGACTCAGAGAGATGTAACATTAAAACTGAACACTCTCCAATTCTAAAATTAAGCATTTTTTTTCTATTTTTCAAATCTTCCTAAGACACCTATGCAGTTTTACATTGTTATAGCAAACATCAAAAATAAAAAAGCTTTTTCAATCACAAATGTCTTTGGACACATTAGAAACACCCCGTTGTACACATCTCCAGGACACTCTCGAATACTCGATTGATCGAATACTCTCAGTGATTCAGGACATCCCTCAAGGGAAACAGATCAAAATGTGTCCCTGCCTGTTCATTCGGGGCAATTCTTGCTTACATCCTCACCAAAGTTCCCCACGGGTGCTACAGGCTTTTGCTGCTTTGTCTCAACGATGTAATGGTACCAACGAAGCTCTGGGTTTTGGTATCCCTTAACTAACCCATTATTCTCTTCTCCTCATACAAGTCCTTTAGGGCATCCTTTATTCCTATTCTTTACTATTGCTGATTGGTTCAATGTTGAAACCTGATTACACCCACCATTGTTTACTGTGGGATGTTCATCTTTGGTGTTTCAGAATCAGTAGTGATGGGGCGGCCAGGTAGCACAGCGAGTAAGAGCACCTGCTCCATTGTCAGGATGACCTGGAGACTGAATCCCGGGCTCAGACACTTAGCACCCACCCAGAAACACCTGGCCGTGTAACCTTGAGCAAGTTACTTAACCCCAATTGCTTAGGGGCAGCCAGGTGGCTGAGCGAGTAAGAGCACCGGCTCCAGTGTCGGGATGACCTGGATCAAATCCAGGCTCAGATACTGAGCACCACACCCAGAAATAACTGGCCGTGTAACCTTGAGCAAGTTAACCCCAATTGCTTTAAAAGAAAAAAGAATCAGTAGTGTTTCAGGTCTCACTGCCAGATAGCAACCGGGAAAATATTCTAATAGCAATAACAATATCAACTAGCTTTTATATTTCAGTTAAAGTTTTGTAAAGCAATTTAAAAATAAATAAACATTTATTGAATGCTTGCTATGTGCTAGGCACTGTGCTAAGTCTAGGGATACAGGAAGGAGGAAAAGACAGTATCTGGCCTCAAAGAGCTTGCAGCCTAATCGGGGAGACAGCATGCAAACAAATATATACAAAGCAAATCATATGCAGGATAGAAAAGAGATAATTAATAGAGGGAAGGCTCCGGAATGAAGAGAGGTTCCCTATGAAAGACAGAATTTTAGATAGACTTAAAGGAAGCCAGGGAGCTCAGTAGGCAGAGTGGAAGAGGGAGAGCATCCCAGGCTTGGCAGACCGCTAGAAAAAATACTTGGAGTCAAGGGACAGGAGGGTCTTGTTTGTGGAACAGCCAGGAGGCCAGTGTCAACAGAAAAAGAGCACATCTCAGGGGGTAAGGTGTGAGAAAAGCGGGAAGGTAAACAGAGTGTCTTGTATTGGATCCTGGGTGAGCAAAGTGCCAGGAGCCTTGGAGCTGGCAGAGCCCCCAGGAGGCCACTACAGCAGTCTAAGTAAAGATGAGGAAGGCCAGTACTAGAGTGATAGCAGGGTCAGAGAAGAGAAGGGAGCATCCTTGAGAAACGTGACATGGGTGAAATCAGCAGGCCCTAGCGCCAGATCAGAGAGAGGGGGAGAAGAGAGGTGAGGATGACTCCAAGCTTGTGAGGTGGAGTGTCCTGAAAATCCCTTCCCTTGATCCTCCACTGTCTCCTAATTATCATCCTACATCTAGTCTGGCCTTTTCAGCTAACTTTCTCATAAAGCCCATCTACAAAAGACACCTTCACTTTCTCTCCTCTCACTCTCTTATCACCTTACGATCTGGCTTCCCACCTTATCATTCCACCAAAACTTCACTATCCAAAGTTACCAATGATTTCTTAGTTGTCAAATCCAGTGGTCTTTTCTCTATCAGCACTCTCTTGCTCTCTCTGACCCCACTAACTCAGAGAATGGTGTTGCCCTCTAGAGTAATAGAGAAAGTAGGAGATGTGGTGGGAGTAGGTTTAGGGGAAAGATAACAAGTCAATTTTGGACATAGTGAGTTTAAGATGTCTATTGATGGCAGGGCAGAGAATTAAGGGGTCAAGGTCACAATGCAGAGGATTATTAGGGTTTTGTAAAGGAATGAAGAGAGATTAAAAACCAATAGGTTGTGGTCAGATAATAAGGAGATTTCATTTCTTGAACATGGAGGCTGTACATTTGAGGGTGGTGGCAAGATCAAGATTAAGCTTATAACCACCTTTGTATGTGACTGAAGTGGGGTGGAGGAGTAGTTCCTGGGAAGTGAAGCAAATGGACTGAGTGGTTATGATGAAGATGCTGCTAGTACCAGAAACGTTGTCCAGGGAGGTCATGTCATCAGAGGAAGGCTAGTGGTCAGTAACAGGTGGCAGATGGAAGGAACGAGAGGAAAATGTTCTACACAGTAATAGCAATATTGCATGATGGAGAACTGTGAATGACTTAGCTGTTCTCAGTAGTATAATGATCCAAGACCATCCCAAAGGACTAATGATGAAGCACTCTATCTGCCTCTAGAGTAAGAACTTACTTTGTTTAAATACAGACATGAGTGTGCTATTTTCCACTTTCCTTCATTCTGTTTTTTTTTTGTTTTATTTTTCTTGTACAAAATGACTAATATGGAAATGTTTTACATAATTTCACATACATAACCTATATCTGATTGTTTACCATCTCAGGGAGGGGGGAAGGGAAGGATGGAGGGATAGAATCTGGAACTCAAAACCATATAAAAATGCCAAAATTTGTTTTAACATGAAATTTGAGATATGTGTATATGCATATAGGTATGTGTGTGTATATACATACATATATATATATATATATATATTTAAATTTAAAAAAACAATGATAGAAAGTTTGCCGCCTATGGAACAGGTATTCCATAGGGCATAATGAAAGGTTTGGGTGGTATTTGACTGAAATTTTGGAGTTTGGGGGCTGGGAGGATGGAAATGAGGAATCAGGTGGTACAGGGTAGGAATGGTGTTTGGATGGTGATTTATAAGGATTCAAAATCACTTCAGATATGTGAAAGGATTGACCAGGTATGAAGCTGTTCATCAAAGATTGGAAGGCACCATCCTCTTCCCAATGGGGGTTGGAGCAAAGTACAAAATGAGATGGGAGGCACATGTTGAGATGGTCGGATGGCAGGGCCTACTTCACGACTTCTCTTTCCTCCAAAGGCTGGAGATTCATCAGGGAAAGCCCTCAGCTGGAAATGGAGGTGGAACATGCACAGCAGAAGGAAGAAATCTTGTTCCCAACCAATTTTCTTCTTCCCCAAGGGACTGAAATCAGAGGGTAGGTTGCTACTCTGCACTGGAGGGTCTCCATGTCTGAATTGGGAGAATGGACTGGTAGCAGGAAGTGGAGGTTGCCCTGTGCTGACTCAGCTGGAAGTTGTTGCCTTGGGGTATATAGAAGACATCAGGCCTGGCTCCTTTCAGCCCTCTCTCAGGGCACACTTGTGGCCCAGCAGTAAATGGAAGCCATAAGGCCCTCATTCTCAATAACTTCTAACAATAACATTCACTCCTTAGGAAATTGACTGAAACCAGGCTTACCTGAGGAGGCTGGCAAATACTATGCCATTTTATGCTCACAACATCTCTGGGAGCTAAGTTTTATCTCCATTTTGCAGATGAGGAAATTGAGGCAGAAAAGGGTTAAGTAACCCAGGGTCACACAGATAATAAGCGCCTGAGGCTGAATGGGAACACATATCTTCCTCATTCCAAGTTCAGTGAACTACCCACTCTGCCATCTAGCTACCTCATTAAAAAGAAATGTATTTTACAGCTATGGGAAGATTAGAGTTAAGAGAAGTTCCTGAAATGATTGCTACATCAAGTGTCTGTTCAGAGATCATCAGCTCATCTGAGCTCAGACTAGATTTTATAATGGAGGAGAAGAAATTATAATAATGACCTAAAAAGATAAGGCATGCAATGAAGAAGCCTCACCCTGAAATTATTTAAATAAGCTATTGACAATGAAAAATGGGAAATGGTCCACAGGAAAACTATCATAGCCACAGACTGTAAGGATTTCACTCAGAAGTTAAACCACTGTAAATGAATAGCTAGGACAAAAACACCGAAAGAACCTAGAAAGAGCTTTAGTCAATAAATATTGACCTCCTTAATGAAATGAGAAAGAGACCTGATAAATATGATGAACTAAATATGAACACTTAAATACACAAAATGAAATGCTTTTTTTCCTCTATTGATAAAATATAACTTGGTCATATTAGGTGAACTCAAATGAAAATTTATAAACTATTGCTTCATCAAGTTGAGGGACAGAAAGGGGCATTATCTTGCTTCTAATAAAGATTTGAATATAGTAAAATGAAGGTTATTGTCTTCTGTTTTAGGACTTCTTACATAATTAAAACACTCCATCCTTCTACATCAAACAAAATTATTTTTCTTATCCTGGGGAAACAATAAATCAACCAATACATGTCTACGTCATAGGAGGAAAGTAGTGAAACTCTTAGATCATGTCTACCTATGAAATGATGAAATGACAGAAAGATTGAGCACAAATTTCATCCTCCTTGGGTCCTAGTTAGTTTCGCAGGCAATAGTCAATTCATTCAGAAGCTCACAACATATGAAACTATAACATGTTTAGAAACATGACTTCAGTAGTGCTTTAATTTGAATGGGGTTATTTTCTCTTTGTGGAACAGGTAGGCTGACATGAAACAATTCATGCTTTTTGGTCTGACATCTCAGAATAGTGGGAGAGACTCCTTCCCCTCCCTCTGAATCCTGTTTTCTACTCTTTTTACTCTGATCTGCCAAATTCAAAAGAGCTTTTCAAAATTGAGCATTAAAACCATGAAGTTCCGGAAGCCTAAAATACCTTCTAACTGAAGAACATTTGCTTCTTGTAAAATTGACTGAAGCTAAATTAATTTATTTTTGCAAGCTACATCAACATAAGCAGATGTAAAGACCATACTTTTCACCCACTCACACCCTTCTTTTTTCTCCTATTCTCCAGCAAAGACATGACCAGATTGAAAAAGGGAAACCTTTTTCCTCCAGTCAGGAAACCAAGATAAGAAAGATGCTTTGTTTAACCAGGGCTCCAATTCAATTAAGGGCCCCTTCATCCCATCTAAACAGATAGAGATAAAACAGAAGAAACACTTTCCCAGGTTAACACATACATACACTCACACATTTAGAAAAGAAACATTTTTTTTAGCTTCAGACACAGGCTCACATATTCAGCAAAACAAATCAAAATTAAAATCCACCCTTTTTTCCTTAAGTGAACTGTCATAGCAGCTAAATCTTTTTTTTCCATCAATCAATAAACGTTTACTAAGTACTTCCTATGTGCCAGACACTGTGCTAAAGCACCAGTGCTACAAAAAGAAGCAAAAGTCATCCCTGCCTTCAAGGAACTTTCATTCTAATGGCAGAGGCAACATGCAAACAAATACGTACAAAGCAATTAACAGAGGGAGGGGCCTGGAATCAAGAGGGGCAGGAGAAGGATTCCTGTATAAGGTGGATTTTAGTTGGAATTTGAAGGAAGACAAGGAGGTCAGCAGTCGGAGTAGAGGAGGAAGAGCTTTCCAGGCACTGAGGATGGCCAGAGGGAATTCCTAGGGTCAAGAGATGGATCCAGATCTTCTCGACTTAAATCTAACAGTCTGTCAGTATGGTGCAGTGCACAAGAGCTGATCTGGAAAGACTGGCAAACTCAAGTCCCCATCCTGCCTTCTTGTGTTCATTGTGTGATTAAAGGGCAACTCACTTCATCTCTCCAAGTCTCACTGTTCTCATCTTTTCATGCTTCTCTTGCTTCTTGAATTTGCAAGTCTATTTTTCTGTTCAGTTCTGGTCTTTTCATCAAGAATGCTTGAAATCCTCTATTTCATTGAATGTTCATATTTTCCCATAGCAGTTAAATCTTATGAGAATAAATCACTCAGATGCTGGATTCCTCTAAGTGCAATTTGGTTTAACCTTCGTGTCCCCTTCAAAGACACACAGGGAAGACAAAGACGGGCTATAACTTAACAGCCATATCTCTGGGATTGGGAATCCAGCCCTAGCCTTTCCCATCCCCACCATAGATGGGAATATTTACTTGAGCTGAGAGGAGAGAAAATCCTAGGAGATGAAGAGAGAGAGAAAGAGAGAGAGAGAGAGAGAGAGAGAGAGAGA
>NW_027186458.1:2085538-2086060 GCF_028583685.1 Petaurus breviceps papuanus | reverse complement strand
GAGAGAGAGAGAGAGAGAGAGAGAGAGAGAGAGAGAACTTATTAAGCTCTTACTATGTATCAGGCACTATGGTCAGCGCCAGGGAAAAAAATTATAGCCAACAAGATAGTTCTTGACCTCAAGGAAATTACGTTCTGATGAGGGAAAGGAACACATGAGGAAAAACTGGGGGAGGGGGGAGGTTGAGTGTGTGGCATGGTGCAGTAATGACTTAGAAAGGTGAAGAATTGGATCCCAGTAAAATAAGACCAAAACTGGCCTATCAGGTCCCAGGTTGTTTTCAAGGGAATAATACAAGCTTCTGGTAGAAAAGTGTTAAAGATAATTAGAGACCATATAACATGAAGATGGCCAGGAAGTTCAGAAAGACATAACCTGCCATCCCATTCTCACTGGAAAGCCTGCATCAGCTCAGCTCTCCAACATAAAAGAAACACAAGGACACTCTCTGAGGGTAGACATTATATATATATATATATATATATATATATATATATATATATATATATATATATATATATA
>NW_027186458.1:2083275-2085528 GCF_028583685.1 Petaurus breviceps papuanus | reverse complement strand
ATATATATATATATATATATATATATATATATATATATATATATATAAACATATCAATCTTCCCCCCCCCAAAATTAATGGAAGTAATAAAGTCACTTAACTCTTATGAGATCCTAACTTGCAAGCATAGAAAGAAAAGGACAAAATTTGGGTCAGGTGGTCCTGGAACAGAAACAGAATAAATAAAATTATAGGAATGAATACTTTTACTCACTTGAAAAAAATAATAATACAAATGGAAAGTTCAAGTCTTGAAAGATGTATGGAGTCCATGCCCCAAAACTTTCCAAAGCCTCCTGGTAGAGATTTAAGAGGAATTTCACTTTTCTCAATTCTGGCACCAGAATGGGAACCAGGGAAAAGAGAGAGAAAGATCAGCAGATATTCCTCATCTCTCTGAAATACAGTCCCTTTTTTATAGCAACCAAAAACATCTTGGAAGGAAAACCCATTGTTTAGAACAGCATACAAGTCAATAAAAATTTATTTTATCCACAGTTATAAGCCACGGCAGAAAGAAGTATGCCTCGCTACAAAAAACAAGCAAACAAAAAAAAAACCCCACAATAAGTCTCTATGTGGCAAGTGGGCTTCTGAAAAGGAACTCTTGCCCACAAGTACACATGAAGAAAATATGTAACCACACTTGGTTCCCGACTGGCCAGCCATCAACTTTGGGGACATCTTGTGGTTGTATGGGAAAGGGGGCAAAGATTTCCTAGTCTACAAGTCTGTGATTGGCCTTTTGGTCTAATACAAGGCAACCTCTGCTTTTCTTTGGATTATCCTTACACAAAGACTGGGTCAAAATAAGACTCAAAGCAGGGTTGTGACAAGATTATCCATTTATGGAATGGAATGGAGGCTTATTTTAAAATTAGTCGCATCAAGAAATAGAAAATGGAATACCTCTAACGCTGCCATTATATTATTATGAACAATGCTTGAAAAAAGTTAAAAAGACTGTTTTATTTCAAAACCTTTAGAGAGATAAGATTAATGCATATTTCATTGTGAAATCCTTACCTTCTAAAGCAGAAATTCTTAGCTTGGGGCCTATGGACATGCATAATTTGTGGAGTTGGTGCAGCTTTTGGGGCAGTGGGGCAGCTACTTGGAACAGTAGACAGAAAATTGGGCTTGGAACCAGAAAGACTCATCTTCATGAGTTCAAATCCAGTCTCAGATACTTACTAGGTGTGTGACCCTGGCAAGTCACTTAACCCTGTTTGCCTCAGTTTCCATAAATGGAAAATGATGTGGAGAAGGGAATGACAAACATTTCCAGTATTTTTGTGAAGAAAATCCCAAATGGGGTCACCAAGAGTAGAATATCACTGAAACAACTCACAACAACAAGAACTTGGGGTGGGTGGAGTGGGGGTGGATCACATCTTTGTTTCAACTAACCTTTAGTATCCTTTTTAATCCTACATATTTTACTTTGTGCATTTAAAATGTTATTCTGGGAAGGGTTCCATCTGCTTCCCAAGACTTTCTAAGAGGACCCCACACACTCATACCTAGAAGGTTAAGAAGCCCTGATCGGAAGTGAGGGCAGAAGGGATGCCCATCCCCATGAACATAAAAGACCTGCATGCCCATTAGAGGACTTTCATTCTCCTCTGAAGCTGGCCACACCACACTTGCTCTTAGTGTGAGAACGCAGCTTCCCCTTGCACTGATGGGAGTTTCCTCCACATGGCCTCCATTTGCTCAATTCCCTTGACCACCCACTAGTGACTCCATATTTCTTTATGGCCCATCTGTGTCACCCTTAGCTTGATTTTTTGGAGTAAATGCTGCTCATTTTCTCTATCTCTGCTCTAGTAGTCTGATAAGCCCCCATTAAAACCCCAGGTAGCTACCTAATTAAAGCAAGTGCTGAACCCTTCGAGTGTACTGCCAAGTACTCCAGAGCTTCTCACTGAACCAACAAGGGGCCTTTTAGGCATTTTTCCATTAACATGAGGAGACTTACTTTAGAGCAAAAGTTCTAAACCTGGGGTCTGAGAACTTCTCTTAAAAATGTTTGGATAATTTTTCAATAGAATTGGATCCTTTTGTAATTATAGACATTTTATTTCATGGACTTAGAAACTTTATTCTGAGAAAGGGGTTTTTAACTGTGTCAGACCACCACAGGGGTCAGGGGAAGGGGAGAGAGACCAAGGGGGTGAGGGAAAGAGGGGGAGAGAGTGAGAGTGAGAGAGAAAGAGAGAGAGAGAGAGAGAGAGAGAGAGAGAGAGAGAG